>NC_085139.1:7632538-7971715 GCF_024139115.2 Armigeres subalbatus | reverse complement strand
CATGAATTTTATGCAATCGTTGCAGTATCAGTTCATGCCGGGTGGGCCGAACGATATGGGCGTCAACGATGGGCCGCTGCAGCAACCGTGGGAGCATGAGAAGCATGTAAGTGGTTTGCTAATGGTATCGTATGCAGATTTTTTGTTCGAAATCAGTTCGTGATTGGCCAAATTGGGACATCATTGCACATCCCGATACGACAGGGCATTTGTACAACAGTTTTCATTGATTCACTCGTTCCGAGTCGAGATGCGCAATGCAACCCCTGTTTTTAATAGTTTTTTAGGCTTTAAGGAATGCTTTCTGAAATGAACCGAACTGCGTTCAGGATGGTCCTGCAGACACTATCGATGTTGCGGTAGAAATGTTTGAATCATTAAGGATTTCTTTCGGATATTCCAGGATTCATTAAGGATCGTCCGAGATTTGCTTCGGGTCGTTCTTAATATTCTGAAATCCTCGTTGGATTTCCCGGGGCCTCCGAGATATGTTTAGATGCCTCCAAGGTCCGCTTAGGATCATCAACCTAGGAACGTCCAAAATCCACAAAAGACTTTGAAATATGCTCTTTTGAATATAAAGTATTCAAATATGACTTCAAATGAGTACGCTCTTTCGTGGGACAATGGGACTACACACAAAAAGGAATTTTTAAGTCTTTATTAAGGTGTTTTTTTAATCTACAGACTAAGTTCAACACCGCACAAATGATTAACTTTTATGCATAAAAAAAGAAAAATGTGTAAAATTTATGCCTTTTATTCGCCAAATTTTACTCATTTTGTGGGTGGTCCCATTCTCGCGCAAAAGAGAAAGTCTACAATCTCTCGTGATCCGCCTAAGATTTCCCAAGATTCGCCTAGGATCGTATAAAATTTGTTTGTAATAGTATGAAATCTGCTTTGGATCTTCCGTCATTAGCCTGAGATAGCTCACCATCTGTTTAGGATCGCTTGTAAATGTTGTGTTATCACCAATTTCGGAAATAATGCAAATAATGTTCAGTTTAATTAGTTTAATAGAGACGCTGTATTTATTATATATGAATTTTTCACTTACCATCTTTTTTTGCTCGGCAGATTCCATCTTTCAGTTCGAACATTTGCTCGCTTTAAGGCAAGGAAATGTATGATTCCTTCTTTAAAGGAATGCTTTTACCCGGCAGAAAGCAAAAGACGATGTGGTTCCTTCATTTCATTCATTCAGGCATTTTCGCCCTTTATGACAAGTGGCGGAATGATTCCTTCTTCCGAATGATATTTGCCCGGCGGCAGAAGGTCAGAGAGGATATGACTTCTTGTTTCAATTCAAGAATTTTCTCGGTTTACGACATAGAGAGATAATCCCTTTTTTCATAGAATGCATTTTTCCGGCAGAAGGGAAGGTAGAATATGTACCCCTATTCTTGTTTACGGACGAACGAAACTTTCGAACGAATGCAGCTCGTTCGAATCGTTTGCCTATTTGATTTTGCGGGCGTAAACAATAATGCGCATCAGCTTTCGTTCGAAAGAGCATTCGTACGTTAACAAGAATAAGGGTGATGATTACATCTTTGCGAGATGCATTTTCCCGACAGAAGGCAAGAGAAGACATAATTCCATTTATCATATCAGGCATTCGCTCGGTTTAAGATAAAGTCAGATGAGATCCCTTTTTTTCATAGAATGCATTTTTCCGGCAGAACGTAAGAGAGGATATGACTCCTTCTTTAGATTCAGACATTTTCTCGGTTTAAGGTAAGGGAGATCTGATCCCTTCTTTGAGGGATGCATTTGCCCGGCAAAAGGCAAGAGAGGATATGATTCCATCTTTGAGCGATGCATTTGCCCGGCAGAAGGCAAGAGGGCATATGATTCCATCTTTCTTTTCAGGAATTTTCGCAGTTTAATGCAAGGGCAGATGTAATCCCTTCTTTCAAACAATGCATTTGCCCGGTAGCCGACAAAGGAGGATATGACTTCTTTCAATTCAGACGTTTGCTCGGTTTAAGGCAAAAAGAGATAGGATCCCTTCTTTGAGGGATCCAATTTGCCCGGCAAAAGGCAAGAAGGGACATGATTTCATCTCTTATATCAGGCGTTTGCTCGGATTAAGCCAGGGGCAGATATGATTCCTTTTTTCAAATAATGCATTTGCCCGGCAGAATGCAAGAGAGGATAGGACTCCTTCTTTCAATTAATGCAAGGGGAGATATGATCTCTTCTTTCTAAGAATGCATTTACCTGGTGGATGATAATGTAGGATATAAAGCATACGATGCCTACGGTGAATAAGCTCGAGCTCCATGTTTACAGGAACTTTCTTTATTCTTTATGCGTCTAATTATCATCTATTGCTCTCATAATAGAAACAACGCAGCTGAAAGGCTTATTCTTATTCATCAATCGCACAGCTCTAATAACATCTATGCTAAATGACCATTATTACAATCGAGCATTATGCCAAATGGGGTAAAATCCGCAAAAACCGCTTCACTGACACCAAATCATAGGCCCTCGCACGCGAAATTATTCGGTTCGATATTATCTATCGCCTTCCTCACGGACACAATTATAAATGTGCATAAGCTGACAAAAACAAAACTAGCCGAGCAAAGCAACAGTTTCATACCTTTACCGGCTTCAACGCAGACCACCGTGAGCTGAATATCCCCACGGCAAGCGATGGGAATGAAACCGACATCAGCCTCGACGAGCAGCATAGGCCAAGATGTGGCAAAAAACTTCGTTAAAAGGTTAAAACTACGGAGACGATACGAACAAGGAGGTGCTGTTCTAATGTCTCAACAGTTACAACATGCCGCAACGAAAATGCCGATCAATATTGCCTTTCTGCAGAAAGGCTTATCAGACTTATTAGAAATCGACATGGATTTCAGGCTGACTTGACAAATATTTGTCATCATGACAAACAGTGTACTGAGGGCTTAAGATTGAGATTTAAAAAACACCTAAATAAAGTAAAAAAAATAGTCCTACCTGGCTACAACGTCATCTGCAACGTATGGATCACGCTATAGAAGAGTCTCGATGGGCAGCTAATCGCAAATTACAACACTGTGCAGCGTCTACGCGCCATCTGGCACGAGACAACACCGAGAAATACCAAAAACACTCATTCAAAAAATGCGGTCAACGATGTCAACACGATCTGTCTAGGATTGAAAATCAAATAGAATAAATAATTTTAATTATAACAACATGAAATGTAACTTTTTCTATGAAATGTAATTTTTCCCTATTCTGCACGAAGGCATTATAAAAACAGAACTAGATTTTCCCGAAAAAAAAGCAACAGCAGGAAAAGATCTGGAAGAAACGGACCAACTGTTCCGCGCAAATAACACTCGGAAATTCTATGAGAAGTTAAACCGTTCCCGAGCATGAAGTGATCCAGAGGTGGTGACAGTATTATGAAGAGCACCTGACGAACCTGGGAACACGATATAATCGATCGAGATCAGCTGTGGCAGCTAATGCACGAGCACGGATTTCAGGATAAACTGATACGGTTGGTCAAGGCGACGATGAATCGAGTTTCAGTGGCAATCTCGGACCAGTCTTTTCAGTCTGCTATTCAACATCGCTTTGGCCGGTGTAATACAAAGGTCAGGGTGGTACCTGACTGGTACGATTTTCATGAAGTCCGTTTAGCTGTTTGGTTTTGCCGACATCATTGATATTTCGGCACGCAACTTTCAAAATATGGAGAAAACCTACATCAGACTGAAGAGGGAAGCTGAGCGTATTGGACTAGTCATCAACATGATACATAGAGACTCAATAGAAGACGACGAAGGTGAAGAGATCGAGAAGAGAAAAAAACAATCGGAAACACATATTTGCAGGAAATCGTACGTACTTCAGACTGCGCAAAACGCTTCGATCGACTCGAGTTTACCACCGTACCATACTAACTACATATATCAAATCTATGTTAGGCAAAAGTGTGAGTGAAAAATATGACGTTTTGAAACGATGTGGGGCCTACTTCAACAGTAGAGTGATTCAAATTTTGACTTTTTTGCACCCCGATGCTTAAACGATTGCATTTGCCATTTAAATAAACCTCCTAAATTTTTAGCTGATTTGGATGTAATTTGATTGTGCACACGTAACTTTTGTAAGCAAAGTTATGTATAAAACAAAAATGCTTATGTTAAATTGAATCTCCCACGATTCAGTGTTTCCTTAATAACTTTTCTTGTAAGCATCAACTCGTTTCGCAACAAAGATGAGCAGCTTCCTTGCTAAATTTTCTATGTAGTCAATGTATTCATACGTTTTTGAAGCATATTGGAAAGCGACGTGGAGCGTTTTGCTCAAAAGTTACTGTTTTCATATTGATTTTCATACAAACTTCATATTGCACGTGCTCACTCAAATTACAACCAAATTGGCTAAAAATTTAGGATGATTGTTAAAATAGCAAATGTAATCGTTTTAGCACAGGGGCGCGAAAAAGTCAAAAATTGAATCAGTCTATTCAACAGCTTTATACGGGGCCACCGTTAAATAAACACTTGTACATCGTTCCATGGTTGTCGTGAGGGCGACAATAAACATCACGACTTGCTAGAGGTTGAGGATACTTAAAAAAAGGTTTCTACTCCAAAACCAACGAAAACACCCACGGCATCGTAAGTGAAATCCGGTTAAACGCCGGGAACCGGTAACCGAGCGAATTCGACGACGACTACGTGTGTGCAACTAGTAAAAATATGATGAATCAGACTTTGCTTTCGACTGCTGTGGTATTGGTCCATCCTCGACTTCCTGAAACTGGAACCTGCTAACGACATAGTTAGTGAGCTGACCGGCATTTCACACACGAATTCGCACCACTGCAAAGTCCTGTCACGGAGGGTCACCACTTGGATTCACTGATTACTTACCGGTGAAATCTTTAGATGTTTCGGACTAGCCTATTACGAGTAAGCAAATGTTAGCTGATCCGAAATTCAACAAAAAACGTATGGATTGACGCCGAATACTTCTGGGAACTGCTGGATAATGGCCAGATTGATCTTAGTCCGATTCTACCAGCGTTTACATACACCAAGTGACAAAAGTTTCCGCTCAGCTTCTGAGTCGTGCGGACATGTTTTCGATTTCCGATGGCGCTCTTGGAAAATCAAGTGATTGATTTCAGTGGTTAAAGTTCGATTCCGTCCGTGACGCGTCGCGCGTTTTAGTGATCCGCGATGAGGCGAGAAAACACTTCGTTTTGACTACTCGAGTTTTCCGGTGAAGCCTTCATTCGAAAAGGTTCACGGCCAACGAATAGTGCAAAAACATTATGAAACATGAAGTGGAGCACAAGCTCTCGCATCAGCATGGAGAATGGATTTGGTAAAGATGAGGATTGTATGTCATACCCCAGAAACCCATTGCCCAGAAAGTGATTCCCCAGAAATTAATTCCCCTGAATGCACTACTCCCCAGAAAACCATTCCCCAGAATACCACAATCCCCAGAAAGACATTCCCCAGAATGCCCCTATCCCCCGAAAGACATTTCCCAGAATGCCTCCATCCCCCGAAAGACATTCCCCAGAATGTCCTAATCCCCAGAATGCACCATTTCCTAGCTTAGACTAAATACTTCGTAATTGCTTCATCCCGGGTAAATGCGTACTTTTATAGAATGAGTCATCTACTCTTTTGCCTTATTTCGGGCAAATGCATACTTTTAAAGAAGGAGTCATCTACTCTTTTGCTTCATCCCGGGCAAATGCGTACTTTTAAAGAAGGAGTCATTTACTCTTCTGCCTTTTTTCCTGGCAAATGCATACTTTTGAAGAAGTAGTTATCTACTCGTTTGCCTTTTTCCGGGCAAACGCATACTTTTAAAGAAGAAGTCATCTGCTCTTTTGCATTATCCCGGGCAAATGCGTACTTTTAAAGAAGGAGTCATCTACTCTTTTGCATTATCCCGGGCAAATGCGTACTTTAAAAAAATGAGTGATTTACTCTTTTACCTTTTCCGGGCAAATGCATACTTTTGAAGAAGTAGTTATCTACTCGTTTGCCTTTTTCCGGACAAACGCATACTTTTAAAGAAGGAGTCATCTACTCTTTTGTCTTATTCCAGGTAAATACATACTTCTAAAAATGGAAATCGTATATTCTTACGACCCATTGCATTTCATACTCTTTTCAACGATTGTATCTTGTAACATAGTTTCTTGAACTGTTACCTTTTTCTGGGGAACGGGTCATTCTGGGTTTTTGGTTTCTGGGGAATGGGTCATTCGGGTTTTTTTTTTGGGGAATGGGTCATTCTGGGGATTTTTTTTCGAGGAAATGGTGCATTCTGGGGAATATCATTCTGGAGAATTGGTCGTTCTGGGAAATACCATTCTGGGGAACTGATTCTGGGGATTGGTATTCTGGGCTTTGACATACAATCAAGATGAGGACGAGGAAAAAGTGCATGACCTGCCAGAAAACATCCCCGAAGAAAAAATCGTGGAATTTTTAATGCGTTCGCTGCGATAGCTAACATGGGAAGATAGGTTCGAGTTCGGTGGAATACCTCTAGGCATTTGGTCGGCCCGAATGCTAGTCCATTGGAACATCGATTCGTTGGTTATGATCGATGGTCAGCAAGCCTACATTGTTCACAAGGGACAAATCCTCTCTTGTAAATACTGCAAAGAGCAATCGCATACTGCCATATCGTGTGACCAGAACAAAAAGCTACTAGTCCAGAAGACTTATGCGAACGTGGCGAAGCAAACCTGGACTACGACAACCACTGAAGAAGGCGAAGACCCCCGAGTGCCAAACCGGTCGGTCAGTGATTTGTCGCTCCACCAGCATCGGTGGAGACTTTTTCCGAGCTGCCACAGCCGTCGCGTCAGACCGAACCGTATCAAACCCAACTGCTAGACAATCTGCTGCTCCAATTACACGAACAGTGTCTCCCAGCCTATTACAAGCACAAAACGCGCGCAGCTCATCGTCATCGTTGCGCACACAATCACAGACCGCTGAAGTGGTCTTGGTTGACATATTCAATAAGCCAGCAAACGTGATGCGAACGAAAGATTCGAACCGCCGGGGACGATAACGTACGATTCGTCCACATCGATTAGAAGTTTTCCAAGCTGAGGACGCCCGCCTGGAAAGAAACAGCAATGCCACGACGGTGTCGACGAGCAGGATGTGGACTTTCTTCCATAAATGGCTCTCACGGCATACAGCCTCGCATCCATCAACATTGAAACGATCACGAACCCCCACAATACTCAATGCACTCCGAACCTTCAGCACTGCACAGCGCGCTGCAAGAGGTGATTTCTTTGATGGAACACTTGCCTATTACCTCCGCCACCACATCGAGAACGTCATCGTAGCTGGCGATTTATTGCGTGCTGCTTGCATGCGATTCGTTCAGCCCGAAAACCAATCCCTTCCTCAATCAAAACCGCTGTTCAGCAGATGATTTACGGGAATGCTGTGCCCATGTGATGCCGGTCATAAATATGTCTGTTGAAACGCGCGATCTTGACTCGATCGGATTTACGTGAGCCGTGGTCTTCGCGACAACTTGCAGTCTGCCGCATTCTGCCACGTCTGTTGTTTCAGCGATCACAACGCGTTAACGCTCATCAGACTCTGGGACACGAGCCCGGACGCGTTTCGTCTCCGGATGTCCCCCATGACTTCGTGGAGGACGTCATCGTGTTAGTGAAGAAGAAGGGAAAACAATTACACTTAGCTTGGATGCGCTGCTGCACAGCAAATGTGGCTGCAGTCTTTGCGCACGCTACTTTCCTACTTTCTTCGTCATGCATTCTTCTTTCTTCTTCCTTCGTATATTTTCTTTTTTCTTTCCTTCTTCCTACTTCTTCCTCCTTTCTCCCTGCTTGTTTTTACTTCTTTCTTCTTCTTTCCTTCTCGCTTCTTTATTATTTCTTTTTTGCTCTTATGCTTCCTTCCTTTCTTCTGTTTTCTTCTTGTGTCTTCTTTTTCTCCTTCTTTTCTGCTTCTTCATTTCCCTTCTGGCTCCTTCCTTCTCTCTTTTTCCATCTCTATTTTATTTTTTTTTCTTTCTTTCTCCTTCCTTTTTATTTATTTTCCTTTTTTCCTTCTTACTCCTCATTTCTTATTTCTCACTGTCACTTGATCTAATGGAAATGAAATCAACTATTCGACCTAATGGCGTTTTTCGATAAGTTTGGGTTAAGTTTGTCCGAGATCTGCCAAAGATAGTCTGAGATACGTCAGGATCGTCAGTCAAATATATGCTTTATATGAAATCTATTCAATCAAGCCTCATTAAAACCTCTTACAACTAATGTATAATTGTAACAAGTAAAAGAATGAGTGCTCAATAATACTCGAGACATTAACACCTAAATATTATCTTAAATAAATTATTTTATATTTTTTTTTCAGGGCTGGCCTACCAAGTGGAGTGGACACTAGGAGAAAACAACCGATCGTGAATGTTCTTCTGCGTTACTAATGTTTCGAATTGGCTTGATGAACAACAAAACCATCATAGTGCAGATTAGATGCAGCTTATCATTTTGATAGTAACCATCTGTCCCCCCACCCCACATACAAAAAAAAGTAAACAAACACTCTCACACATACATACACAACCTTTCTATGTATACTAGAAAACAAAATCACATGAATAGTTCGCGCTTAGTGAAAGATACATCGCTTTGATTAGTGAGCGACACCACAGCTGCTATTTTGTTCGGTAGGCATAAGAGCGATGATAAGAGCTAGAGAACAGTCAGTGTTGGACACGAGAAAAGGAAAGGAAGAAAGTGAACTTTCTTGATTTGCTGCCTTTTGTATACTATTCAACTATATAAACGCCTTTCGTTTAGTTTATGATTAGATTTATTTTTTTTTTGTTTCGGAGAAATTTGGATAAACAGTTTGTCGCATAGAAATTACGTTGTTTTTCGTTGCTGAAATATAAAGCCGCGCGCTGGTAGAGGAATGTTCTCTGGACAGTCTTTCAATTTTAAATCCGTTCGTGTTCTATTTTGTTTCGGCCTGCAGATGGATTTTTATAATCTACCCTGGAGACGATGGTTCTATTGTGGCAAACAAATTGTTCTTGGGTGTAGACATTATTTGCTTACCTTTGGATATGCAATTGATTTGTCCTTGAAACGCAAATGATTGTTGTAACAAAAGTAACGGAAATCAGAAAGCAATAAAAAAAAACACTAGAAACAGATCGATATGAACGAATTGGCATCTTTCAGTTGAATACATGTTCGATACACATAACCTACTAGCGCCATCTACTTAAACGGTACACTCCCAGGTATAATTGAAAGTTTTATCACGGTTTTACTTGGATAAAACCTAAATCCTACTTGGGCCCACACTCTGATACAACTAAGATGCATTGATAAAACGGAATAAAGTAAATGACAAAAAGATATAGTAGCAAAAGTTACTCTAACCCAAAATTAACGTATTTCTAAAACAAAATACAACACGTATGAGCATATGAAAAAAAACTACTTACATTTACTCCGACATGTTCTCATTAAAATGGTCATAGACGGAATATGCTGTTTATTCAGCGCACGTTACACGGAATCCTTTAAACCATTGTAGGTCATTGAACGAGTGAATAACGACTCAAAACATATTACACTTAAAAGAAATCATTTTCTGATTATTTAAAGCTCATGTGGTCCTTTTCCACTCATTTGTTTAAATTTATTCCTAATATTGGAAATCATTTTGGTGAGATTATTGATTAAAAAAAATTCAAAATTAAGTTTTTCCTCCATGATGAATTTGTTTTTTTATACATGACCTACAATCGGATATTCCGCAATTTATTTAACCTTCAGTTTTATTATTTGTTATACATTCAAATCTACGGACTGGAAATCTCACTTCTTTATAAATGGTTTGTGCTTGACAACTCCCTGCTGCGCGCCTGATAATGCAACTTAATAAAAAAAATGAACAAAACCCGCGAAATCTGTTTCTCCTAACAATCTTAACCAATATTACAAGCTGCTAATCACAAAAATGGTAAAACTATGACATAACGTTTAAATCAAATAATGGAAAACAATGATAACAAAACAGCAAAAAATTGAAATATCTCGCCTAAAACATTGGTGTGTGTGTACTCTTAGGATTTTTCACATTCTCCTATTGATAAACTGCTTGGTGATCGTTATTTGACCGGGGCAAACGCGGAATCCTTATATACGAATTGGAACGGCGGCGATGAGACGCGGATACGAAGAGAATTAGTGCTAATCTAACTTACTCTCCCATATTGAAATGAATCAAATAGAGAAAAAAAAGATAAACACGCGAGAAGCTGGTAGCGGATTAAATTGGGCTTTAGTATAATAAAATAAGAAATATATCGCAGAAGAAACGCAAAAATTGCAGTAGAACAAACAATAGAATGGCAGTAAAATGGTTCTATAACTACAACAAATGCGCTAGGTTTTATCCCTGTAATCGCTATAACCACATTCTTTGTTTCCTTTCGTGCGAATCCAGCAGTAGTAGGATAAGTGCTGACGATGATTATTTTCCGACCTCCAGTTGGCTTGGGTTGGACAATTGAGCAAATAAAAAAAACGGTGTAGGGACATGACGATAACGCAAAGCCGAAATCGATTAAACATCTATCCTAGCACGCACTGCGGTTAGTGTGCCACCGTGCGCCTGGCCCAAGTTCGAACGGTGGGTGAACTCAATGGGCCTGAGCCGATCCTGTGCTCAGTAGAACGGAGGGCCGTTGCGCACCCGCCACATTAGCCATCGAGCGTCGCCAGGAGAAAATATAAACAATGGATCCCTTGTCGCTTCGAAATTTTGACTACAACGCGCGTTGTGTGCATGCATTGATTCGAAACAGGAATACCACTAGTAATTGTAGTCGTTATCGATGAAGATATAAAACATGAAACTTTTTTTGCATGCATAACAAACATGATGATGACTTGACTCATGATACAATGCAGTAAATATTGAAAGAAAAAAATCTTGATAGTTACAATAAAAAACAACAAGTAATGGAAGTATGATAACAATTGCATTAGCGTATGATTAAAAATATATATGATGATGAAAACAGAAAAAATATGACGAAAAAAAAACATTAAAACATGATGCAAAAAGAAAAACATTTACTGATTATTAACTAATTAATGATTATTATTATTATATATTATTATTATTCTATAAATTATATATTATATTTGGAAAGTAACCATATAAAAAATGAAAAGGAAAAATATAAGTAATGACAGAACAAATAACCTGCAATGGAATTGGTAGTTTATTATTTATCCGAAAAAAAAAACACCCTGACCAGAGTCATCGAATCAGTGATGAACAACCACGATGAACGCGTAGGCCAGACAATGGAGGTGATCACTGATGAACTTCTGGACAATCGCGTTAACTACAGCAAGGATCTGAAACTCTGAAACTACAGCAAGGATCTGAAAAAAAAACATGCGCATTGCGCTCTGGTAGTGGAGGCGAAGTCCGAGTGGAGAACCCCGCTAGAGGCCAGTAAGAAGGCGAGCGCAAAATCCGCACACTTACTGAAGAGCAAAAGCTGGCGCAAAGTCAGGCGGAGAAGGCCAGAGAGGAGGCGGAATCGAGGATTAGTCCGCCAAGAGTGCGGCAGGCGGAGCGGTGTGCGCCACTGCTAAGAAGAGTAGAGCCCAGGAGAACACGGGTGCGCCTTCCAATAGCAGTGACAAGCGCAAAGACAGAGGTGAGGCGATTATTGTCAAGACTGACAACAAAAGCTACGCCGACGTCTTGAAGCTCTCTGGCCTAGGAGGAGATGTCAACTGCATCCGAAGGACGCGGAAAGGCGTGATGATTCTCGTTCTGAGTACAAAAAGTTGACTGAGAATGCCCTATGCCCAGTTTCGAATGTTCAGTGCAAGGGCTTGGATGAAGTAACCAATGTGCAATGTCGAGATCCAGGAAATCGCAGTTCGGCTTCGCAAAAGATACGCGGGAATGCAGGTTGCCTCATTCCAAGTACCTCTGGCCGAGACCAAGAAGGTACAGTCGTGA
Source organism: Armigeres subalbatus (assembly GCF_024139115.2). Classification (NCBI taxonomy): domain Eukaryota; kingdom Metazoa; phylum Arthropoda; class Insecta; order Diptera; family Culicidae; genus Armigeres; species Armigeres subalbatus. The sequence continues at coordinate 7,959,656 of NC_085139.1, read as the reverse complement.
TTCGCTGGTTGGAATTTTAATACTTTAGTATGGGCCATGGCTCAACTAAAAAGCAACCATACGCTAAAATCCAATGTAAACACTGAAAACGGGATTTGGCGTCACTGAACATCGTTTGTGATGTTCAAGTCGAAATACACGTGTTCAAATGGCTGTCAGTTGACCCAACTGAACAACCGAATTCGTTAGTTGGGTCGAGGTTTTGGCCCAACCAGCGAATCGCGAGGGAAATGGATAAGGGTGCGGCCAGAGTAGACGCGAATTGCGAAGCGAAGCGAAGCGTCCATACGATTTTACAGCTCCTTATTATTGACTGTTATTGTTGCAATCGCAGTAGTCATTGACTTTGAATAAGCATCGAACTAGTCCGTTATGTACCCTCTGTTATATAATCTAAGTTACCATAGCAACACATGGCTAATCGTAGCAACCTGTGGTTTGAACTGAAATAAATTTTTCATTAGTCGTTAGTTATTCATTCTAACCGCTCGTTTTTCATTTCACTCTGCAAAAGGTTATGGGTCCAGCAGTGAAAAGTAAATTAGTTTAAACAAATTAGTTAAACGTTAAACGGAAATGATTAATAACGGTGATGGAAGCGGAGCTGGATTGCCGGCCGCTGGAGTCGCAGCCGGAGTGCCGGCTGCTGGGAGCGGACGAATCAACACGGTCGCTTTGCCAATCATCGAGAAGCTGAAGGGTCGCGAAAACTATGCCACGTGGGCGTTCGCGATGAAAATGACGCTCATTCGCGAGGGTACTTGGTACGCCGTTTCGCCAACACGAGGGCAAGCAATCGATGACGATGTCAGTTTGCGGGCGCTGGCCACAATTTGCCTGAGCCTGGAAACGACAAACTACAGTCTCGTCCAGGACGCCAAGAATGCCAAAGAAGCTTGGGACAAGCTAGGGAACGCTTTTCAGGATAACGGTCTGACCAGGAAAATCGGGTTGCTAAGAAAGCTAACCTCAATTCGTTTGGATGAATGCGGCAGCGTGGAATCGTACGTGGATGAGCTGATGTCCACTGCACATAAGCTTGCAGGGATCGGCTTCAAGGTCGACGACTCATGGCTTGCTGCGTTGTTGCTGATGGGACTTCCGGAGTACTACGAACCCATGATTATGGGACTCGAAGCATCGGGCATGTGTAGCTTGCTGCTGCGCCAGGAAATCACCCATTGCGCATTATTGCACTCGGCGAAGGTATCGCCTTACTCGGATCACTGTTGGACTCTGACGATGCTTGGCTGCTTGCTCGTCATCAACACCAAGACGTATGCCGTACAGCATATAATATAGAGTGGTATACAACAGGGCTGTCTCGCCCCACACATCCCCCTTTCTCTCCGGCTTTTTTTTATTAGTCACTTACAATTATAACTTGTCCTTGGTTTTCTCTTTTATTGTAAATGTATCATTGAGCTTATATTTAATTAAACACTCGGTGAAAATACCACTACAAAGATTTATTTGCCGAAGGCACCATTCAAAGGCCAAGGAAATCGAAAATCATTTTCTACGGAATATTGTCCTATATTCAGGCAACGAACAGATATTTCCGGTTTCAATAGATGAAGTTTCCTCCAACGGTTGTTCATTCACCTCATTCATATGCTCCAAGATTCAATTTGTACGTTGGTCTTCCTGGTCTTCAACCCATAGAGGGCCATCGCACTTTGTAGGTGGTGGTAAGTACGATTTTCTACTACAATTTTGGCGCGTCAATCTCCAGCTGCTGAGCGAAGCACATCAACTCAACACCACGAGTGCCACGACCTCCTACCAAATATTCCACTCTCTCATCTGTCACTTTCCCATCTAGGGCTAATGCTAATGGCTAATATATATGCCCTTTATTCGGTTTATGTCATTTACCATACCCGTCTCAATCCCTACAGATGCGTCTCCGAATTTCGTCGCTGGTTCATTCATTTCATTTATTCAGTTTACATCTAAACAGACAATACTGAATCAACAATTTGACGCTACAATACACGGTTTAAGGCCTGCACCTGGTCTGTCCACCTCGCCCGCTGTGCTCTACGCCGTTTCATTCCTGCCGGATCGAACCCGAACATCGAAAGCGAACACCATCTTTGCAGGGTTGCTGTCCGGCATTCTTGCAACATGTCCTGCCATCGTACCCTTGCGGCTTTAGCTACCTTCTGGATACTGGGTTCGCCGTAGAGCTGGGCGAGCTCGTGGTTCATTCTTCGCCGCCACACAACGTCTTTTTGCACACCGTCAAAGATGGTCCTAAGCACCCGTCTCTCGAATAATCCGAGTGCTTGCAAGTCCTCCTCGAGCATTGTCCATGTTTCATGTCCGTTGAGGACTACCGGTCTTATAAGCGTCTTGTACATGTCACATGGTGATGCGGTGGTGAATATTTTTTTGACCGTAGTCTCTTCTGGAGTCCGTATTAGGCCCAACTTCCACAGATGATACGCCTTCTTATTTCACGACTAACATTGTTATCAACCGTTAGCAAGGATCCGAGGTAGACGAATATCTAGACCACCTCGAAGGTATCCCCGTCTATCGTAACACTGCTTCCAAGGCGGGTCCTGTCGCACTCGGTTCCGCCCACAAGCATGTACTTTGTCTACGATGCATTCACCAACAGTCCAACTTTTGTTGCTTCACGTTTCAGGTAGGTGTACAGTTCTGCCACCTTTGCAAATGTTCGGCCGACAATGTCATTCGCGAAACAAGAAAAAACGGACTGGATCTGTCGTCGCTGGTATTGATTCCGTTTCCGTAGATCTGCAGTCAAACAAAGTACGCGAACACAATAACCGCCCTAGTTTCAGCTCCGAACTTCTTCTGAAACGAACTTTCTATCGGAGTTTGATCTGTCAAACTAAATGATGCGTTTTTTAGTGCAATTTTATGAGAATCTAACGCACTTCGTTCGAAGTTGGGTTTCTAGCCTATATCTTGCATGCTATGATGGCATAAACACCAGCTATCTCACATCGACAAAACACGCTAGCAGTGCACCACTATCTTGTGCATCTTCGCATTCGTTCAAAAGCCTTCATTCCTTACACAAGCAAAATTATCGGCCACATATAGCAGATAAGCAAATTCTGCGTTTATTATCCGCTCTTTTTTCCGTAATTCAATCACACGCACATTCTCTAAAAATAGTGATCGACATCACTATATGTGCCATATTCCGAGTACTGATCAAATTTGACACGATATTTTAGGGAGCATCAGAGCTAGCGAAATATCAAATTCTTTTTTATATGAAACTGTATCTGAATGATAAATACATCTCAAGACAAGACTGATCACCGTCGATGCAAACTGATGGTGCAGCTACATTGTCTTCTTTTATGTATTTTCCTGTCATGTACATCGTTTTCCAGGTGGTCATGACTGTAGCAGGTTTCCTCTATCTTGTCGTTCCGTGTCAAATCACCAATTCCGACATTGCTAAACGGTCCTTATACAAATCATACTAATAGAGTTATTCCATACCAAAGCGTAATTCTCTGAATGTTCCCGAAATGATCGAAAGCGTTCGTGTAATTTGAAATATTCAATTTTCCCCTTTCCAACGTCGCCCTAACTATTCTTGTTAGTTTATCGGAAAGTTCACATTCGTGCATTAAATGCCATAGCAAACGAACATAACAAAACGATACAGATTTATTTTTAGTATTCTATTCTGTAGTGTGCTCATAACATGTAAGGGAAGGTAATCATATGATAATTACGTCTGCCTCATACGCAGCTGGTCGTAGGATCAATCCCAAGCTCAATTCTCCTACTTTTTTCTCTCCATATATTTCTCATGTTTTAGCAATCGCTAAGATTAGAAAAAGACTGAATACCGGTTCCATCTTCTATTCTTTATCTACTTACTTGATACTTACTTGATGGGCTACAGCTCTTCGATGAACCTACGCCGAATGGAGTATCCTTCTCCACTGGACTCGATCCTGGGCCAGTCGCTTCCAGTCGCCCTGAACATTGAGCGCCCTCAGGTCCTCTTCAACTGCAAAAAGCCATCGTGTACGCGGCCTTCCACGAAGCCTGCGGCCTCTTCCGGGTTCTCTACTAAATATTATCTTCGCTTGTCGTTCTTCCGACATACGAACAACGTGACCAGCCCACCGTAGTCTGCCGTGTTGTATAAGCTTAATAATATCCAGCCCTTTATACACCTGGTACAATTCGTGATTCATGCGGCGCCGCCAAATACCGTTCTCCTGTTTACCGCCGAGTATTGTCCGCAGCACCTTACGCTCAAACACTCCGAGAGCTCTCCGATCAGCCTCCTTTAACGTCCATGTCTCATGGCCGTATAAAGCCACCGGAAGAATCAGAGTAGTATACAGCGCGAGTTTTGTTTTCGTTTGCAGATTCTTTATCTACAACTTGACTAATTCTAGCCGTAACTGTTAGAAATCGAAAAGAGCGAAAGAAAGCTCGTTTTGGCATCCATTGCAACCTGTTAATCAAGATGAGCCTCTTCCATAGAACCTACCCCCTAGATTCCAATAATATTCTCGTGGCGAGTGCAGAAGTGTAGAGCTTTTGAACTGAGCACATTGAGGTGCTCAGTGCGAATCCCATGCCCTAGCCATTGGCTCTATGCAATTGCGATTGTTCTGGTAAAACACGGAATAGCAATTACGACATGTAAGGTTATCATGCTCAGGCTCTACTTTGTTAATGCAGTGTTCTTCTCATAAGACAAAGGCCTCGACTAATTCTATTCGCAATTAATTGCATATTATTCGGCAACTCGGCCGTACGAAAACCATTTTTTTGTTAAATATCTTGGCTGTGCATATGCACAGCATATGTTTCGAAATGGACAAATTGATATGAAATTTGCGAAAAAGAATCCACGTGTCTTGGAGGGACTCGAACCCTCAACCTCCTACTCTCTAGATAGGCGTGATAACCCCTACACAACAAGACCACTTAAAGGTCACGTTTGCGGAAAAGCCATCAGAATCCGAGTACCAACCTCCACCGCGGTTAGCTCTCTTTTTTGCAAATTGAATATCTTTCGGATGCTTGATTTGCCCAATCTCCACATTTGCTTTACTGTTGTATATCCACAGCCAAGCCAAGACACGTGGATTCTTTTTCGCAAATTTCATATCAATTTGTCCATTTCGAAACATATGCTGTGCATATGCACAGCCAAGATATTTAACAAAAAAATGGTTTTCGTACGGCCGAGTTGCCGAATAATATGCAATTAATTGTAATCAAGTGTCGGTCTTTCACCGTCATTAGTCGTCTGAGTACACGCGACCGTTTACGTAAAGGCAATCAAACTCATCAAATGCTTTAGCCAAGCAAGCCTTTGGCACAGCAGAGTGCGATTGAATTCGCATTCTATACCGTCCCGCCCAGTCCGTTGCTGGGGGGCATGGAGTGCGATCCTCTCGTTTAATAAACAATGTGCACTCGCTTGGCTGTGGATATACAACAGTAAAGCAAATGTGGAGATTGGGCAAATCAAGCATCCGAAAGATATTCAATTTGCAAAAAAGAGCTAACCGCGGTGGTGGTTGGTACTCGGATTCTGATGGCTTTTCCGCAAACGTAACCTTTAAATGGCCTTGTTGTATAGGGGTTATCACGCCTATCTAGAGAGTAGGAGGTTGAGAGTCCCTCCAAGACACGTGGATTCTTTTTCGCAAATTTCATATCAATTTGTCCATTTCGAAACATATGCTGTGCATATGCACAGCCAAGATATTTAACAAAAAAAAATGGTTTTCGTACGGCCGAGTTGCCGAATAATATGCAATTAATTGTAATCAAGTGTCGGTCTTTCACCGTCATTAGTCGTCTGAGTACACGCGACCGTTTACGTAAAGGCAATCAAACTCATCAAATGCTTTAGCCAAGCAAGCCTTTGGCACAGCAGAGTGCGATTGAATTCGCATTCTATACCGTCCCGCCCAGTCCGTTGCTGGGGGGCATGGAGTGCGATCCTCTCGTTTAATAAACAATGTGCACTCGCTTGGCTGTGGATATACAACAGTAAAGCAAATGTGGAGATTGGACAAATCAAGCATCCGAAAAATATTCAATTTGCAAAAAAGAGCTAACCGCGGTGGAGGTTGGTACTCGGATTCTGATGGCTTTTCCGCAAACGTGACCTTTAAGTGGTCTTGTTGTGTAGGGGTTATCACGCCTATCTAGAGAGTAGGAGGTTGAGGGTTCGAGTCCCTCCAAGACACGTGGATTCTTTTTCGCAAATTTCATATCAATTTGTCCATTTCGAAACATATGCTGTGCATATGCACAGCCAAGATATTTAATTCTATTCGCTTTTGTAGCGAAACATCGTGATTTCGCATGAATTAAAACTCAAGCATAATCCATTTCTTCAAATTTGCGAGCAAGTTTTCCAAAACATTAGGACTCCAATATTAAGATCTGGGCAGCGATCTGGGTATTATTTACCACCATGGTTGGAGATACATTCAATATTATTCCTGACATTCGATATTAGCTGCACCAAGTTGGGTCTCCAGTTAGCCTTGTGAGCAAAAACGTAGGATTGTCACTGCTTATAGAATACGAAGTTGAAATGCAGAGCCATAGATGGGATATCAAGGCTCTTCAAAAGCGTCATTGCGGCATCCACAACTTCAATATTATTTTCTTACAACGTGACTTTTGCAGTTTTTTATTCGCATTTTTTAATCGGTGGTTCAGTAGAACCATACTACAATAAGCTGAATTTGGCAGATTATTATGCATTATGTTGTAGTGTGTGTTTTGTTTTATCACCAACATCGATTTGGCACTTATGGTACTGGTACTTTAGCTGCTAGGCTGAGGTAAACTAGATATTTGATACGTGACCAGGTGAGTCATTGGTAATCTTGAACTTAGCTTAGATTACGGAAGTGAATTGAACAAGTCGATTGACTTGAACGTCTAAACTCCTCCGTTCAACTCACTTGCACGAAAAGAAAGTTGAACAAGTTCAACCTTTGGCAAGTCAAATGAATTTTACTGAAATGATCAAATTACTTGCCTTGTCAAAGCCTCGGTTAAAACATGATACTTTGAGATCAACGCCCCATTGTTGTTTCCTCAGAAACTTGCTTTGTGTTTTCTAGTGCTTTTATCACACCATTGTGTTTTTCGTCATCAAACCATTTCAACTATGAACGGACCTTTCAAATCGCCCACGACATGCTTTGAATTGTGTTCCAACTCGCAAACCTTCCGCTATTCAATTAATCTGGCTGTCATCATAACTAGCATATCATTCCAACTTTACTTGGCGGTCTTCCCAACACACCATTACGGTTCTCAAAACACGTAAAAAATCTCAACTCAACAACACGACATTTCAGTTCTTTCACACGCAAGTCATTTAATCTTTACTTGGCTGTTCACTAAACACGCCATTGCGGTACTAAAACACGCAAATTCTTTCATCTTTACTTGGCAGTTCTCCAAACATGCCACAGCAATTCTTAAAATACGCAAATGATTTCATCTCTACTTAGTGGTCTTCCCAACATGTCATAGCGGCCCTCAAAACCCGCTAAAAAATCATCTTTACTAGGCAGTGCTCCAAACACGCCATTGCGGTCCTCAAAACTCGCAAAACATTTCATCTTTACTTGGCGGTCCTCCAAATTCGCCATTGCGGTCCTCAAAACACGCGAAACAATTCATCTTTTCTTGGCGGTCCTCCAAACACGCCATTGCGGTCATCAAAACTCGTCAATCATTTCATCTTTTCTTGGCGGTCGTCCAAACACGCCATCCATTGCGGTCCTCAAAACTCGCAAAACAATTAATCTTTTCTTGGCGGTCCTCCGAACTCGCCATTGCGGTTTTCAAAACTCGCAGAACAATTCATCTTTTCTTGGCGGTCCTCCAAACTCACCATTGCGGTCCTCAAAACTCGCCAATCATTTCATCTTTTCTTGGCGGTCCTCCAAACACGCCATTGCGGTCCTCAAAACTCGCAAAACAATTAATCTTTTCTTGGCGGTCCTCCAAACTCGCCATTGCGGTCCTCAAAACTCGCCAATCATTTCATCTTTTCTTGGCGGTCCTCCAAACTCGCCATTGCGGTCCTCAAAACTCGCCAATCTTTTTATCTTTTCTTGGCGGTCCTCCAAACACGCCATTGCGGTCCTCAAAACTCGCAAAACAATTCATCTTTTTTTCTGGCGGTCCTCCAAACTCGCCATTGCGGTCCTCAAAACTCGCCAATCATTTATCTTTTTTGGCCAAACACGCCATTGCGGTACTCAAGACACGCAAACAATTTCGAATCTTCTCCGTTTTACTTACTTACGCAACCGCGTCTCTCCCAATTTGGAGCACCGGTCCCCACGTAAACACTGCAAAAAGCAAACATCCTTCTTGGTTCAGGAATTTACCTTTTCTTCTGAGATTGCGCAGTAGGTGATTTCCATGACGCAGTATTTTTATCAGGCACATTAGTTTTAACATTATTCAACTTGATACTAACAAAAAATGAGCAGTAAAACCTGCCACTGTCGCCAAATGTGTAGCTTGCTGCTGCGCCAGGAAATCACCCATTGCGCATTATTGCACTCGGCGAAGGTATCGCCTTACTCGGATCACTGTTGGACTCTGACGATGTTTGGCTGCTTGCTCGTCACCAACACCAAGACGTATGCCGTACAGCATATAATATAGAGTGGTATACAACAGGGCTGTCTCGCCCCACACAGGGCACTGCATTAACATCGGATGCAGTGAAGGCAAAAATTTTGCAGGACGTGAAGTTGTCGAGTGCTCCTAAAACTACCAACGGAGAAGGTGCGTTGTATTTAAATCCAAAATCCAAACGGCGTGGCAGTTCGGCGAAGAAGGACGACACGTGCCACAACTGCAAGAAGCGGGGACACTTTGCATCGAAATGCCCACAGAAGCAAAATACTGCTAGGCAGTCTGGGAAAGCTTTGTGCAGCGTTTTTGCAATTGGAGAGGTAAGCGACAAGGAGTGGTATTTCGATTCCGGCGCCACGTGCCACATGTCTCGCAGTGGAAATAAATTTGTAAAGCAGCAAAGTATGGAGCATCCTGTTGGAACGGCCAATAACGGTAGCATGATGTCAGTCGCAAGAGGTTTAGTTCAGCTTGAACTTAGTGAAGGTCCCGTTGAAGTTCAAGAAGTGCTGCAAATTCCGGAGCTAGCTACTAATCTGCTTTCGATCAACAAAATTTGCCAGAGAGGATTGACGGTGGTCTTCGATGCGAACAAGTGTGAGGTACGTGAAGATGACGGAAATGTAATTGCATCCGGTACACAGGTAGGCGGTTTGTATATGTTGAATCGTAAAGAAGAGCAAGCCCTCGTTACATCTAACACTGCCGTCTGGCATAGACGACTTGGTCATCTCAATCGCCAAAGTTTGCGCAAGCTTGTGTTGATGGCAGACGGAATCGAGTTAGTAAATGAAGTTGTACCAGAGTACATCCCTTGTATTGAAGGTAAGCATGCTCGTGATCCTTTTCCTTCCAGTAAGTCGCGAGCCAAAGAGCTACTTGAGTTAGTTCATTCAGACTTGGTCGGGCCCATCGAAGTTCCTTTGCTCGGTGGTAGCCGATATGTGATGACGTTCATCGACGATGCGAGCCGTAAAGTATTCGTATATTTCCTGGAACGGAAGAATGAAGCGTTTGGAGCATATGACAAATTCAAGTCAATGGCAGAACGCCAGACAGGTAGGAAATTAAAGGTCCTTCGAACGGACAACGGCACCGAGTACGTGAATAAATTGTTCAAGAGCAGTATGGCAAAAGATGGAGTGCTCCTCGAGAAAACTTGTCCGTACACCCCCGAGCAAACTAGCGATGACACCAGAAGCATGGTGCGGTAAGAAACCAGATTTGCGGCATCTTAGGATTTTCGGCTCGCTAGCACTTGTCCATATTCCGAAGCAAAGAAGAAAGAAATTCGACCCGAAATCCTGTAGGACCATTTTTGTGGGATATGCCGATGGTACCAAGGGGTATCGAGTGTTTGATCCAGTGAAGCGTGAGGTCCAGATCAGCCGTGATGTTGTTGTGGTTCAGGGCGTGGTTGAGGGCGAACCGCAACATTTGCTACAACTGAGCAAGAATCAGCAGCAGATACAATTCATGGAGCTGTATTCATATGAAGAGCCGATTACAATTGGTAGGATACAGATGGTAGCGGAACCGATTGTCGAAGCAAGCGATGACAGCAAGGATGAATTTGAAGGGTTCGCTACATCCGAAAGCGATTCGAGTGATCCGGAGTATCTGGATGCCAACATCGAGCCTGCGCTCCCGTCGCAATCCGATAGACTAGCTGATCAGCAGCAAGGGTCGAGGCACAGCGAGCGGGAGCGCCGAATCCCTGGCAAGTGTTCAGATTACGTTACGTATAGTTCTTTTTCTGGTGAAGTTATTTCCCCTCAGCAGATTCGGTCACACATACCGTTTGATGATCCTCAGAGTTACGAAGAAGCTCTTGAAAGACCGGATCGTGAGCAGTGGATCGCGGCTATGCGCGATGAAATCAAGGCTCTAGAAGAGAATAAAACTTGGGAGCTGTCCACGCTTCCAAACGATAGAAAGGCTATACGGAACAAGTGGGTCTTCAAAACAAAACGAGGCCCATCTGGTAACATCGAGCAATACAAGGCGCGCTTGGTGGTGAAGGGGTGCTCGCAGCGGCCAGGAATCGATTTCGACGAAGTTTATTCTCCGGTGGTACGGTATTCTACCATCCGATACCTTCTGGCACTGGCGGTAAAGCACGATCTTGACGTGGAGCAGATGGATGCGGTCACTGCGTTCCTTCAAGGAAAATTGACGGACGAGGTCATATACATGGGGGGGGCAGGGGTTTGCTGGTACATCGAAGCAAGTATGTCGATTGCGAAAGGCACTCTACGGGCTCAAACAGTCGAGTCGAGTGTGGAACACTGAGTTGGACAAGGCGCTAAAAGAGTTTGGGCTTGAAAAGTCCAATGTGGATCCGTGCTTGTACTTCCGAATTGATGGTGACAAAATGATTTTCGTCACTATTTATGTGGACGATTTCATGATTTTTACCAACAACGCCAAACTGAAGAGCGCGTTAAAATCGTTTCTCCACAATCGTTTCAAGATGAAGGATCTTGGTCAAGCAACTTTTTGCTTAGGACTGCGGATCACACGAGACCGGAAGAACGGTAAGCTGTGGGTAGATCAAGAGCACTACATCGAAAGCATTTTGCAACGGTTCAACATGGCGAATTGCAATCCTGTCTCCACACCAGCGGAGGCGAGTATCAAGCTGGATAAATCGATGTCGCCAACAACGCCGGAGGAAATCTTGAAGATGAGAGAAGTTCCTTATCAGGAAGCAGTGGGCTGTCTCACTTATCTTGCGCAAGCAACGCGGCCGGACATCAGTTTTGCGGTCAATCAAGTCAGCCAATTCAATGCAAATCCGGGACGAAGCCATTGGAATGCTGTCAAGCGCATAATACGGTACTTGCGGGGTACGAAATCAAATCGGCTAACATATTCGAAGGATCGATGTTCGGATATGGTTGGCTATACGGATGCCGATTGGGGAGGAGAACCGGATTCCAGGAAATCCACTACTGGATACGTCTTCACGTTCATGGGAGGAGCTGTGTCTTGGAACGTGAAACGGCAACCAACAGTTGCCCTATCATCGTGCGAAGCGGAATACATTGCGCTTTCCCGCACTATACAGGAAGCCCTTTGGTGGCATCACTTCCAATCGCAGATATTTGGTGTGCAAAGAATTCCCATCCGGTGTGACAATCAATCAGCCATCTGTATCGCAAGGAATCAATCGTATAATCCCCGGACGAAGCATCTAGACATTCGGTACAATTTTATCCGAGACGTTCTAGAGCAAGGAGTTGTCGAATTGGGTTATGTGAGCACGAAACAGCAGCCTGCAGATGTGTTTACAAAAGCCCTGGCGAATGTAAAGTTAGAAGAGAATAAGAGGTTAATTGGATTCGTTGCTTAGGAAGGAGTGTTGCAATCGCAGTAGTCATTGACTTTGAATAAGCATCGAACTAGTCCGTTATGTACCCTCTGTTATATAATCTAAGTTACCATAGCAACACATGGCTAATCGTAGCAACATGTGGTTTGAACTGAAATAAATGTTTCATTAGTCGTTAGTTATTCATTCTAACCGCTCGTTTTTCATTTCACTCCGCAAAAGTTATTCCATTGCGTGCAATTTTCGCGCCGCGTCGCGTAGACGTGCGATGCGACGCGACGCGACTCACGTAAAAGAATAACAATCATTATCAACAGGCTGTCAAATTGCACTGTCGCGTCGCGTCGCATCGCACGTCGCGTTCACTCTGGTTTCGCCCTAAGGCTAAACTGAAAATGGGTTGGTCGGTCTGCTCGCTGAGAATAAGCCAACCACTTCAGGCCTGCTTCAGATGTCTTGGCAACGGATATAAATCTTATGCCTGTGAATGTCCTGATCGCAGTAAGCTATGCTGTACACTGCTAAAAATAACTATATATGGTAAAACGACCTATTATAGAGATGTTAAGCATCGCCAATTGTGCTAAACATATGTTGTTTTGTTTTTATTACAATAAAAACAAACTACAGTCGCGATTCGCTGGTTGGGCCACGACCTCGACCAAACTAACGAATTCGGTTTTTTTAGTTGGGCTAACTGACCGCCATTTGAACGAAGGGCAAATGCTTGGGCAAATGCCAACGTTCAGGGGACCGAGCGGAGATTCATGCATCGATGTGACCTTCTGCAGCGCGGGATGGACGGTGGAGCGAGAATGGAAGGTTCATGAGGGGCATACCTCCAGCGATCATCAGGAAATTCGTTTTATGGTCCGGTATACCCCCGTCGCAACCACAAGGCGGATCGGCAAAACCGATCTAGGATGGATGGCCCACCTCGCATTTCAACCCAGAACTCTTAAAGGAATCACTACGAATGGAGAGACGAACAACGGGATTAAGTGGCGATGAGTTAATCGATGTACTAATCCGTGCATGCGATGTGACGATGCCTAGGAGGACCAAACCGGAAATCTACAACCTGCGTACTGGTGAACAGACACAATTGCAGACCTTCGTAGAACCTGTCTGCTAAGAGAAGGTTGCGACGTGCCAGAACAGACGCTGAAAAGGTCGAGAGACGCCGGGTGTTCCAGACAGCGAGCAGAGCTCTGAACTACGAGATTAAATGTAGTCAAAGAGAATGCTTTGAGCAGCTGTGCAGGATGGCGAACGAAAATCCATGGGGAGATGCACACAGGATGGTGATGGCTAGGACTAATAGCACGCCATCTGAGGAATCCCTTGTTGGCCAAAATAGTCGAAGGGTTGCTTCCGAGGCATGAATCATGAGTCAGTCGACGTGGTACCGCTAGTGACTAACGAGGAGCTTATCGTAGCTGCAAGGAAACTTAAGCTCAATAAGGCACCAGGCCCGGATATAATTCCAAACCTGGTCCTTAGACACGCTATTCTCGCTGATCCAGATATGTTCAGGAGCTGCCTCCAAAGATGCATGGTCGAAGGAAACTTCCCAGATCGATGGAAACGGCAGAAATTGGTGCTACTACCGAAGCCCGGCAAGCAGCCGGGAGACCCTTCGGCATATAGACCAATTTGCCTACTCGACACAGCTGGAAAGCTGCTAGAGAGGGTCATCCTGAATGGGTTATCGGCTTATACAGAGTGTACTGGTGGCATATCCAGCAACCAGTATGGTTACCGTAAGGGCCGTTCTACCATCAAAGCAATTCGATCGGTAACGGATACGGCCAAGATAGCGAGAGGTTTGAGCAGGCGATGTATTAGGGTACTGCGCATTGATTACACTTGATGTAAAACATGCATTTAACAATGCTAGCTGGGCAGCTATTGCTGACTCCCTGCACCGATTGAGAGTTCCGGATTACCTGTGCAGGATACTGAAAAGTTATTTTCAGAATAGGGTGTTGATATACGACACGGATGCTGGTCAAAAATCGATCGAAGTGTCAGTGGGTGTTCCACAGAGATCGATCCTCGGACAGGTTCTGTGGAATATTATGTACGACGGAGTATTGCGCTTTAAAAAAACTAAGTCTCCCGGCCGGTGTGAAAATCGAAGGCTTCGCAGATGACGTAATGCTAAAGGTAACAGGAGACACTCTCGGCGAAGTCGAACTGAAGGCTTCATACGCAGAGTGGAGGAATGGCTCAACTCGAGGCGGCTGTCCCTTGCACATCACAAGGCGGAAGTCGTGGTGGTGCATAACCGCCATGGGTTGCAGCAAGCGAGGATAAGAGTAGGGACCTGCACAGTTAACTCCGTGTGGTCTCTTAAGGACACTCCTCATGGAATCCAAGTTTTAAAGTGCTCGCGTTTTCGGGGGCACACCACTTTATACGGAGGTGGCGCACAACTGTCATTTTTGTTGATTTAGCTTTGCTTGCCGTACCCGCGGAATTTGATCCTCGGATTTTTTCCCTATTTATTTTTACATATGCGATGTTTTCGGGATTTGAGTACGGAAAATCAAAATCCCGGCCCCATTTAAAATGCACGGGGACCAAAATCCGGAGGAAAATTTTCCCGAGGTGTAAGGCATCCAGCTTTCCACGCTCGATAATGGTGGCTTGTAGGTATATGTAAAAATCAATCGGTCACTATAAGAGGAAAACTCACTGTCGAAAAGGCCTTTTTTCCCTTCCCCTCAGCCAGGAACGCCAGTGAGCTTTCCTCCAGCTAGTGTCAAACAGTACAGTGACCGATTGATTTTTACACACCGACAAGCCGCCATTACCAAGCGTGGAAAGCTGGATAGCCTTTAACCTCCTCATGTGTCTGATTGCAGACTTCCGTTTACCCTTGCACACGAGCTTGCTCAAGGAAATAAAAGACGGTGAACCTCAGATGTTCTTGTCCTGGGATGAATGTTGATGATCATCCTCAGGCTCGTTGGAGTTTCAGATGAGTTTTTGCATAATATAATTTTATTAAAATTGTATTCTTGAAAATTTGTAAAAATCAGAAAGCCGTGCACATGAAAAGGCCTATAGGACATATGTATTTTTTTATGAGTGCATCGTCTGGAAGAGCTGACTTGGCTGAAACTGACAGATAATGTTACAAAATTTTATGACACGGCAGTGTTATTTCACTGATGTTTACGAAAATCTGAATTAAAAAAAAAATGACCGATTGTGATGAAGTATCGTCGGCACTTCCGGAGAATCCGTTCACCGGAATGCATATTGCTGATACGGAATTTTTGAAAAAAGTCGAGGGACGCAGTTCTTGCACCGTCTGTGGAAAATCGCGGAAATTCTTTTGTTACCATTGCTATGTTCCGGTGGCCGCTCTTCAGAACAAGCTCTCCTTCGTACAGGTATGTATTTGTTTTGGTTATAACGGCCCCATTCTAAGCATTTTATTTTAGTTGCCTATCAAAATCGACATCATCAAGCACAAAAACGAAATCGAAGGAAAAAGCACAGCGATCCATGCAGCGATTCTTGCGCCGGAGGATGTCAAAATTTACACGTACCCCGACATTCCGGACTACAGGGAAGAAGAAGGCGCCGTATTGATTTTTCCAACACCAGACGCCGTGACCGTGTCCAGTCTGTGCAGTGGAGAGCTTCCAAAAGTCAAAGACAACTACGGACTTCCGAGGGGGCATCATATCGGAACTTTGCTGCGTTGTCGTCTGACGGACATAACGGCAGAACAGACACCTTCTAGCGAAGCAGACCCGTGCCGGCAAACACTGGCGCATAAATTACCCGTTCGGAAGGCGGTGTTCATCGACAGCACCTGGAGTCAATGTCGAGGAATTTACAAAAACGAAAAGGTTGCTTGTCTGCGGACGGTCGTTATCCAGAATAGGATCTCGCAATTCTGGCGGCACCAGAAGAACAGCCCTCGGTGGTTTCTGGCAACGATCGAGGCGGTTCATCAATTCCTAATTGAACTCCACATCAACGCTTACGGACTGGACTCGCAATCAGGGTTGTAAATTTTCGGCAGCACTGGATGAAGGTGATGTTTTTTTATATCATGTTTTTATTTTCTTCCTGCTTTGAAATCAACCTCACATTCCCGGAGAGGCAGAAAAGAAAACAACAGAACTCACATCACCCACTGCGCCGCGAAGATGAAATTTACCACAGCAAAATGTACACATTCACCCACCAAATTGAAAAAATTCACCACGCGTTTAAATGGGCCACTCACAGTCATACGGTACGGCGCGAACTGAGCAGCCTGTCAGAGCGACTTGTGAGTGGCTGAATGCGAAATTGAACTGTCGGTGTTGGAAGTGATTTTTCGGCTGCACCCAGTCGCACTCACCACGGCGGCGATGAAGGCGACTGCAGATTATACTGAGATCCATGTTTTTCACTGCATTGACTGTGAAATATTTCTACCCTGCTCGCAATACAAAGGATTAACGCATTTAGGTTATTTGAATTTCCCACACGAGAAAGTAGTCCAGTGTGTGGAGGGAAAACCTCCGCCCTATAATGGACAGTATGATAATTTACTGTTCTTTTTCCTTCACATGTACAATCTGATACATGACTATTATGAGCACCATACGCTTCGGGCATACCGTAGGCCATTGTTTCTTGAAGATAAATATCAGAAGCAGCTAAAGGAAAAACAAAAAGAGACACAAACTGTGGAAACCCCAAAATCATTGTGATTTCATGAGAATGAAATGTTAAATAAACCAATGAGCCTTTAACAGAACTTCTGAATTTAACGTGAAATTTAGTCTCTAATTTACAAGAAAATAGTTTGATACTGATATTCTTTAATGTTTATGTTATTTCATGTGAGCTATTTATAAACTATTTCTTTTTCTTCTTCGAGGATTCCGTTTCTGCTCCGCTGGTAGTTTGTTGCGGTTCCGGACGTGGTTTTTGCCAGTTCAACGGCTTGCGCCGATAGATGGGCCACGGCGGAATGGTCAGCTGCAACATAAAACAATAATTTATAGTTTAATTTAGTAGAAGGGCATTTCGTACACAGTGAAGAGCTACTTACAATGGAAGCCAGTAGCACTCCGGCAATCAGGATGTACACCGTCTGAGAGAACTGCTGGATGATGTAGCCCCAAATCAATCCAACCGCACCGAACAGGGTAATGATCACTCGGGACAGTTTCTCGGCGCGTCCTTGCCCCTCAAAGTCCTGGGGAAGAAGCAATTTTTTCTATTATTTTGGTCGTTCATTAGTGCAGCATTAGAACTTACCATGTGCGTTGCAATATTGAACATTTTAAAATGCAGTATTTATCACAAAAAGCGTACAAAAATTCAGAGAAATTGTCTGGAATGGAAACACACGTCAGAAGCGAATCTTCCAACGCAAACTTTTAGCCACGGCACGGAGTTTTTTTTTGTTTGACAGCTGTTTGTTTGTAAACGTCATCCACTGTTGCAGGGGTGGCACATGTTGCGATGTTTTACACGCTTGCTCGAAACAATGAAATTTGAAATGCTTCCTCATCGAAAAGTTTTCATTTCGTTTAGTAGGGTAAAATGCCCAATAGTGGACCCCCTACACAGAAAGAAAAACCATTATTCAAAATGAAAAAACCATTGGTTAAAACAAAAAGTTGCATTGGTTCTTTTTCGTAGAGAGTTGCGTATGTTCAGAACAAAAGTCCGTAAACTTTTGTTTCAATCAAGAGTTAATTAGTTAACCGCTTCTATAAAATTAAAAGTTTGAACTTTTGAAAATAAACTGTAGAACTGTCAGATTGTACTATGAGAAATAAAAGTAGATAATATTTATATTTAAAGCTACTCTTACTGATGTTTCTAGAGGACATTTTTCGCATCAAAATAACTCAGAAAAGCATAAACTTTGAAAATATCGTAGCTACGGAAAGGCGAAAGAAAGAACGTTTTTTATTGGACCTACGATCTTTACAAAGTTTATGCTTAGATTTAAATCTCAATCAAATTTAAGTAGCAATTATTTATTACACAACACATTTATATTTTTTTATGGGTTTTCACATTAATTTCTCGCGGAACATTTCCGCTCTTACCAATGTCATTAAAGCCATTTAGATCGCCTGATCCAGAGTGTATGTAATTAAGAGTGGCGACATGTGCCGCATTTGACAGGTCTCCTGCTCGTTTGGAACACGATTTTGTATGGGAATGACAGATGAATTCTGTTCCAATTCTGACAGTGTCGCCACTCTTATTTACATTCACTCTGGCCTGATCCATCCATTCTCCTGATCCCGTTGATCCGAAGGTACCTGTTGCCAACGACTTGGCCGAATTTACAAAAAAACTGTTCCTTGGAGTAGTTAATGTCATCTTCCAGAGAGCGTAACCTGATCACAATAATAGGTTTTTGAGAGATTCATTTTGGTCGCAAAAATTGTATTTACCGCGCATCTGATGATGTCGTCGAAATCGCAAAAAATGAGGTTCTTATAGCTCCAACCTGCATCCTGATATACAATTGTTCCGGATCAACATCTGGGGAGCTGAAATACAGAAGTAGCAATGAAAAAAAATGCCCAAAACATTGATGAAGGAATAACAATTGACTATAAGATCGTTTAATGATAGTTACTCACCTCATAATCACTGCAATTAAATCTATGACCGACTAAACTAGAAACGTTTTTTATCGTTTGTTTTTACCTTTTAGGTAAAATACGAGATCTGAAAGAAACTTTTTTTTGAGAGTGCGAGTGAAGACGTCAACAAAATATATTTATTTCTATTTCTTTTCTTTCGTATAATCTGTCACGGTGAATGATTTTTTTTTACATTGAGTGTTTTGAAAATAAAAGTTTATAAATTCATGGGGCAATTTTTACCATTGACATTCAAACCCGACGAGAAATATGATTAGATTAAACACATAACATTAGATTCCAAAGTTTTTACTTTTATTTTGAAGAAAAAATATCACTTCTCAGAAGCAAAGTTCAATATATTTGATAATATAATGTTTGTTCTTTGTGTGTAGTAGCGGAATTTTGCTTTTCCTGTCATAAGAAGTAGACATTTTCAACATATTAATTCTGCTTGATATCTAATAACAAGTTCTGCATCTCCTCTTTACGATACACGATACATACATAAAACACTCAAATACACGACGTTATTCGTTGAAATTAACATTTCAAAGTCTGACTGAATTCGCCCTATAGTAGACCCAGGGGGGGAGTAAGCCTGTCATCCACGAACAAATCAAGCCTACCTAGGACGTATTATACGGGCCTCGCCGCTTGGGAAAGGCGGGCCACCCTGGGCCACCCCGCTTGGCAAGTGTAACATTTTTCGAACTGGAATCTTGTAGGATATTGGTTAACCTACACTACTACTGACTAACATAAAAATTGTGGGATTGTTTATTTACATTTGCTTCATACTACATGCAGAGGAGGCGCGATGCACCGCATATTACCCCCCTGAGTAGACCCCCTGGGGGTCCATAATAGGAAATTGCTTCCCTATAGTCGACACTTCATTTGATTTTCATGTCCCGTTTCGGGACGTTCTTCTTCCCTATGGACCCCCCAAAATATTCCTATAGTGGACACTCTCGTGTTTATTTTTTAAAGAATTGTAAAAAATCATCTAGTTTTACTTTCCATAGCATTTCCAATGCATGTAATCAAATCATAGGACTGTAAAGGCTACCTTACACCTCGGGAAAATTTTCCGCCGGATTTTGGTCCCCGTGCATTTTAAATGGGGCCGGGATTTTGATTTTCCGTGCCCAAATCCCGAAAACATCGCATATGCAAAAATACATGGGGAAAAATCCGCGGACCAAATTCCCGAGGTGTGAGGCTGCCTTAAGGTAGGTTCTCCCGATGGAATTTCATCACAAAATGTTTACATTGTGCTGTAATAATGCAAAAATGACTGCTGGGTCCACTATTGGGCATTTTACCCTATACTACACTGACAAAAATCCAATCATATCCATTATGTGGCACACATAAATTTTGACTATAGCATTTCCCACTTAACGGCTATGTGAATTTGCATAGCATAGGGTAAAATGCCCAATAGTGGACCCCCTAGTAGCGGAATTTTGCTCTTCCTGTCATAAGGCTTAGAAACTTTCAACATATTAACTCTGCTTGATATCTAACAACAAGCTCTGCATCCCCTCTTCACGATACATACATAAAACACCCAAATACATGACGTTATTCGATGAAATTAACATTTTAAAGTCTTAAGTTCATAATAGGAAATTGCTTCCCTATATAGTCGACACTTCATTTGATTTTCATGTCCCGTTTCGGGACGTTCTTCTTCCCTATTATGGACCCCCCAAAATATTCCTATAATGGATACTCTCGTGTTTATTTTTTATAGAATTGTAAAAAATCATTTAATTTTAGTTTCCATAGCATTTCCAATGCATGTAATCAAATCATAGGACTGTAAGGTAGGTTCTCCCGATAGAATTTCATAGCAAAATGTTGACATTGTGCAGTAATAATGCAAAAATGGCTGGAGGGTCCACTATTGGTTGGGGGTCCACTATTGGGCACTTTACCCTATATGTGGAAACAGACATAACCGGTATTAAGACGATCCCCACCAGTGCGTAAATAAAGCCAAAATAGCAACCTCTATCATGACGCGAACTCGCACCGGTCGTTGGTAAACGGGTGTGGGAAATGTAAACGCAACCTTCGGTGAATAGCGAGTTGGCAAATTTGGCGACCCGATCCAACCGTTGCCAAATCATCACACGGAAATATAAAGTAACCCATAAATAAAAAATCTGCCGTCTGCTGAAAAATTGTTCGGGTACTCATCATCAAAACCATTGTGATGGAGGTCAGTTTAGTTTGGATTTCAACTGATTGGCGGCGCTAGTGCATATGAAATAACCTGATAGGTTAGAATCTCGAAATCTGGAATTTTTAGAATATTGGCGTCTTCTACAAAGTTGTTCGGGTGGTCAAAACCACCATGACGAAAACAAGTTTAATTTGAAATACAACCGCTTGGCGGCGCTAATGAATTGAAAATAACCTAAATGGTCAGATATTTCGATAGTTGAAATCTTAAGAATATTGCCGTCTTCTACAAAATTGTTCGGATGATTAAAACCATCATGACGAAAGCAAGTTTAGTTAGTAATACAACCGCTTGGCGGCGCTAGTGTATTGGAAATAAACTGATAGGTCAGGTATCTCAAAATATGTAATTTTTAGAATATTGCCGCCTTCTACAAAGTTGTTCGGGTGGTCAAAACCATTATGACGAACGCAGGTTTGGAGTGAGATATAACCTCGTGATGGCGCTAGTGTATAAGAAATAACCTGCTAGGTTTAATATTTCGAAAACTGAAATTTTTAGAACATTGCCGTATTCCACAAAGTTGTTCGGGTAGTGAAAACCGTCATGATGCAAGCAAGTTTAGTTTTAAACACAATCGCTTAGCGGCGCTAGTGCATAAGAAATAAACTGATAGGTTAAATATCTCAAAATCTGGAATTTTCAGAATATTGCCGTATTCTACAAAGTTACTTGCCATAAGACGAGTTCGTACAATTCCATTTAATTCCACCCCTTGGTTGTACCTTTGACAGATACTTATTTCTACTTCTACAGTAAGGCCATCTTCAGTGTCTCGTACTTGACTCGATTAGACTCAACTCGAGCGCCAACGAGTATTGCGGTTTCAAACAAAACTTCTGGTTTGACTACTTTTTTAAATCTTACATACTAACCAACCTAACAGATAATTCAGATAACTTTGTAAAAGATGGCCACTTTCCAACTCTAATGGATTTAGAAATATTTAACCCAACAGGTTATTTCTCATGCACTAGCGCCGCTATGCGTATGAATTTCAAACAAAATAGTCTCCATCATAAATGTTATGGCTACCCGAACAACTTTGTAGAGGACAAAATCTTTCTAAGTCTTATAGATCTCGAGATATCCACCTCACTAAATTATTGCATATAATCTAGCGCCACCTAGCAGATGTGTGTCTAGCTAATCTGATAATCACAAAATGCATTACGCACATATTACAAAAGTTGGAGCGCGTTCTGAAAGATTTGAAAATAAATAATATTTTTTCCTGATTTTATTTATTTCCGTGTTTGCCTCACTATAGGATATTCACCACCGGTGCGAAGTATGATTGCACTTCAACAACCTTGATAGAAACAACCGGTGCGAGAACAAGTGCATAAATAAAATATGAACGCTTTTCGTTCCTATACTAGACACTCATTTGGATACACATTGGTGGGGATCGTCTAACTAATAACCTCCCGCATAAATAGAAACAATCTGTCGTATTATTGTTACCATTCACATGAAATAAGCCACATTGTTATTATTCATCTTATAGTCGCTGTAAAATACGACTATATAATCTCCGCAAATAAAAATTATACACTATTTTTAATTTACGGTACCAGATGTAATAATTCTCAAGTTTATTATATCTTTACAATTTCTTATCTTTCATTCTTGCAGAGAAAATGATAAACAGCTGTGAATGGCTTATAACAGCGATCCTAACAATATGTCATATAGCTCTGATATAATTACGTATAGTCAAAAACTATTTTTATTCCTTTGCGATTCCACACTCACATTAAGATTCATATCCTACAATGATAAAAATACGGTAAGCATTCATGTTCTGCAATCCGTATGTGTTTTTTTCGCAGAATTTTCATTTCCGTGTGACTGTTTTGTTTTCATTCAGCGAGTTGAGTGCTGATTCGGTCGAGCCAGACAGCTTTTATTTTTACGTTTTACGAAGTTTTTGAACATTATGTGAGAAATAAAACATGGTAAGTTAAGGAAATATGTTATTTAAAATATATGCTATTCAAATTATGTTCTCATCTTTTTACAGTTACCGTGGAAATGGATTTCTGCAGAACAACGTTCCGAGATGATAATGATTTCCAGAATTTTTATGTTTGTTAAAAAGTAAGTATATTCAATAACACAATCATTGGTGAAAACACCAATAAATTCTACAACTGTTCTATATATGACCGTTTTCACATTGGTTATAATTGAGATTATAATCCCAACAAAAAATCCACGGCGTATTTATAATTTGATCATTTGGCGTTTTTTACAGTTCTCTTCACGAATGCGGCTTTCTGGATGCTTCACACCTCGGTCTCTACATAAATAATCTAGAGGAATTATTTTTCAATAAAATGAATAAGTAAATTGTGAAATTAACATATTGTGTTTTCCCTTGAAAAAGTAAGAAAAATTACCAAATGGTTTTCCAAATAGTGAAAGATAAGACATACGGTTCATTGATTTTTTTTCGTATCATACTATTATGCAAACATTGTATACCATATTGTTTCAATCTGAAACATGGATTGTACATGAACCATATCATATAGCATGCAGTGAAAAAAATGTACTGGAAAATGGCCATTTCTAAATAGTAATTATACTTAACCGCCTATTACCCACATGGTCGTTTTTCCAATAACAACATACCGTATTGCGATGACCATTTATGACGAGGTTGGTTTATCTTAAGTAAGTACAACAGTCAGAACAGTAGGGATAATGTTATTTAAAGTTATGAATGATCTGAGAAATGTTACGCTTATGGTTCATGATTATGCGGGCTTTAGGTGGATTCTCCTATATAGCGGGTGGTTATTAACGCACACATAAAATTCATTTGTAAATTTCTTTTGTGTGTAGTTTTCTTTCTCTTTTTTTCAATCGACAGGTGAAACATTAAAAGGGAGGTCCCCCGGATAAAAATGTACTATTGGTTCAATAGTGTAAACAATTGAATTACCATACAATGTACGGTATACAATAGGATACATTGTTTCTTGATGGTTTCAGAGATTGTATCAACACTGAGGATACAATACATTAACA
Organism: Armigeres subalbatus; assembly: GCF_024139115.2. Lineage (NCBI taxonomy): Eukaryota > Metazoa > Arthropoda > Insecta > Diptera > Culicidae > Armigeres > Armigeres subalbatus. Next base: position 7,935,742 of record NC_085139.1, on the reverse strand, counting down.
TATTTCTCTAATTTTACAATACTTGCAATTGTTTTTGTAACGTTTTCGTACACAAGATTCATACATTGATAACTTTTGAAACGTTTCTTTAAATTGCATATAATATAATAATATTTGAATCATAGCGCCAAATATGCATTTTCCCCGTTAAATTGCATTTTTGAACAGTAAAGGCTACCTTACACCTCGGGAAAATTTTCCTCCGGATTTTTGCCCCCGTGCTTTTTAAATGGGGCCGGGATTTTGATTTTCCGTGCCCAAATCCCGAAAACATCGCATATGCAAAAATACATGGGGAAAAAATCCGCGGACCAAATTTCCGAGGTGTGAGGCTACCTTTAAAGCTCTCATAACTGAGAAATCCAAAATCGTATTGTTTTTCTATACAAATACAATACAACATATTGTATTTTGAACGGTTTTGTTCGGATATTTCAACAATATATTAACCATATACTCTATTTTGCGACGAAAAAAAATTATGGAAAAATATCAGATTTTGTATAGTTACGATACTTAACGACCCATACATTCTATTGCGAAAACTTCATTTACATTTGAGTTAATGATTCATACAGTACTCCACACAGTAAATCCACACATATTTATTGGCAAAAATCCATAAATTTAATTTATGATGTTTATCAGCGCACACATAACCATTCTCCAAGAGAACTACTAATAAAATATATACACTACCAAAAATCCACACATATTTATTGGCAAAAATCCATAGATTTAGCTTATGATGTATATCAGCGCACACATAACCATTGTCCACGCGAACTACTAATAAAACATATATCCAAATAAACTTTATGTGTGGTCTCGAATTAGCAATTATTTAATTTATGTGTGGTTCTATATCGATTATATTAGGGTGGAGCTATTGCAAAAATCTATAACGGCGACACATATATCTTATATAGATATTTTTGGCAGTGTATCCAAATAAACTTTATGTGTGGTCTCGAATTAGCAATTATTTAATTTGTATGGTTCTATATCGATTATATTAGGGTGAAGCTATTGCAAAAATTTATAACCGCCACACATATATCTTATATAGATATTTTTGGCAGTGTAACAATGCATTCTAATGCATGTATATGGTTTCATTTGCAATATAATATATTGCCAATTTAATGTTATTAATAGTAGTGTTACAATAAATTGTATTGTTATTCTAAGGCCGGTCGCAATGCTGTTCGGTTTTGTATGGCGTGTTTGGAAATCAAACTAGAACTGAAACTAGCAGAGTTGCAGTTTTATTTTTTGAGCACTTTTTGAAACTGATTTGCAACTGCTCGACTGGTTTGTTGTAAATAACACCTGATTTGAAACTGGAATTAAACTGAGTTTCAAATTTATTTAATTGTGTTTAATTGTTTGAGATGATGGACAAACTCATTGTTGTTCGTATGCGAGGTAAAAACTACCGCGAAAAATGTTAGTTTGTTTGGTTTTTGTTTTGTGAAAAAATAAAACCAAGTTGCATTTCGTTTACAACTCTGCGTTGCGGGCACCAAGTTGTAGTTCTATTTTGACAGCTATAAATTTTATAACATCTAGCAGTACCAAACTGAAACTGCAACTTCAGCATTGGGACCGGCCTACACGCCCGTTGAATGTTACTCAATTTATGTTTAACTTTCACTCATTTTCGGAAAAGTATGCAATACGTCAAAAAATGACTAAAACATTTTTATCAAATTGAGCAAAATGTAATCATATATCTATTGAAATGACTTCATTCGATTTTGAGTGAAAATTGCCGACGCCATTAAGACGTGAAATTGAATTATTTCCGAACTTAAACCTCGATTTAGTATAAATTTTAGTGAACTAAGTGCGTAATTTCTTCAAAAATGGATCGTTTGTCGAAAACGGTGGACACGGAGGTTATGAAACTCCATAGAGGTAAGCTTCTTACTAAATATACCTAAATTTATATTCAAATAATTAAGTAATGTTTTAAATAAGGATTCCGCTGTCATTTACCAGAATGTGGTCAATTAGTTGACGGATACATTTCGGAACTGAAGAACCATTTTCGCCTCGTCCATAATATAAATACGAGTAGTAAATTGGAGCTACGACGGCAGAAAATCGCGGAGGTGGAGCATGCAGTTCAGGCTATGGAAATGTTTTTCCATTTTCGGATTAACGGTCCCACAGCAGTTGAGAATGTTATATGATTTCGTGGAAATTATCTGTAAACCGCTTGGTAAGTCATTCAAGGAGGTAGCCGAAGCTGAAGAATTTGACGACTAATCGTTTGTTATGAATCAAAAAACAATAATATAATCTCAAGTTTGATCGTTTTTAACAAGCTTCACTTTGTTTTATTGAACATTTCAAATAAATCGAATATTTGCAGGTTCATTAGTGAAAAGAAGACCGTCTAATTGTTGAGGTACACTAGGGAGAAGCGAAGATGCTGGTAAATGTGGTTTACTCCCACCCGCTATGGGAGAATCCACATAAAGGTTATTAGTTAATAACGGTTATGTGTAATTCCACATATATGCTATGCGAATTCACTTAGCCGTTATGTGGGAAATGCTATAGTCAAAATTTATGTGTGCCACACATAATGGATATGATTGGATTTTTGTCAGTGTGGGAGGTTTTTTAGATAAAAAAAACACCAACATAGAACGAATCTTTATATAAATATTTATTTTTGAACAATTAGTCGTATAAAACTCCCTCTGCCAATAATAAAACAAAACACAGACAAAGCCGCCTTTCCCCTGTTTTATCACAGATTTCATTGATACCATTCCAAACCAGAAAGTTTGCAATATTGAGTAAAATGTAATCATTTGCATTTCATTATTCATTAGTAAAATTGAGTAGATTTGAATCATTTTCTGACAGGAGGAAGTGTTTACTCAAAATTGAGTAAAGTCCAGTTTAATCATTTTTTGAGTTGTTCCACTTTTTCTGAAAATGAGTGGTTTTTCACTCAATTTTGAGTGGTTTGTTACGGGCGTGTAATGCATTTTCGGGCAGATCTCAAATAACTAAAAATTTAGATTGTTTGTTCTTCCCGTCAATTAGGGTCTCGCCGACATTTCTCACCAACACGAACGCAGGTTCGTGGTTGCAAACAATCCCATTTGATTTTGCCGTGACAGCTGCTCGTGGTTGCAAACAAACCGAGTAAGGCCCGATGCCCACGTAGCTGCGTGCAAGCGGCGTTAAAAAGACGCAGGTGTACATCGGGAAAAAGCGATTACGCAGCGTCGCCGCGCCGATGCACACCTGCGTTGTTTTAACGCTGCGTGCACATTGCGTTGAAAAGACGCTACATGGGCATCGGGCCTAAAAGTGTGAGTGAAACGTGCGTGTACGTACACGATCGCTGAAAGCCTAATAGATTGAAAACATACATAAATACTCGAAAATTGGTAATGCGTTCTAACAGTGTAAAAGGCAGAGATGCCAGATTTGAAGACATGTCTTCAATTTAAAGACATTTGAATCTCTGTGAAGACATTTATTTCGTGAAGACATTTTGAAGACTTTTCAAAATATTTGAAGACTTATCTACTTATTTGAAGATACTTGAAGATAATCAATAAGCCAGCGAGAGAAAATATAATTTTATTTCTTAGTTATAAATTTTGCGACTTCTATCCAGCTTTTTACGCTAGCCATAAATCAACTATGGTAATAAAGTTTTGACACTAGCTGTGTACAATGCTTATGGCACAATTATTGTTGCCTAGGTTACATTCTGAACTGTTTACGAGGCGATTTTTTTTCTCTGTTTATTTGTAAATGCATCCCAAGCAGAACCTAACAAGCTGCCCTAAATTAATTACCTAATTGTTTTACATGTATTTATACATTTTTTTGTCATTTTAGGTCTACTACTTATATTATCTTACTGACTGGATATATAAGTCGGAAGGTCAAGTATTTGGGATCCGTAAGTCGTTTGGAGCTGACTTGTCTTACGTTTTAGGCTAAAAACTCGGCTGAAAACACGTTTATTGAATGGGAACTGTTTAACGGATAGATATCCATTCATGGTGTTCGTTCATACCTTTCTAAGCAACGGGCAATGAAGTAAACTGGTCCTCAGAGCTTATTATAATTATTAATTATGGTCTATGGCGCATCTTTTCACTATCAGCTCCTGCAAAGCAACAGCTTCCAAATAATGTTCAAGTTCAGAATGAACAGGGGAACTGGATAACTCCAATCTACTAAGTGGAAAACGATACGCTGTCTGTATCAATATGATTATCTGGAGATGAAATGTAGGACACCTAGGATCAGGGATCGTTAGAAAAGCCGAAGAGAGATGGTGGAGTTCGTCAAAAGACGCGTGTATGTATTGCATGCAAAAAACCTAATTACTACGTAACGGTACAATTGGAGCTAGTAAGATGTTCGCAATCGAACTAACACAGAGACGATTCGTTTAAAGAAAAGTTGAGGAGGTCTTCAATCAATGAGTCATAGTCCATATTTGTTGAATGGATCTTAAAAAAGCCGTAAACATCGAGAACTTGGTCCGCAAATTTGGCATCAACATTTTCAAAGAGGCATCAGGATATAGGTAACTTCGGCACGAAACATAAAAAATCCAGCCAGGGGACTTTTTTTTCTTTACGACGCTCAATCCAGAACTTCGAGCAGTCATATTATACTTCGTAAATGCCTCCTTTCTCTGTATTTTGGTACATGGACCATTTGCCCGTATTTAAGTACTATGACCTTTTCTTTGCCCTACGGTGGGCCCTCAATATGTATGAAACCTGGCTTCGAATGAGCATCCATCTAAAAATATAAACAGCGAATTAGTATATTAAAAAATCATATAAAAGAAATAAAAAAAAGGTAAAATAGGTGGTCATTAGGTTTTGAAACAAAACTTTTTTGACGTTTTAGTTGTTCAGCGAAATCCGAACGAATCTACGAAGGTTACTAGGATGATAATACTATAAAATCCGTACACAGCATGTGTCAAAATGAATTCCCATAGTTGACCCGTTGCTATAATAAAAAGCTGGATATATGGTCGGGGTTCAGCCAAATCACACCAAGCGCCAATGAAATATTTTCTATTTTTTGCCAAGGTTTTCATGTAATAGATTCACTTGGTCAAAAATCGCATCGGACATCGTTCAACGCCATAGCTGAGGATCCCTTATAAGAAATGTACGCATGACTTAACATGAAATACTTTCCGTTTGTCTTTTAAAAAGTTAGTTAGTTAGAAAGCCGCTTGGTGCGGTTTGGCTGAATCCCAACCATATGTAAATTATGCAAAAAAAATACAAAAGTTATAATAGTCTTTGTCTGGGGCTTAGAATCTCAAACACAAAAATAAATTCACACTTGCTGGCTGATAAATGCAACGCATTTTAGACTTCATACGTACGCACTTAACTTGGAGTTAGGCGCTGGTTAAAAAAATCCCGATGGCGTGTATATAAAAAGGTATTTCGATCATTACATTGGAACGCAATTGCCGTTTTATTTTACGGCAAAAATATATTGAACTCTTCTATGACTTGATTTAATCTATTCAATGGTTGAGCTAGAACCTGATATGTTTCTAAATTCCTTACGAATTCATTTGATCTTTTCGGTATGTCCATGTAACTTTCGTCTAAATATTCGACGGGAAACTTTTTGAATTTTCTGTGAATTTTTAAAAGAATTTCCGATGAAAATTATGAGGATTTTCTTATCTATATTCAAGAGAATTGAAATTGTAAATTCAGTACAAAATTTATATTTAATAATTTCCGTAAAAAAAAAGAAAATTCTCCAAAATTTGAACGGAAAATTCATCTTGATTTCCACAATTCCCACAATAAAAACCTTTTAATTTCCACAAGAAAATTGTCTCAATTAATTTTTAATTTCAATTAAATTTCTACAGGAAAATCTACCTAAAAGAAATTCAGAGGATACTTGCTGCACACGTTTGTTAAATTCTTCCTTGAATTCCTTTGATTATTCTTCTAGAAATATTTTTGGACATTCTTCCAGTATTTACTCTGCGAATTCCTCTATGATTTTTTTCAAAAAATCGTCCTGGTATTCTTTCTGTAATCCCTCCAGGAAATTGTCCGGAAGTTTCAGGGATTTTTCCGAAAAATCCTCCAGGACTTCATTTGGAAGAAGTTCCAGAAGTTTCTCCAGAACTCCTTCAGTAATTCCTTCACGAACTCCTCCAGTAGTTTTTCCAGGATTTTTTTACGAAAGTTTTCCCGGGATTGCGGCGGAAACTCCACAAGGGATCCTTCCGGAAGTTCTTCCTCTGGAAGATCTTTTAAGAAAGTTGCCGAATGGCTCTCCAAGAATGCCTCCGGAAGTATACTATGAAATTTATCTGGTATTTCCTCCTGGATTGCTTTCGGAAATTTCTGCAGCAATACATCAGGAAGCTCCTCCAAGAATTCATCCAGAACTACCTCCAAGAATTTCTCCAGAAGTTTCTTCAGGAATTCCACCGGAAATTGCTTCAGTAATTCCTCAGGAATATCCTTCAAAAATCCATTAGGGAAATCCTTTAGGAATTCCTTCTTAAGTTCCTCCAGGAATTCCTCCGGAACTTCCTTCTGAACTTCTGAATGTTCCAACAGGAATTCCTCGGGAAATTGGGTTGTTTAGGGGTATGTATGTTTTTACATATTCTGAATCTGCATAAAAAACTGAGCCTAACCTCAATTTTTCAGAATTTTTGGAGCTCCGGAACTATTTTTAATTTGCATTTTAAATTTGTATGGGACTAGAAATTTGTTCTTATGCTGCATGGGCCAACTGTCAATGTATGAATGTTAGTGTCATTCTATCGATTGAAATGGCTTATTGTTTGCTGTATAAAAATGGTAATAAAAGGTTTACAAACAAAATAAAAATATGTTGGAGATCAGAAAAGCATGCTCTTTATGTTAAACTATAAAAAACCTCATATTTTTCTTTGCTAAACAACCCAATTTCTTCAGGAGACTTCCAGAAGCAATAAGAAGCTCCATCCAAAAGAAGTTATCCATCAGGATTTACCGGAAATTCCTTCAGAAAATTCTCTGGATGTTTCTTCAAGTATTTCACAGTAAATTTTGAATCCCAACAGGGTATTCTTTGAAAAGAAATTTGAAAGAATTCCACGTGAAAATACAGTTAAAAATCCGCCTCAGTACAAAATCCAGGGAAAACTTGTCATAAAAAAAATAAATAATTTTAAAGAATATTCTCTTGAAATCTAACAATTTGTATGTTAAAAAAATAAATCGTTATTTTAATAATGAAGACATTTGAAGACATTTTTAAACGACTGTGAAGACATATGAAAATATCTTCTGGCATCCCTGGTAAAAGGAAACATCGCATTAATCCAGGAGCTGATGGTACGACGAGAGGAACACATTTCGTTCTTCTCTGTTTCGCTTATGCAAATTTACGATGCAATGCTATACCTGTCTTTGTTTGTCTCATTATGAACAATCGGAATAATCCGAACCATCTTCGGGTTCCCTTCGTGTCAAATGTTTTCTTGTTGGTTTGGTTTTCAAATCAGTTGAGATTCGCGTTTCGTTGCGTTCGGGTGTTCGCTGTGCTGTTTGAGAGACATTTACGTGCTTTTCTTCTCGAGGTTTTTTTTTTTAGTAGTTTTTGTTTTCTCTTCCCTGGACACATTGAAAGTGTGTTGGCAAAAGTGTAACAGGAAAAAAGGGAAAATCGGTTGCTTTTTCTCGCGGATTCTTCCATTTGGCAGCAGTTTTGCTTCTTAATCTAATTACTTTTGCTAATGGAAAGTTAGCTACGGGGAAGTGCATGTGCGGGACATAATTTCGGGCAATCTGTTCTGACGGTGAAGACTGTGGTAGTGGTTCCCCAATCCGGTTACTGCTGCTGGTGCGAAGGAAGAGAAACTGGGTGCCTTCCAGACTGCAGCGCAGCCTACACAGGCGGAGCCATGCCAAATTGTGCTGGTAGTGGTGCTGCTTCTGGTGGTCGGTTGGCAAGAACCTGAAGGTAAAAAGTGGTGTCTCCTTTCGGTGGTTGCTTGTGGGGGCCCCGGGTCCAGAAGCCAACACTGACAGACTGGCCTGAATGGACAGCAGCAATGTTAGCATGACGACGTCGTGGCGGCGCACATAGGAGTGACTGCTGCAGATTCTTGGTTGAAATTGCAAATTGTTAAGTAGTTATTATTTTTGGCATAACATTCCCCAACGACTTATCTAATCCTGTGAAAATTCAATAAAATATCACGGAAATTCAAGTAAAACATTTTCAATTAATTTGCATATAATGAACAGCTTTCACACTGATATTCTTCCCTCCCCCTTCATACGGGAGCTTGGCAGAAGGAAGGTCGGGTGATATGTGCCATCACAAATATTGCCCTCCGCTCGCTTTCAAATCGACTTCTATAAAAACATTCTTCATGCCTGCCTGATTCTAACGGAACTATCAATTCTATACTTTCGCCTCTAATTCTATCATGAACATGTACGTCTGAGTTTGGAAGATGATATTCGCATTTCCATATCATATAATAAATTTTTAAGTTATTATATAAATAGAAGAAAATTGGAATATTTTACCGTGGAAATTCAGTAGAATGTCTTGTTTAAATTAAGAACAATTTACCTCAATTATTATTAAATTGTAATTGTAATTTTATTCATTAAGTTTTACTTGATCCTGTAGGTACATACCTTATTTTAAGGGCAAGAAAATTACCTTGGTAATTGAATATATCATCCCATGAAAATCAGAAGAATTTCCAGTAAGAATAAAAAGAATTTCCCATGTAATTTCAGATGAATTTGCAGGCTGCATTCAGAAAAACTTCTTGTGGAAAATAAATAGAACCTTTCAGAAAAAATTAAATAAAAAGTTTTGTTTGATTCCAATGAAAAATATTCAATCTTTTTTTCAGCAATTGTGCACTATTGTAAAACTTTTAAATCATACGATCAATTTTTGGTTCTAATCTACATCAAACAGAACTGAACTTTTTGCAAAATAAATTCATAACGGCCTTGTGGCACATACTTGTGGGCAAATGCAAGTTATTTATTAGCGGTGCAGCAGTTTTGATAAATTTTACATTACTCCTACAAATTTGAACCTGTGTGTTAAATTATAGATCAGCGGCGTAGCTTATATTGATCATGTGTAGGGAACGGTTACTGTCTCTGTCAGCTTCCACACTGGTATTCTTTCCTCCCCCTTCATACGTGAGTTTGGCGAAAGGAATGTCGTGAGATCTATACCATTACAAATATTGTCCTCCGCCTTCAAATCGACTTCTATAAAACATTCTTGATGCTTGCCGTATCCTAACGGATCTATCAAATCTATACTTTCGCCTCTATTTCTATTATGAACATGTACGTCTAAGTTTGTAAGATGATATCAAGACAAAATTTTCAAAACGACTTATCTGCTTTTGTAAACAAAGATTCAAACAACGATTTGACTAATCTGATAGCTCTTCCACGCAAACCAATACCATCAGCAGGTAGCGGAAACATTCACCTACCTAATGGTGGGGTTGGTTTGCGTGGAAGAGCTATCAGATTAGTCAAATCGTTGTTTGAATCTTCGTTTACAAAAGCAGATAAGTCGTTTTGAAAATTTTGTCTTGATATTAGCATTTCCATGGGCTAGGAGAACCGGATGAATGCTGTCATCAGAGAAAAAATAGAATCACTCAAATTTACCACGGCAAGGTATAGCCAACGGAATTCGAAATAATTTTGAAAATTACAAGCCGATTTTTGCCTTTCTCGTATAACTAAGTTGTACCGAAAGGCTATCATTTCACTCCGAAAACGAACTTTTTATAGAAGCCTCTGAGACCCATAGTATTATATATCAATAGGCTGACCAGATCATTTGGGTGAAAAAACGGGACAAACGCGCTTGCAAAACGGGACATGTTAAAAAACCTTGTGATAAAATTCAAAAGCTGTGAAAATTTCAAAATGTATGGGCTTAATTTTCATTTTTCTTGTAAGAAATTAGAAATATTTTAGAGTGAATTATTATTCACCAGGGTAAGACACCCAGAATTCACCCTCCCCCCTGTTTTCGCCCACCTATTTTAAAACCTTCATTTCTCGAAAACTAGTTGTTGGAAACAGTTAAAGTTCAGTTTTTTCATAATTGATTGATGCTTGTATAGAAAAACTTTAACTGTAACTGTTTTCAACAACTAGTTTACGAGAAATGAAGATTTTAAAATAGTTGAGCGAAAACTGGAGGGAGGGCGATTTCTGGGTGTCTTACCCCATAACTTTCCATTTTAAGTTAGTTGTGGAAAAATACTAAACTACAAATATTTCTCTCTTCAATTAGAAGCAGGCAAAAACACGATGGAATAGAAAATTACGCATCTCTCAATATAAAAAAAATTGGGAATTTTTTATCTACTCTTAGACATGCATTAAAGTTTTGTTATTGACCAATTTCAAAAACTTTTCCAATTCTAAACATTTGAAAATAACAAACAATAATCAAAGTACCAATCTAATCAATTCACAGCCGTTCTTGATCGAAATTGATTTTCAATGTCGCTAAAAGTAGCCTCACACTTCGGGAATCTTGTCAGTTGATTTTGTTCCCATGTGCTCCCAAAAAAGCAGGACTCATGAAACTTCGTCGCGGAAAGGTAAAAAATCCTGGACAATTTATAGGCTGATTTATAGCTCGGACTCCCGGAGATTTCCGCCGGATTGTAATTCAAATCGAGCCGAATTTCTAATTTTTCATAACGGAATCCCATAAATCTCGTCCACACACATGGGAGCGAAATTTACAGACAAGTTCCTGATGTGTGGACTAGCTTTAAAGTACGTGGAGACCTTAGATCTAGCCTATAGTTCGACCAAATTTTCCCTCGGTTTGAAACAGCCTTAAACTCGATTTTGTTCAGTTGATTTATTATAAATTATTTTTTTCATGCCTTCGTTTTTTTATAGTGGATGATTTCGAAATAATCAGAATTATTTAGAAAGACTTTGAATGATTCGAAAAGAAACAAATTATTGAACAACAGTACCTACTTCGAAAGATTTACTAACAGAATAACGTAAAATAAACTTAACCTGAAAATTAGAATGTCTGTCCCTGCGCTTCATTTGTGCTTCACGTTTAGGCGTGACCTGATTTTAAGGAAATACTTGTCTACAAAGTTACTAACTCCGTTTAATCCACTGATGAAATTGGTCAAATTTTAATGCCTCCGGAATAAGCAGAAAAAATCATTGTCGTGTTGTCGTTAACTGTTAAAAACCTTAAGAAAAGTCGAACAATGGAAAATACAAAACGGCATAGATAGCATTCTTTTGAAAGCAACACTAATAACATAACATCTCAAACTTTTTTTTTCTGGGTTTCGTCCACTTTCTTTTTTGAGAGATGAGCCAGCCGAGAGCTGTAGATCTCTCTAATAGGGACAAAAAAAACATTCTATGTATGATCAATGCAGAATCAATGAAAAAACGGGACAAATTGAGGATTTTTCAGATTACGACGGGACAGCACAAAAAGGTCTAAAAAACGGGACTGTCCCGTTAAATACGGTACGTATGGTCAGCCTATATATCAATCGACTCAGCTCGACGAGCTGAGCACATGTCTGTCTGTCCGTGTGTATGTGTGTGTGTATGTGTGTGCACAAAAGCTATAAAAAACATTAGACAACTTTTTGTTCATTCGACAGGAGACAAAGCCTTGTTGATCGCTATTGAATTTTATAACGATCGTTCATTGCATTTAAAAGTTATGAAGAAAATGATACATCGGACCATATAAACCCCATATAAGGTTGGTGTCTTAACTAAATGCGAGAAAGGCACCACCAACGCTAGGTGGATTAATCTGGGTTTTGACGTAGGACTTACGTCTTTCTTTACTATACTGGGTGTCATTTAGATTTTTTGAAATCGAGAGCGTTACGCTGGAAGGGAAGATTTCGAACGTTACTAGCGCCTTTATCTTTCGGTGGATTTTGAAGATTTATATATCAATCGAATCGGGCACTCTTCAGCAATTTGTCAATTTCATTGAAACTTTAGATTATTAACGATTAGCCACAGACAAACAGACATAACACATTGAACATTGACTCATCAAATACATCGTCGTTGAAACACTAACGACATCTGTTGATTTCAGTTAGTTGGGTAAATCACGAACCAGATGGCGATAGTGAGCAAATGTCAAACTCGAGCAAATCCGATGCGCGCGCCACGAGTGATCGATTGGCCAACTAATGATTATTTGAATCGACCAGTAAATCAGTAAACGATGAAAATTTGACGAGTGTTATGTCTGTTTGTCTGTGGATTAGCTATTGAAATTTTCAATTCTTGTCAAAGCCAATAATAATTTCATATATAACCAATCCCGTGCATTCCTAACACGGCATCAGAATGCAGTATCCCACTGGCCTTCAGGTCCACCGCAATATTTTCTTTGTGTATAAAAGGAGCTGTGCCTTCCGTGTGTGAGTCATTTCAGTTTGTGACAGCAGCGCGTACTGACATGATTTTTGCTCATGCATTTTTTTTGTTCGTTCGCTGTGTTTGCGTACAGTCGCCAGCGGGCTGCCCTGCTGGTCGGTGGGTCTGCCAGTATTATTTTTTCTTATTCGTTCGCTGTGTTTACGTACACAGCATGCAGTCGTCAGCAGGAGAATATGCATGAAGGAAGTGGACATTTTTTTTTCATTGGCGCTTTGATGTTGCATGAAGAAGAAGAAGCAGAAAGATGATAATCGAAAAAACCTCCACGGGGAACCATACGGAGAAGTTTTTAAAACTCTTCTCAAAAATTCTAGACGCAATTTAATTAAAAACGGTAAGCAGTACGGGGTTGGACTTTTCGTCTACTGTATAATAAACACAATATTTCTATTCGAAATTTTATTCTGTTATATTACACTTAATACACAGTATAAGAAAAGTCCAACCCCGTACTGCTTACCGTTTTTAATTAAATTGCGTCTAGAATTTTTGAGAAGAGTTTTAAAAACTTCTCCGTATGGTTTCCCGTGGAGATTTTTTCGATTATCATCTTTCCGCTTCTTCTTCTTCATGCAACATCAAAGCGCCAATTCTATGCTTGATGATGGTCGGATGCAGTGGTGTCGGTTGCGATTGATGCGATCGCCCATCGCATCGCTCGGAGTTTACGACTATTCTGATATCTGATTATGTTTTTATTTATTAGTTTTATTTCTTGAAGTTTTGAATACACAAATTGCTAATAATTCTACACAGCTTGTTGTTTCAAAAATCAATACCTATTATCAAACCCCAGAAATTCAAAAGTTGAATGTAAATACATTACGATTATATAAGTCCTACGTCTACTCGCGATTATGTTCAAAACATTACCCATTGCTCGTTTTTTTGTTTGAAAATGGTTTATTGCATGAGATTTGAAATTCAATAAACATCAAAACCAGTACCTTTTTCGGGATCAATTCGAGAAAAAAAAATGTATTATCATGAACAATCAAATAAATATATGTAGAATGTAGATAATAAAAAGTCTAAACCAATGCTCAAAATTATTTTTAAATGCATATCATTTTGAATTTTTTTAAATTATTTAAAGAATTGCATCCCCCATCTCGCCGTGGAATTTTTTTTCGTGATTCTACTTTTTCTTTTTTGACATTTCTCCTAGCGTATGGACTCAACCACGAGCGTCTTCTTTTTCCACGACTCTTCTTCTTATCGGTCGAAAAAGTGACATTCGCTGCAAGCCCATAATTATTTCAGTGAACTCGGAGCATTTTAGTTCACCGGATGTTCATGTGGAGATTCATTTTATGAAAACATTATCCGCAGCGGATGTTTTCTTCTTACTGAAAATCGGTGCCTGATGTCATCCTGGTTCAGTTCATATCATTAACATAGGGTTCTTTCTAAAATAACGTTACTCTGAATTTGGTGATTTTGGACCCCCACCCTACCCCTCGTAACACTTTTTGTATGGAAGGTTTTATATTTTTGTATGGATCGTAACGTTCGGCTTGACCCCTCCCTCCCCCTTCAGCGTTACTTAATTTTTGAAAGGCTTCTAAACTGTTTTTATTTAAAATTATAATGTTTGAAAATTAATATCTGGATTTCAAGCAATTAAGTTGATAAGAAAATTATTTTGAGCTTTTTAGTGGAATGTCTTCACTTGTCATAAGACGAGTTTATACCATCCCATTGAATTCCACCACTTAATTGTATCTTGACAGATACGTATTTCGACCTCAACAGTAAGGCCGTCTTCAGTGTCTCGTACTTGACTCGACTTGAAGAAAATGATCGCAACTTACACTATTTATACTATGCGTAGGTATAATAATTTATCTAGGTACTTATCTAGTTACATTTCGTACGGTGCTTACTTCTACTCGCTTGTTGCGCTTAATGCTTAGAGTATAAACTTGAAGAGCCAGGAGCTACCATTTCCTTGATCTTTATTCAACAACCGCGTTTGTACCTGTCGGTAGAATTTCCAAGCTCTCAGCAACATCAAGTTTCCACGGAGAAGAGACATTTCTTAAAATTTCTTAGAAATGTCTCTTCTCGTGAAACCAAATGTGGGTCAATGATATGCAAAAAATAAAGTTGACTTATTATCTTGTCATGCAGCCTGAAATGTATTAAATTTTAAGCTAATGATCATCACACACTCATTTTGATCTTATCTTATTCTAATCTATAGCAGTCTGTTACGAGTGACCGACTAAAAACTAACAGAAAATATATTCCTTGCAATAAGGGAAGATCCATTAATTACGTAACGCAAAAATTGGCCATTTTCAACCCCCCCTCCCCCCTATGTCACACTTTTTGTATGAATCACTTAAAATTTTTGTATGGATTGTCACACTTCAGGCAACCCCCCCTCCCCCCTCAAAGCGTTACGTAATTTATGGATGCTCCCTAATAGTATATTCAGGATAATAAATCAGAATAATTATACTTATGGAAGCGCTGTACATTAGACTGGCCCAGCTTAGTATGGGGAGAAAAAAATGTTGTCGAATTCCACGGGACACCCCCCAGAATTGTGTCTTAAGGTGAGAAAATCAATCTGTCAAAATTTCAGCTCAATCGCTTGTTGCATAAGCTGGCGCAATTGATTTGAAGTTTGTATGGGAATTTCAGTCAAAATGTATAGGAAAATACACCTCCGTCACTCATTCGTTCTGAAAAATTTCACAGAACATTGTATGATGATTAAATGAACTTTTATATAGTTTTCGACTGATTTATTAGGAGCTAAATTGTGTATTTTTGGATTTATTGGTCGAATCGCATCAGCCGAAACCTATATAAAAGTTCATTTAATCATCATACAATGTTCTATGGAATTCTTCTGTAGCATACCAACTGCCGTTTTTGCAATTCTGAGGTCAATCGAGCAATCAGAACCAATTTCCAGATCGAATAAGTGACGGAGGTGTATTTTCCTATACATTTTGACTGAAATTCCCATACAAACTTCAAATCAATTGCGCCAGCTTATGCAAAAAGCGATTGAGCTGAAATTTTGACAGATTTATTTTCTCACCTTAAGACACAATTCTGGGGGGTGCCCCGTGGAATTAGACAACTTTTTGTTTCCTGGGCCAGTCTACTGTACATGAAATCTTGAAATAAATATTGCATTCCCCTTAACACATATTCCTTGTTGTATATTCTGAACTGTTCAAGTTGGCTTCAGTAGCTGTCAGGAATCACAAGGAAAATGACAGCATACAAAAAAGCTTCTTGCTCGGCCAATGCCTACTTCAAAAACCTTGAAAAACTCCAAAAAGTACATAATTTAAAAAAGCCTCAAACTTATTTAGGAAAAAAGAGAAAAGACAATAGAGTTCTCGTTAGGTAGTCACATTTTTGAATACATGGTTGATGCCACGTGACAACCAAAGTTTAACTTTTTATCCAGAATCACACCAAGGTAGCCAATAGTTTGTAACCCATGGGATTTCCATGACCATTCCAGACCATGGTTAGTACGGTTTGCTATGACTTTCCATCTCTCTTGATGCTTCTGAATCGAGTCGTGTGCTTCTTGAAGTTTATCGATCACAACATTTGGATCGCGATGTGAAGCAATGAATCCTGTATCGTCCGCAAACAGATAATACTGTACCCCGTCAACTTTGACGATATCGGCGGAGAAAATGTTGTATATTGTTGGACTCAACACAGAACCTTGGGAAACTCCAAAGGGTATTTCTAGTGGGTCGTGCCAAACCGAGTCATAAACCTTCTCTACGTCGAGCACCCAGAAGATTTCCCCAGTTGGAAATTCCTTTTGACATCATTCACCAACCGTACTATTTGGTGGCTGGTAAAATGACCTTTTTGGAAACCAAACTGCTCATTCGGGATGGTTCGAGTGGATTCCAAGTGCTTGTCAATCCGTGTTAAAATTACTCTCTTACAACTTGCTCAATGTTGGTAAAAGACTAATGGCTCTGTAGTTCGATGGACAAGATGCATCCTTGTTTGCTTTCGGTATAACTACAACTATTGCGTGTTTCCAATTTGTAGGAAAGTAGCACAGTTTTAGAACTGCAGAGAATTTTTTTAGAGAACCACACAGCCTTTTTTGGGAAGATGCTTCAGTAACCAGTTTCGGATCCCATCATGGCCGGGGGCTTTCTTTGCTTTAAGGTTTAACTGTTTCTTTAGGTTGAACCAATCATTCGTTATCGTTGGCATGTGGTGACTAGTTGATTTGATCACTAGCTGACTGATTGTTATGGGCTTGTGCAAATCTTTTGGCAAGCAACATTGCTTTTTCCTTGGGACTTGCATATATCCATCTGTTGGTTGCACTCACTGAATGAATTTTAATTGATTTTTTTTTGTTAAATATCTTGACTTGCGAAACAGAATCCACGTGTCTTGGAGGGAATTCGCAAATTTCATATTTAACAAAAAAATGATTTTCGTACGGCCGAGTTGACGAATATGCAATTAATTGAAGTTAATTGATTGTTAAAAATTGAACAAAATAAAAGAGCAGATTTTTTTTCCAACTATGTAGGACATCTCTATTCTTCATCAAATTTGTGGAAGCGGGCATCCCCGCATTCATTGCGGATACGGTTTGAGAGTGATGTAACTACATATTTCTTTCAGTAGAGGATCACTGGTTCGCATCTACTGTCGCCACACCAGCGTCGGTTTCGAAGTTGGATAAGGGCCAATTTCTTCTCTTCGCTTACCAGGAAATCATTTTTTTGGAATGCCCATGCGAATCAAGCGACAGAAGATAACCAACGACAAAGCTTTGTTTTTGTCGGAGATAATAATCACAAAGATCCGAAAATTTTTGTCAGCAATAAAAAAGAAGTCAATCTTGTTGCTAACTTTTCATTCCGTTATTTTGCATTATTTCTAGAGCAAATTTCGGTTTTATGCTATCATAGTTTCTGCTTTTATGGAAATATTCGAGAATCGAACAATTATTACAAAATTAGCATCGTATTTCTGAAAATGTCAGAGCATGCAAGGCAAATGTTTTTTGACATATTGTGTTCAGGTTCTGATAAAGGTTTGTCGCTAGGCGCGTTTGTCAGTAACAAACTTTGTGGATGACAAAAAGTATATTGTTAGGCGTTGCTCGAATATTGATTCCCTGGTGCTTACCCATACGCTTAAACCTGGGGCCTCATTGCGCATTTCCTTTCGACAGTTCTTTTGTATGACAGTTTGCATGGTTGGTTCGTTTCGAGTTGAGGTACACAATGCCACCCCTGGTGAAGAAATTGGCCATTAGTAATTTATTTTTTTCAAAGATTTAAGCTGTATCATAATATGGGCGTATATTCATTTGTGGAACAACCGCTGACTCTGCTTTTAAGAGTGCATCTTTAAAGTTAACAAGAGCAGCTTCAATGCTATTTGCATCCTGAATATCAGCAATAACCGGGTCTTTGGGATTCAATTTGTTACTAATTACTCCTTCAAAAATTCGCCAGTTAGCGCGTGCACAACGACGAGAAGTGTTTGTGTGTGCCACAGTCACATCTTTGAGGTTGATTTCAAGAGTCTCTGGCAAATGGTCTGAGGAGAGTTCGTTCGAGACGATTGGTTTAGTCATGTCGACAACGTTGTTGGATAGGACGACGTCCAGCGTGGATGGTTTACCCCTTCCGGTTGGAAGGAACGTTGGCGACTCCGGTTAATATTGAAACTAAATCGAGCAGCTTTCTGGTCCAAAATATTACCGGCCTTGTTGTTTTTAGCGCAGTGGTTATATCTAGCATTAAAATCTCCGACTACAAAGGAAGGACTTTCACGATACACCATGGAGCGAATATCCTGACAAAATTGAGATTAGTTAGAACACCACCGAGCACGGCTATGATGCATATCTCGCTTTCTCCATCCGTTGAGATTAGTTTACCGGCAGCTTCAACTAGTTTTGCCGAAATATCAATTTGTTTGAATTGTATCCCCTTTCGTATGGCAAGTAGCACACCACCGCCTCTTCCTACAGCACCACAAGGAGTCCGGTCTTGCCAAACACAGCAGACATGAAACGATAAATTAGGTCGTAACCATGTTTCCGTGATTACCGGTACGTCGATGTTGTATAGCAGGATAAAGTAAAAAAACCCAGATTAATCCACCTAGCAGTGATGATGCCTTTCTCGTGCATTATAAAATATATTGAAAGAATCACATTCGAAAGGTCAAAAAAGCTTTTTAGGAGAATAGATCACATTTTTTCGATCATTTTGCCACCATTTTCGGAAAAAAAATTTTTTTTCGGTTTTGAATTTTTTTTTTTTCCAAGGGGCCCCCCCTTGGGAAAAAACAATGATTTTTCAATAATTCCGAAATGCAATGTCCGATCGAGCCAATTTTCAATAGCAAACAATGGGACCGCATTCCCCGTCGAATGCAACTTGTTGCGAGTAAATCGGATAATGCTAAGTTCCAAAAAGTGTGTCTACAAAATTTGTACACATACACACATACACACACACACATACATACATACACACATACAGACATCACCTCAATTCGTCGAGCTGAGTCGATCGGTATATAAAAATCGGCCCTCCGGGCCTCCTATCAAAATTTTGTTTTTGAAGCAATGTTATAGCCTTTACGTACACTTAGTGTACGAGAAAGGCAAAAAACTCCATATGCTTATTATGAATGGATCTACCATTCTACTTGGCTTTACGAAAGGACAGACGATTAGCCATTATAAAAATATTTCATAATAAGCATAGAGAGAGTTAAATATTGTTGCTCCTTATGCGGCAGCCTTGCAAACGCCGGAACAGGTCCCTTGCAAGGCAAAGGAATTCGGTGACGGTGAATAAATTCGTATCTTGCACATCTGTTCTCTGGGAATCCAGATGTGCGGATCTTGAACAACTTGTGAGGCGGTCGCTTACACACGTTTACACACATTTTTTGTTGTCCTTGAAAAGTAGATGTATTTCTGGCATGCGGAGTGTGGACGATGAGTGATGGTTTTGGGGACTGGGGCAGCCGCGATAGTTGGCAGTATGGTTACCACTGCAGTTTGCACAGTTGATCTCGCTATGTGTGGTAACGGCATCGTTTAAGTTGGCTTTAGACAGAAGCTTACATTCGTTGGTGAAATGTTTCTCGCCACACTTGACACAATAACGCATTCCATGCCTACATTGTTGACAGCGGTGGCATTGTATAGCGTCATCAGATTTTCTAACAAAGTATCTCCATTTTACCACTGTGTTGAACAATGCCTTGATTGCTTGCAATTTCGAACCATTCTCGAAGTAGTTAATTGCGAAGAATGTTCCGAAGCGATGTCAGGACTCCCCCAGAACTAAGCGATTTCATCGCCGCGATGTCGACAACTAATCGCCACGATTCTATCGTTGGGTCGCCGCAAGAAATGTTCCATTTACGCTTCCATAACAACGGCGACAGAATGGTAGTCGCCAAGCGATAGAATTGCGTCACGATTGTCGCATACCGTGTGTTTGGGAGAACCTTTAAAGAATTTCTCGGCGAAATTCCGTAGAATGCCAAGGAGGAAAATTTGACGAATTTTTCGAAGAATTTCATAAGAAAATTAAAGAGAACTTTCCTTAGAATTAAAAAAAAAATAAATAAATTTCGGGAAATTTAAAAACTAGACGAAGATCGAAGAATTTTCTTAAGAGTAGCTTGTGGAAATTTCGAAGAATTTCTCGAAAAATTTTGGGAGATATTCCCACGAATATTCTGAAGAGTTTGCCGAGAAAATTCGGAAAAAACGCCACAGCCGCTGAGCAAAATGGTGACAAACGTCGTCGCCCAAGGCACACCTTAGCCTTTTAGTCTTTACTTCATTTCGTTATGATAGTCCTATATGTTGAAAACTGATATTATTGCCAATTAACTTTCCAAATTCCGGGAGGGGGGAGCTCATATTTTTCTAGGGAGGACTAAGCCACAAGTTATTTCTTAGACCAATAATATTTGTCTTCACTGCTAACAATTCTTCTTCTCGTAATATTCACAGAGATGCAGACAATTCGTCGGTCTCTATAATAACGGATGTTACAGTAGCTGGCGCCGTTTCTGACCCTGTAGAAGTTGAGCCTATGAAACGTGGATGGTGTGTGTATGTTGGCCCTGTTTATATAAAACATACAATTGTAAATATTGTAGATCCAGTTGAAAACCGAACTGAGCTCTTGCGACAATCGCATTTTCTCCCATTTCCGAATGTCGCAACTGCATCGCGAGTGGTGCGCATGATGGCGCACGGCTATGGCATAGATGCGCACTACTCGGGATGCAGTTGCGACATCCGGAAATGGGAGAAAATGCGATTGTCGCGAGAGCTCAGTTCGGTTTTCAACTGAATCTACAATAACTTGTGAAAAAAGTTCCATGACAGCAATATGACATTTCTCGTCACTGAACTGGATACATTTTAGACGACAAATTAAAAATAAACTTACAGACAACTAGCTTATATGAGACGGAACCTGGACAGATAATTGTCAATCTGATCACATATGCCATATGAATGTTCATCTTTAGCATTTCGTTTTTTTATTGGAAGAATTTGTTTTCTCATAGATGTTTTCCAACAGTTCTATAACAATAGGTCTGCGAAGAGTACAAGCAAGAGTTCTTCATCTCAGAGTTTTCAATCTATTGAATACGCATGTGTTTTTTTTTTTTTAAATTGAAACTGTTCTTCTGTTCAATCACAGTTAATTACCTATTTCCGGGGATTAAACCACCCGACTTGGACGTTAATTTACAATGTTATGAAAACTCATATATGAATATGTACGTTATGTGGAAGATATTGATTTGGAAAATGTATTGGAGGTTACCACTTTCCCTTCGATGGGACTCGAACCCATGACCCTACAGTACGCTAGACTGGTGCTTTAACCTATTCTAACTGTTCTTCTGAAAACCACTCTCAAGCACTTCAGTCCTATAATTCTTTCAAATTTTCTTGTATTCTTTCAACAGATTTTCAGATATTTCTTGAAAATTATCTTTGAAGATTGGTATTTGAATTCCCAAGATACCTGAGACTCTTAATGTTTGAAAGTAAGCATTACTTGAATCAACGGAATTCAATGAATTATAGGAATTATACCGGCTGATCTAAGAAGATATTTATATATTGTGGAGTGGAAAGCATTTTTCAGAATCTCAGAATTTCTTGAAAATACTGAAAAACATTTCTAAACAGGATTACTTTTGATACTGATTGACAACTGGTTCGATCTCTTCTGCAAGAACTATGGAAACAAATAAGTTAATCAAGTATTTGAAAAAATATTAAATGCTTTTGAAATGTCACATCTCACAAATTATGCTTCGTTCCTTTTTGATCAAGAATCAATCCCAATTACTCCTAAGTGCGACGGTGAACTTCCAGCCATAAGAAGTGTGTGTGTGTCCGCGCGGAATAGAAGAAAGAAGTAGACACGGTCCACCACAGGAAGAGAGTGTTGATGGAAAGGTCTCTGGAAGAAGAACGATCAGTATGGTGATGGCTTAGCAGAGGCGAAGTGCGGTCAGTCTGTGGAAGTGGAAGTGCGCGGTGTGTCCAGTCCAGAAAAGAAGGGAAAAATCAAAATCTATCGAGAGGCACGATAACAGAAAGGTGACCACGAAGAGAAGCGAGTTTCGCCTGCATTTGGTTCTGTATTCGTGTCAACCCCCAGTTGTCCAACGACGACGCGACTGACGGTGGCCCGCGTTGTCGTGGACGGTTGTTGTTGTTGTGGCTATTGGTGGCATGGTGTGCGCCGCCAGTGGCGATCGGAAGGACAAGAAGAAGAGGAAGGGTCGCGAAATTCCGGTGCACTGTCGTCCGTGGTGTGGTGTAGGTAAGGGGAAAGTGGTGGCGCGTGGCGAGTGTGGATAATCGTCAAGGGTCACGATGCTGCGGTTTCTGAGTCGACGGAAGACCCGCAACGTGCCAGGGACGGACGCGGCCGACAGCCAGATCAAGTCGCAGAGGATTCCCACGAACAAAAACCTTGTCCCGTGCCGTGTGATACTGCTGGACAACACGGATCTGTCGGTTGATTTATCGGTAAGTCGATGAACAATCTTTGCTCCATTTTAATTATTTTTTTTGAAAATGTTGTTCTTTAATATATTGGTAGGAATGATTTGATTTGTGTTTATATGTTTCTAGCAATTTTGTTTGTTATAATCTTTTACAGGTTTGAAGATTATGTAAAAATATAAATATTTACAAAAATGATATTTTCTTCGAACTTTGGTATTTTTATTTGGAGGAATTCAAACGACGAAATCAGACAAATTCTCAGAAGGGGTTTGTATTATTTCTTCAAGGAATCAAGAAGAATTCCTTCTGAAAATTTAAATATACTGCCTCCAAATAGTCAAATAAACAGAAAGAAGTCCATGGTGAAGGTTGCTGGTCCAGCCTAGGAAATTTTAGGATTGTAAATGTTTTCAATTTCCTTGGGCCTAAGCATGAAAGCATAATCGCAAATGCAAAAATGGTTGCCTCTGTCGTGTCCTGTTTCTATCAAAGCCTATCACTAGCGAACAAAGCTCGTGTACTCTGCATCGAAGCTTAGAACCACTGTTAGGGCGGAATCGTTAATGCGAACATTTTTATATTCGGTTAGTTACTGCAAATAAATTCTTTTTCGAGTCCCTTTTATCAAGCAGGTATCTCAAGCATACCCCATCGTTATATTCCTACATGATTGAGTGTTTATCTGTTAACAATTGTGTGCATAAAAATTCCCTCGCCATAACAAAAAGGTGGTAGAGAATTAACACTGTTGTTTATATTTTAGAACCAGAACATGTCGGGGTAGGGATTCAGTGCTCCGCCTTCTCCCCCTGGTTTCTATCAATGAACTCCACTCAGAACCATGTCAAGTGCCTGTTTTTCGTCGATTCAGCCATCCACTGGAACGCACAACTGCTGCCTGCATTGAGGAAGCTCCCTATCCACTCAGCATAGTCGAGCTATTAATTGTTGTCAGCGTCCCGGTCCTGTGTTTGAGACAGGAAAAGGGAGCTTCCGGCAAGTATGGTTACCCAGTAAACCTTCCAGCATCTGATAGCGCTTCGCTTTCCAGTGCATCTGTCATCCTGCCAGCATCATCCGTCATCACAATCAGAACGTTGGCTTCTGGACGACTATCACATAGCCGGTAATGATCTTTGTTACGATATATTCGTTCTGACTGAGACCTGGCTGGATTCTAGAACCTTCTTTTGTTTGGCATTTCTAAGACTTCTTTCAATAGCGTTCTTGATTTCTACATGAGATGGTAGTCTGCTCGATTTATTTGAAACTTTGACTTTATCGTCTTGTCGTTTCAATACAGGAAATGTCATTTCCATTTGATTCCGATGCGATATAAGAAGTTTCATTTGCACTTTCTTCATTCGTTCTTCTACGTCCTTTACTGTAAAATTGATTGCTGTGTGGTTTATAGTGGTTATTGAACGAAATTCACGAAATGCACTTTCACAAGGTTGACTAGTGAGATTTTCAACGAGGAATTCATTGGGGGTATTACGATTTTTGTCGATGAAATGTATTAGCCCATGAGCATTTAATTCTAAAGAAATATAAGCGTTAGTTGTAGGACATTGCTGGAACGTTTTTGTTTCCTTGTAGCTCAACCAGCGCCAGGCACGAAGCAACAGCAAAGCGGTCCTAAGGGTGAAACAAATTGATAAGTGAAAACACTAATAAAACGAATTATTGATATGAGTTCCGGAATATTATAGTATTATCATTCCTATTATATCTTTATTAAGGTGACTCGGGGAAGCACTTCACACCGTGTTATTTTTCCTATCTTTTGTCCCTTTTTAGCATTATCACCTCGTAACTTTGGAGCGGTGTATTTCGGTTTTTAGTTGTTCGATGTAACTGTAAATGCATCAGCATGTAGATGGCGAGTAAGCACGCGCCGCTGATACTTTTAAAAAATCATATCTCTTGTAAAAATTAAATTAAGCATTCAATGATGAAAATGATGACGATTTGATGATTGTTCGTGCTTGAAAGCAATGTTTAATTTAACACTTCATTTTTTTCATTTTTTAACCGAGGCTGGCAAAATAAATTGCCAAGAAGCCAACAGCTGAGATCTTGATAAACATATTGGCCCTTATTATGGTTTCCACTTCACAGTGAAAACAAAGTGAAGTGAGCAGAACCTTATTACGGTTTCCACATCAGTGAGAACATGTGAGAAGCTCATTTCATGTGACAGCTCTGATGAACGCAGGGTTATAGTCCAGTGCATGATGACGTAGGTTGACAGTTCACAGAGCTTGTTTACAGGGTCTCTGGAGCAGCTTCCGGAAAAACTGTTTTGCGATTAATTAAGAATATTGATGTCTGCTGTGGATTTATGATAGGAATCAAAGCATATGACTAGAAGAGTATTCGGATCAAAATGATTTTGAAAGAAAATTACTAATTTTTATTTCCAGCTGATCGATTTTAATTCTAACACCCTGTAAACAAACTCTGTGAACTGTAAAATAATTGAGGTTAAGTTAAGATCTTGCATTGGTCTATTATGGTTTTCACATATGTGAAAAAACAACTCACTTTAGGTGGAATGTTTACACTGTCGTTTTTGGAGGTGAAAAGTTGTCACGCAGAATAGAGTAAGTTGAAAATGGATTGTTATTTAAGTTTTTCCTCAAATGTTTTGTTATTTGCTATATTTTAGTAAGAAAAAGACTAACGTACGCCAATTTGCTCGTCTTGTTTCGTTCATGGAGGATCATCCAGAACTAGCTAGAGGTGGTAGATTCTCAGATTGCAGAGAATCTGTTTCTTCTCTTTGGGCTACAATTCAAGCCAAATCAAATTAAATAGCTTGGGTCCTCCGACACGTTCTGTTGCAGCTTGGCAGAAAGTTTGGAATGATAAAAAGCTTCAAATAAAGAAGAAACTGCAGCATAACCAAAACGAAGTGAGAGCTAACGGTGGTGGGCGCAATACACAGTACTCTTTTAATGATGTAGAAGAAGCCATCCGTCTACTGTCTTTGCGAAGAACAGTGGACCACAATGGTGCAATTTTTGGAACATAATCCTCCACAAGACTTCCAAATCAAGAGCATAATCAGGAATTAAATGATGGACCATCGCCAGCTGACGAGAGTGAATTGTTAAGAATGTCGGCAGATCTAACCAACAGATCGACTCGAACAAGTGAAACTGAAAATGAGCATCGATCAACGCGAAATCGTGGCCGCGTTCATCAGCGCAATTATCGCAAAGCTCTGCTAGCAAAGCAGACCAATGATCTTAAAGAACATGTATCGGCATGTGCCAGGTACTCTCGAAAATCGTTTATGGTCCATGAGAAACGATTAGGCTTAGAAAAATTTCAATTAGAAAAACAAATACGATTAGAAGAGCAAAAACAATGGACTAAATAGTTACAAATCAAACAAAAAATTATCAACTACATGAGGCGTAAACTAGATTTCGAGATGGGATGGACAACAATTGATGCATAGGAAGAACACCATGAACAATTGGAAGCTCAAGTAGAAGATAGCTTCAATGGGGAGAATAATTAAATGTCTTTTCTTTGAAGATATTTGAATTTAAATGCAATTTAAATTGCTTTTTATTTTTTTATCATGTGAAAAGCGTGTTCGAATAATATATATCGTTGTCTACAAAATATTGTTCAAAATTTCTCGCCTTACTCCATTTTAATTTTTATATTCTTCATCTTCTCCATTAACGGGTAAGATTTCAGGGTCGTCGAAATCCATTTTATGTTTTACACGGAAATTGTAAGGTGCGACGTAGTAGTACAGTTGTTTTTCCTTTTACACAACAAAATGTGCCTTTAACCACTCCTGTTGATCTTTCCATAGCGAATCTTGTTTTAGAATGTACTGTATTAAACCTCCTCTGTTGTTCAGTAACATGCGTCTAAGTTCTAAAAGGAGTGATCAGCAACGGCATTAAAAGATAACCGGCATCACCTAAAATATTTGTTGAACAGAGCAGTTATAATAAGCATCAATACCAGTTCCTTGTCATTTACGAGAAACATTATTTTCACTTTTGTTCTACTGCATTGAATATGTTTTCTTGAAACATCAACAAGTTCGCTAACTATGGGCGCTTTCTAACTGGACTGATTTTTACTGGGAATTCGTGAAGGGGATTCTAAATGTTTTTTTTTAATCATTCCATGTAAAACTGCGTTCATAACAGTGCATCGCGGATCCCCTTGTCAGCCCAATTAAAAAGCAGCGTCCGTTAATTAGTTGCTGTACTTACAAATAGTTTTGTAAATAAGAGTTACCGAGTAACCAGGAGTTTCTTTCCTCGTTTGCGTGATTTTGAGTATCTATTCCACATCGCTACCGTTCCACACAAAAGAATCATATGATGAACAAGGGTGCTTTGCATCCACATATCGAATCACCAGATTATGGTCACAAATCTATAATGGTTGTATACTGCCGTCATACACATATTTGTCCCACGCTTGCTGGGATTTCCTATGTACATGGGACAATTATGCCTAGAACGGCAGTATAGTAGCGTTTCATTTAATTTATTTAGTTAACATCTAAACAGATAACACTGAATCAACAATTTGACGCCACAATGCACGGTTCGAGGCCGCATCTCTCCATCCTCGGGTACGCCCCACGCTCGCCAAGTCGTTCTGCACCTGGTCTGCCCATCTCGCTCGCTGCGCTCCACGCCGTCTCGTACCTGCCGGATCAGAAGCGAACACCATCTTTGCAGGGTTGCTGTCCGGCATTCTTGCAACATGTCTTGCCCATCGTACCCTTCCGGCTTTAGCTACCTTCTGGATACTGGGTTCGCCGTAGAGTTGGGCGAGCTCATGGTTCATTCTTCGCCGCCACACACCGTCTTCTTGCACACCGCCAAAGATGGTCCTAAGCACCCGTCTCTCGAATACTCCGAGTGCTTGCAAGTCCTCCTCGAGCATTGTCCATGTTTCATGTCCGTAGAGGACTACCGGTCTTATTAACGTCTTGTACATGACACATTTGGTGCGGTGGCGAATCTTTTTCGACCGCAGTTTCTTCTGGAGCCCATAGTAGGCCCGACTTCCACAGATGATGCGCCGTCGTATTTCACGACTAACGTTGTTGTCAGCCGTTAGCAAGGATCCGAGGTAGACGAATTCCTCGACCACCTCGAAGGTATCCCCGTCTATCGTAACACTGCTTCCCAGGCGGGCCCTGTCGCGCTCGGTTCCGCCCACAAGCATGTACTTTGTCTTTGACGCATTCACCACCAGTCCAACTTTTGTTGCTTCACGTTTCAGGCGGGTGTACAGTTCTGCCACCTTTGCAAATGTTCGGCCGACAATGTCCATGTCATCCGCGAAACAAATAAAATTGACTGGATCTGTTGAAAATCGTACCTCGGCTGTTACACCCGGCTCTCCGCATGACACCTTCTAGCGCAATGTTGAACAACAGGCACGAAAGTCCATCACCTTGTCTTAGTCCCCGGCGCGATTCGAACGAACTGGAGTGTTCGCCCGAAATCTTCACACAGTTTTGCACACCATCCATCGTTGCTTTGATCAGTCTGGTAAGCTTCCCAGAGAGCTGTTCTCGTCCATAATTTTCCATAGCTCTACGCGGTCTATACTGTCGTATGCCGCCTTGAAATCAACGAACAGATGGTGCGTTGGGACCTGGTATTCACGGCATTTTTGAAGGATTTGTCGTACAGTAAAGATCTGGTCCGTTGTCGAGCGGCCGTCAACAAAGCCGGCTTGATAACTTCCCACGAACTCGTTCACTAATGGTGACAGACGACGGAAGATGATCTGGGATATCACTTTGTAGGCGGCATTAAGGATGGTGATCGCTCGAAAGTTCTCACACTCCAGTTTGTCGCCTTTCTTGTAGATGGGGCATATAACCCCTTCCTTCCACTCCTCTGGTAGCTGTTCGGTTTCCCAGATTCTGACTATCAGTTTGTGCAGGCAAGTGGCCAGCTTTTCCGGGCCCATCTTGATGAGCTCAGCTTCAATACCATCCTTACCAGCTGCTTTATTGGTCTTTAGCTGTTGAATGGCATCCTTAACTTCCCTCAAGGTGGGGGCTGGTTGGCTTCCATCGTCCGCTGAACTGACGTAGTCATCTCCTCCGCTGCCTTGACTTTCACTGCCTGTACTCTCAGCGCCATTCAGATGTTCCTCGTAGTGCTGCTTCCACCTTTCGATCACCACACGTTCGTCCGTCAAGATGCTCCCATCCTTATCCCGGCACATTTCGGCTCGCGGCACGAAGCCTTTGCGGGATGCGTTGAGCTTCTGATAGAACTTGCGTGTATCTTGAGAACAGCACAGCTGTTCCATCTCCTCGCACTCCGCTTCTTCCAGGCGGCGTTTCTTCTCCTGAAAAAGGCGGGTCTACTGTCTCCGCTTCCGTCTATAACGTTCCACGTTCTGCCGGGTACCTTGCTGCAGCGCGACCGCCCGCGCTGCGTCCTTTCCAGAATCTGTCTGCACTCTTCGTCGAACCAATCGTTCCGTCGACTTCGACCCATATACCCGACGTTGTTCTCCGCTGCGTCGTTAATGGCTGCTTTAACTGTACTCCAGCAGTCCTCAAGACGGGCCCCATCGAGCTCACCCTCTTCCGGCAACGCTGCCTCGAGATGCTGCGCGTATGCAGTGGCGACATCAGGTTGCTTCAGTCGCTCTAGGTCGTACCGCGGCGGTCGTCGGTACCGAACATTGTTGATGACGGATAGTTTTGGGCGCAGTTTAACCATCACCAGATAGTGGTCAGAGTCGATGTTAGCGCCACGATATGTCCTGACGTCGATAATGTCGGAGAAGTGCCTTCCATCAATCAGAACGTGGTCGATTTGTGATTCTGTCTGCAGTGGTGATCTCCAGGTGTACCGATACGGGAGGCTGTGTTGGAAGTAGGTGCTACGAATGGCCATATTCTTGGAGGCGGCGAAATCAATTAGTCGTAGGCCGTTTTCGTTCGTCAGCTGGTGAGCGCTGAACTTTCCAATAGTCGGTCTAAACTCTTCCTCTTGGCCAACCTGAGCGTTCAAATCTCCTATGATGATTTTGACGTCGTGGCTTGGGCAGCTGTCGTACTCACGTTCCAGCTGCGCGTAGAATGCGTCCTTATCATCATCAGTGCTTCCGGAGTGTGGGCTATGGACGTTGATTATGCTGAAGTTGAAGAACCGCCCTTTGATCCTCAACCTGCACATTCTTTCATTGATCGGCCACCACCCGATCACGCGCCTTTGCATATCGCCCATCACTATGAAAGCTGTTCCCAGCTCATGTGTGTTGCCGCAGCTCTGGTAGATGGTATGATTACCTCTAAACGTTCGCACCATTGATCCAACAAACCTCCTGCAGCGCTACGATGCCGAATCCACGGTCCTTGAGCACATCGGCGAGTATGCGTGTGCTCCCGATGAAGTTGAGAGATTTGCAGTTCCACGAACCGAGTTTCCAATCGCTAGTCCCTTTTCGTCGCAGTGGTCTTCGCCGATGGTTCCGGTCCGTACTCTCTTGTTGATTGTTCGTTGCTTATGATTTTTTAAAGGCTGGCTTGCATAGTAGCGTTATATATTTATTTATTTGTATGAAGCACATACGCTTGAGCCTCCCTCCCCGTAAAACGTAACGTTATTTGTGAACAGATCCCTAGGTTCTACAACCTACCACAATTAGGCTATCCATGAGGAAATTTAGCAATGGGACTGACAATCGAAATCAAAATAAATTGTGTCAATACAAAGACTTTTCTCAGTATAGCGCCTTGGTGCTGCTGAATTTCTGTATTTATTTTGATGTTCGTGCTTGCGATGCACAAACATGATTGATTGTTTCACCCACTTCTAAACTTTTAGCAAATGATGATATTGACAATCAACATTTTTGGAAGACTATATAGAAGCGTCTTCACGAAAGGAATTTGGATTGTTTCTTATTTTTTCGATTTTTTCAGCAGAGAGCACGCATGTTGACAAAAAGAGGCGACGAAATTGGTGCTGGTGCCACCAGGCCCGAATTATATACCACAGGCATCTGTTCATGAACACCTGCAGCCGTTGAGTGTTCTCCACTGATACACACCATGTTTCGCTAACGTATAACAGCACAGGTTTCACTTGTCATAAGACGAGTTTGTACAATCCCATTTAATTCCACCACTTAATTGTACTTTGACAAATACGTATTTCGACCTCAACAGTAAGGTCGTCTTCAGTGTCTCGCACTTGACTCGACTACGAGACACTGAAGACGACCTTACTGTTAGTCAAGTACAAGAAAGTGAAAAAAAAACAATCAAATTACTTTATTTTGATGGGATGAATTCCAGGAGCAGTTCCCCAATTTATTGTAGATCCAGTTGAAAAACCGAACTGAGCTCTCGCGACAATCGCATTTTCTCGCATTTCCAAGTGTCGCAACTGCATCGCGGGTGGTGCGCAGGATGGTGCACGGATGTGGCATAGATGTGCACTATTTGCGATGCAGTTGCGACATCCAGAAATGGGAGAAAGTGCTATTGTCGCGAGAGCTCAGTTCGGTTTTCAACCGAATCTGCAATATATCCACCCAAAAGTAAATTCCACTATCCGCAAAAATCAGTTCAAGACAAAATTTTCAAAACGACTTATCTGCTTTTGTAAACAAAGATTCACACGACAATTTGACGATTCTGATAGCTCTCCCACGCAAACCAACACCATCAACAGGTAGCGGAAACCTTCTGCTACTTAGAAATTTTGAATCTTTGTTTACAAAAGCAGATAAGTCGTTTTAAAAATTTTGTCTTGAGTTCACGCACTGAAACATATTTATTTATCATGATCTGATTAGTCAAGGCCAACGCACTGCCAGCTGAGAGAGAGAAGCCAGCTCACTGACAGATCGTTTATTTACTATGTCTTCTACTTCTTTATTTGTGTGGAAAACGTGGAAACTCAACAAATCAAAGTAACATTTCATAACGTCGGAAGCAACATTTTTCACTCCAATAAAAACTTGTTCAAATTAACTGATTTTAATGGTTATGAACTTCTTAACGTGGAACAAAACCTATTTTTCATAATACGGGATTATTCACATGGATAATCACAGGTTCAATTCACTGTAGCAGATATAAGAAAAGTTGCGAACATAAATTGACAAAAAAATAATTTTGACCATTTGAACTTGCATCGCTGTGTTTACTTTTTCGCTTCGCAGTGACTGGATCGCGGTGACATTAGGATGAACGTAAATAAAGCGAGCTGTCTTCTCTCTCTCTCTCTCTCAGACTGCCAGTCAGGTGGGTGCGACCCTGTGACAAGCGCGGTGACATCATCATCAATGGACATAGACCGCTGTCATCATTGAAAAGTAGTATGAAAAAAAATTTGTGCCCACACTGAGGAAAATGGACGCATGATTTTCAATCAAACGCCTTATGAAAATTTTCCACAAGGAATCGGTATGAATTTCAAAATGTTGCCTTATGCCCTGTCCATGGATAAGGGGCTTGACGTTGATATTTCAAGTGTCTTAAAAAGATTTTTATTTTATTTTTATTTTTGTTGTTTAATAGAGTGCTTTTTTCAAACAAAGGTTAAGTTCAACACTAAATTAAAAAATTGAGATATTTTTCCATTTTTTATATCTCCTTCACAAGAATATCGTTATTTTAATGGTAATGGTTTGAAAATAAGCTCCGTAGAGAAACTTTTATCACATCTTACTTAAATAAGGTCAACAGTTATACCAAACACTTGAGGTACCATGCCTCCAAGTTAACTAATGGTTAGTGTCGCACGATCTAACAACAACTGCCTATTGGTAAATTTGGAGGTCCCGGCAGGGCTCAGTAGGGGTCTAACTAACATAACTCTAATACTAACAAGACCCTGAAACAAACGCTTATCCAAATAGCATACATCTATTTATACTTGTAGTAGTAGCTAACAATAATTAATTTTGTACCCGTATAGCTGAAGTAGAATTTTAGTAGTGAAAAGTAGAATTTGTAGATTTACTAATTTGGCATTGGAGATAGTGAATGTATCTATTATATCTTCTTGATAATCTTTTTATTTTAGTCTCTCTAGCTGCATGGATCAACGCAAAAAAACTGTTTCTCTCTTCCTTCTATTAGGTTAGTTAGAAAAATTAGCGGATATATAGGGGACATGACTTAGTGTTTCTCGTATTAAGACAAATTCGCTGGTAAAGGTCATAATAAAATAAATGACTGAAATTTAAAGATATCAAATAAATAATAAAAAACGAAAATAAATACATGACCATCGGTGGACAGAAAGACAAGAGACAGAGTTCTGTTTAGAATAGTTAATTGAGACCATTGCACTCACAAGATAGAGAATAACTAGTACTAGACCTGTGCGCCGCCGCCGCCGGTGGTTTTATTCACGCCGCCGCCGCCGGCGATTTTGGGTCGGCGCGCCGCCGATCATAATTTTGCCACGCCGATGACTAATCGCAATAAAAAAAATCAATTAACTGAAGATGGCCTTACAGAGACGAAATACGTATTTGTAAGACAATACAACGTGGTGGAATTGATTGGAGTAGTACTAAACTCGTGTTATGATTGTTGTTGTTAGTTAGTTGTTAGAATGTTGTTGAGGAGGAACTCGTCAGAATTCGATTTCAAATCTACCTCAAGTGATGGTGCCTCTAAGACAGTGTGGTGACAAACATTGGATAATGAATTGGTTGGTTGATTAGTTTGTGAATTTGAATTAGGCTGTATCTAGTAGATTTAATCTACTAAGTAGAAAAATACAAAAAATGTTGAAATGGTCTTTGGAATTCGTCTAAGCCAAAATCTCATTCAGGTTGTTGTAGGCAGTGTTGTCCTACACTCTGTGCAAAAAATTCTGCTCTATGATTTTGCTCCATCCAAACGATTTTACAATCTTAACTAAGTAAGTGCAACTAATAGAAGGCTATTTGAATTTTCTAAATATCCATCGTTTAGATGGAGTAAAATCAAAAAGCAGAATTTTTTGCACAGAATGTAAGACAACACTGCCTGTAGATGACTCGCAAATTATGTTTGTTGTGGCACATAAGCTTTTGTGAAGGCTTGAATACATCCTCAAAGCGCCAAAACCACATGGTATATTTCCTAGTAAATTCCTCCAGATATTCCTGCGAAAAGTTTCAATAAAAAACCTTGGAAAATTACTTCATGTATTCTTCCGGAAATGTCTTACAAAATTTCTCCGAAATTTCTTTCAGAAATTCCATTACGGATTTCTTCAAAAAATCCTTCATGCATACAAAAAAAAATGTTTCAGTAATTTCTACGAAAATGTTGTTAAGAATTCCTTAGGAGAATCGTTAAGGAATTTCTTTCGGAAGTTTCTTTAGCGATTCCTCCGGATATTTCTTAATAAATTTCTCAAGAAATTCCATTTGGAGTTTCTCCAAAAACTGTTTAGCAACTCTTCAATTTTTTAAAGGAATACCTCCTCATGAATTTCTTCCTATGGACATTCCAATTATTCTATGAATTCTTCAAATAAATTCTTACAGAGATTGCATAAGGGATTTCTTCCAAATTTCCCTAATGAATTTCTTCAGAGCTACTTCCAGCAATTCCTTTAAAAAATTCTTCGAGAATTTTTCCAGAACTTCCTGCAGGAATTCCATCGAAAATGCCTCCATGGGTTCTTTACGAAATTCTTTCAGTAATACCTTCGGATTTTTTCAATATTAGTTGTTTAATTTATTTGTTTTATTTTTTCGAACATTCAATTAGCAACTCCACCGAAAACTTTTTCATTATCTAATTAATTTTCGATGGATTTCCTGGAAGAAATCTAAGAAGGGATCCGGGAGGCTTTTCGGAGAAATTTTTAAAGAAACCTCTGGTGAAATATCCAAAAGAATTCTTGGTGGAGTTCTTTAGATTATTCAAGAAACATTTTTTGAGGAGCTCTGAAATGAATTTTTGGAGAAGTTTTTGAAGAAATTCCTGGAGGGTTTTGTGCAGGAATTTCTAAATATATTTCCGAAGGCATTTTCAAAAGAGAGCCTGAATGGATTTTCGAAAATAATTCCCGTTTGAACTACTTTAAGAGATTTTGAAAGTATTTCTAAACAACTTCCCACAAACCACGTAGGCCGAATTTTCACATTTTCAAACCCACGTCCCTTTGCCCCCTAGTAGACTTTTCCAAAACCCCTTCCCTACCCCCTTGAAGTCTACGATTTTTTTTTCAAATTTAACAAAATGTCATAATCATAAGTGATTGGAAAAAAATTGGAAATCAACCACGTTTTCAGCAATTCAGATATACAAATCTATTTTTACTTCAGTAAAATTCAAATTTCAAACCTAACAAAATCAAACTGAATAAAATCCAACTCAATATCAATTAAAAATTCAAAACGAAATCAAATTTAATGCTCTGTCCATAGCTCCTGAAACCAAATCTCGAAGCCAATTAATTTAATTTCTGTTGGATTTGATTCCTCCTAGAGGTGTGCGCCACCGCCACCGGCACTTGCATAGGCGCGCCACTGCTTAAAATCTGTCACGCATCTGAATTATAATTATTCATGGCGGATCAAATTTGTAGAAAA
This sequence comes from Armigeres subalbatus, assembly GCF_024139115.2. Classification (NCBI taxonomy): domain Eukaryota; kingdom Metazoa; phylum Arthropoda; class Insecta; order Diptera; family Culicidae; genus Armigeres; species Armigeres subalbatus. The sequence goes on along the minus strand of NC_085139.1, from coordinate 7,900,600 downwards.
CCCAAGAATTTTCAGATTTCGAGTTGAAATTCCAAGAACGTCAAGTCTACATTCCAAAAAGTTTGTCGTAGAAGTTCAGTAGAATTTCCCAATTGATAACCTTCAAAGTTTCCAGGTAATACTCCAAAGAACTCTTCGTGATAATTCCGATATTTTTCTTGAAAATTCCATTTCGTTGAAATCTCAAGATTTTTTTCTAAATTCCAAAAGTTTTCCCGTTAAAATGTCGAGAAATTTTCCGTGAAAATTTTGAATTATTTCCCGTTGAAACCATGCTAAAGGTTTCCTACGATATTTTGACATTTCTCTTGCAAAGTAGAAGCGATTTCCTGAAGAAATTCAAAAAAAATCCTATGGACATTCCAAAGAGTTTTCCAGATAATTCATGGAGGATTTCAGTTGAATTTGTGGTGAATTTATGGTAAAAAAATAGAATATTTTTTTTATGAAAATTACTAATGCTTTCTTACGAGAATTGCAATAATTTGTTTGTGAAAACCCAGGTGAAAACTCAAAGAGTTTTTGGTGAGAAATTAAATAATTTCTCTGTGAAAGTTTTCAAAAATTTCTTTTTCCATCGATAATTCCAAAGAATTTTCATTAGAACTGCCGAAGAAATTGCCGTTAAATTTCGAAGAATTTCGGTTATATGTATGTCCAAACAATTCCTCGCAAAAATTCCAAGAATTTAAGAAAGTAAGAAAATTTCACCGGAACTTCCCAGAAAATCTTCAATGAAAATTCTGAATGGTTTCTCGTGGTAATTTCGGAGAATTCCTCTTACAAGTTCCAAAGAATGTCTTTTGGAAATTCCAAAATGCTTCCTTTGTAAATTCCAAAACATTTTCCGTTGAAGAACGACATAGTTTCCCGTAAAAATTCTAAAGAATCACTTGTAGTTTCCAAAGAAGTTGCTGCCGAAAATCAAAAGAAATTTTAGTAGAATCTACAATGTAATCAATGTAATCCAAGTGGAAAATTTGATTTTTTTTTCGAAATTTTTTATAGAATACTTTGGAGAATTTTCTTGCTTAACACAGAAGAATTTGCTGTTAAAATCATGATATTTTAAAGCCGTAGTTCAGACTATTACTTCAGTGAAATCCATAAGAGATTCGAGAGATTATTTCGGTAATGTCTTGCAAAAAAACGGAAAAATCGAAAAAAAATCAAACAAGTGAACTTCGCACAAAGCTGCTGTATGAAATGTTTTCCGTAAAAAAAATTAAATAAAAAAAGTCTACGTAGACTTTTCGTATACCCCAGCCCCCTTCGAAGACTGACGTAGACTTTTTCGAACCCCCTCTCCCTCAAGAGTCTACGTGGTTTATGGACAACCCCTAAAAGAATTTCTGAAGGAAGATTTGAAGGAATTTCCGGAGGAATTCTCAAAGGAATTTATGAAGAAATTTCTAATAGAATTTCAGAGGAAATGCCTCCCGGTATTTCTGAAGTCATTCCTAAAATTCTCCAGGATTTTTTTTGTAATTCTCGGATATTACCTCAAGAAGTTCTACAAAAACTCCTCCGGAAACGAATTCCAGAAAGTCTTTCGAAAATTCTCTCAGCTATATTCGGAAATTTCTCTCAGGAATTAGTTCGGAAAAAGTTCCTTCAGAAATTTGTTTAAGAAAACCTTGGGGAAATCGTTAAGATGTTTTCCCGAAAATTCCTCAAGAAATTCTTCTAAAAACTCTTTTGGAATTCCTTGAAAAGTTCTAGGACGAAATTTCCTTAAGAAATCCCTGCAGGTTTTTTTCAAAGTAACTCCTGAAGAAACTTCTGACAGTTTTAGATATCTCCGAAAATTCCTTTGGACATTCCGTCAAGACTTCGTTCAGAAATTCGGATATACCTTCTGAAAATCCTTCTTTTTGAAATATCTAGAGAATGTTTTAGGAGTTCCTTAGGAAATTGTTTCAAAATTCCAAATCTCTAAAACTCCTTCAGAAATTTATTAACGGATTACTTCGGAAATTTCTGTCAGCTTCGGAATTTTGCTTTGGAATTTCTTTGAAAATCAATTTGATATTTCTTCGGAATTTTTTTAGTAATTCCTCTAGGGGTTTCTTTAGCAAGTTCCTTGATAATAATTGTTCCTGAAATTCCCATAGGAATTCTTCCAAAACTACTTGAAGCAATTTAATATAGAATTTCTCAGGGTAATCCTTTGAAAATTCCTCCAGAAAATTATTTTGTAACTTCATGACGCTACCTACAGACACTGACAAAACTAGCTCTGTACACATCGTTGTCCAGTCGTCCTGTACGGCCATGAATCATGGACGTTAAAATATGCAGATTATCAAATTTTCAAAGTGTTTGAGTTGAAAATACTGTGCTCAATACTTGGCAGCGTGGTGGAAAATGGTTAATGGAGCAGACGAATGAATGAACCACGAGTTAAATCAAGTATACAAAACTGCAGACATAGGCAGGTTGATAAAATAAGGCAGATTACAGTGGGTTGGACATGTAGTGCGTATGCAGGAAGAGAGACCACCAAAAGAACTTATGGAGAACCTGGAACAGGACGTTGGCTCTGGGGTGTGCAATCGAGGAAGATGCGGAAGCAGCCGCTGCGCTGATGCATTTTGGAAATACTGTTAGGAATTCCTTCGAAATGTCTGTGGGGATTTGCTCAAAATTTTCTTAAAATGTTCCTACTACACTTTCCAACACTACTTCAGGAATTTTCTCGGGAAGTCCTTTAGAAAATTCTTTTAGGAATTCCATCAGAAAATAGTTCATTCTTTAATAAATTTCCGAATGAATTCCTGCAGGAATATTTTATGTTTTACTAAAGGAATTTCCCAAAGAGAACCTGAATGGATTATTCTTTCTGAAATAGAAAAATTCTGCAGACATTGTCATAGGATTTTTCGAAGGAATTCCTAATGAAATTTACTGAGAAATGCCTGTAGGGATTAAAAAAAAACATAGTTTACTCCAGAAATTCTTTCAGAAACTTCACCAAGAGGTTGGCATATTTAGGCGAATTTCAGGAAAACTTTAGATTTTTTCTGAAACTTAGTTATTTTGAGATCAAAACAACTGAAATGTATCTAAATCCTAAATTGGAAATTGATTTAAAAAAAAGTTACTAGCAATTTGTCCTATGACACCGAAATCTAAATCTTAACACTTTGGGGTCACGAAAAAATGAAGCAGGATTTATTGTCAAAATTTGATTAATCAAAATCAAAGAGTAACAAAATAGTGGTAATTCAAATAACATTTTGAAATCAGGTATTGATTAGTATCGCCGACAATTGACTATTTTGAATGTGCTGTTTGATCGGCAAACGCAGAATATTGCAATTTTAATCCACTGAAGTCGGTTTTTATACGGGCGATTCCTACCGTGTGAATCAAACCGCGTTAATCCAAAAATTTACGGTAAAATTGATTTTTTCAGCCATTGATTTTTTCATCCACGCCGGTTCACGCCGCCGCCGCCGCCGCCGATAAAAGTCAACGGCGCGCCGCCATGACGCCGCCGCCGCCGGGGCAAAAGTGACCACCACGCCGCCGCCGCCGATGATATGACCGGCGCACAGGTCTAACTAGTACCACTATTATTGCTACAAGACTAATAACTTGACCACTTACGGAAATGAGGATAGACCATATGATGCGTTCATCCACTATTATATTGAATATTGTATACCCTGAATCTGAATAACTGAATTTTAGATTTCATTATTTTAATAAATAATAAAGGTTTGAATTTTAGAAAAGGGAATAGAACTTGACAAAAAAAAGCAATTACGGAACAACTGGACAGAAATTTTGTATAATGATCACTATTAGACTACTGAAACTTTAACATATGACATTACTGTGACTGATAGGATACAATTAACTCGACGACGTATTGACAAACATCCGATACTCAACCGTGTTAAAATAAGGGAAGCTCTTCAATGTGTCCATTTATTACAATTGTACTTAAATTAATCTATTTTGAAACTACCCTACCAGAATGATATCATTACATCTTTATTCGAAATTGTTACTTGGAAATGGCAACAGTACCACCCGTTGTCGACATAGACTACTATTAGGTATTGAATGTCGGCTCCAAGTAACTAATAATTAAATTTACATGTTAACTACTTATTCAGAAAACATCTATGTACATGTTGAGCTTCCATTATTTGTTCGGTTTATAATTGACAGACTGTAGATAGAAAGAATAATGTATCGGTATGATCACAATACAAACCCAGGCCGCAGTGACCTAGTGAGCAACATAGCTTGAGTCGTCTGCTAGTATTGTGTATCACATGGAGAGCCCAGCCGAGATACCAGTCTATTAAGACTACAACTGGTCAACACTCGAAAAAAAAAAAAAGAATTTCAAAATGTTGCCTTATGAATGATGATTTTGATTTGAAAAAAAGTGAAGTGTGGCAGACTGGGTTCGAACCATGGACGTCGGGGTTGAGAGGCCGGTATGTAGTCCACACGCCCATCGTCGCTTGATTACTCGGGAAGGTAACTGCGTATAAGAGGAATTGTTGGTGCAATAATCAGGTAAAGATTCATAAAGCGCAAGTTATGAATTTCGATAGTCCAGTTCGCTGAGTGCAGGACATCCTGGCTACGATTTGGCGATGGGCTAAACAATAGCACGACAGTAGCCTGGGTGGGTATCATCCATATCTCGCACAATGGGCTTGTTTTGCAGCCAACATTGCGCGACTGGTCCCCACTGACATTTCTGGATCCCAATGGAAATCAAATCAGATGTTGATAAACAACACAAATACTATCATAAATTTTACTTTGAGATGTTGGCTGCAAAAACATGGCGTCGTGCCAGGTGGCTGCTGCCAGTGCACTGGATGTCCTGGATCATATGTTTTGAATCAAAACAAATACGATGCTACGCACACCAAGATAGCCAATGACAGATGGAACTGAAAATGTTTTTTTTATTCAGGGTTCGGGTTGCCACTGACCCAGGTTTAAAAACGAATTCGACATAAGCTAAGCTAAGCTACAAGGAATGTAACTGTCGCTGAAAATGCAAAAAACAAGCAACAAAAAAAAATAGCGATTTAGTTTTTGTCCTCATCTGCAGAGGATAAAGACAATGTTGCGTTCCATTTTATTGGAAACAAACATGGAGAGGTAATTGTTGTGAACTTTTCAAACTGCGATAACTTGTATATTTCAGAAGTAAAACACAAATCATGTTAACAGATGGTTAAGTTTATGTATAAGCATTGATAACTGATACTTATTTAGCCAAAAACATCATCGAAAGCCGACTACTTCTCAAAAAGCGCGGCAGGCGATCATTGTCCTGACTTGTGATAATTTGTTCGCAAAAGGTAAACGGAAAGAATTTTATGTCAAATCATGCATACATTTGTTCCAGGATATCCTCAGCTATGGCGTTGAACGATGTCCGATGCGATTTGTGATTTATTGATGTAACAGATCATGAAAACTTTGGCGAAAAAATTGGAAATTTTTCATTGGCGCCTGGTGTGATTTGGTCGAACCCTGTTATCAACTGCAAGATTTCTAAGCCAAGTACAGTCGTGTGGGGCTTCTTTTGACACATCGGGGGCTACTTTGGACATTTTGAAATAAGAATTATAACGTAAACTACTCTCAAATTACCATTATCACAATTCGGGTGTCTTGTATTTATAGTTGGAAGGCAACTTTCTGTTTCAAATTTGGTATTTTTTACTTTTAGTTTTTTTTTAGAAAATCAAAAATCCAAGGTAGCCTCTAAAGTCAAAAGAAGCCCCGCACGACGGTAATCACTTTCACATTCGTATATCATAAGACTAACATCTTGTCGCTAGATTAATGAGACCCCAGGCTTTGGATTTTTTCAGAATAATAAATACCGAATTAGGTTTTTGTAATTTGTGGAAATCTTAATTTCATGGCGTTACGTGATGGTAAATTTACAAATATACTACCGCTTAAAACCAAATTCATCTCCAGTGAAGAGACGAACCCATTTTCCTTTCTTTCAAAGTTCCTGCTACTGGCAGTCATAAACAAAGAGCATTTCTCCGCCACGCGCGCCGCTCTTGATCGCAACAGAAATCTGTTACGTTTTGTACACAATTATTAAACTCCGCGAAGATGCTCACGGTGTGTTGGTTTGCGATTGCGTCTGGTAGCGGTCATAACCCCCGAAATGCAACCTTCGAAGTCTCGAGCGAGTGGCGGTCGGTCCCGACCCGACACGGCGGCGAACGACGGTGAGTGGATGCTTTTCACAACTTTAGTTTTCATTTCATTTTTTTAAATTTAACACACAATTCACTTTCGCGGCCACGAGACCATCACAAATCGAAACTAAAGTGTGGTAAGTTTTTGCCGCGACCATCATCATAATCGCAGCGCATCTTCCGAGTGATGAATTTGTTCGGGCACAGACTGACTACTGACTCCACGGTTAGCGCAGCGGATGCCGACAAATAATAACCCTTAGCCGAAAATTCGATCGACGAACCGTTGCGGTGCAGCAGTAGTGCTGGCGCGATAAGATCTTTTTTTGTGCCTTGACCAAGCGGAAACGGTTTCACCGAAAATGGACAGCTCCAACTATCTCTTTTCGAGCGGGCGTTGCTCAAAAAACGAATACAACATTTAGTTTACAAGCTGAATAACTGTAAGGAACTGCGATGTAAGACTAAACATGATTGATTGTGTACTAAACGGTTGCAAATGTAAATCAATCATTAGTTGTGTTGTGACTAGGGTTCGTCTATCGTAGTAAGGTTAGAGATTAATATGCTGGTTTAGTGGACGAGCAGTCTGATATCGATTGTTACTTAGAGAAGCAGGTGCTTCAGCCAGACTCACGGAAACAATAAATATTTTTGCATATGTTGATAATAAATGGTGCTCTGGTTGATCTTAAACGTTCCCAGAAACACCCTAAATTAGAACGCTTGTTCAACAAATAACAAAAGTTACGAGTGAACCATGTGAACGTGTTAATTTGCGATTCAGGATTGATTTTTGTATTTTTATTTGCATTCTATTTTGAACTACTTTTGATGAATAAAGCTTAAAAAATCAGGTAGACTTGATCGATTTTGCTTCCGTGTGAGAAGCGGCTCGTGTAGCTTTGCTTATCCGAATTTTCAGTTGAAGTTGTGATCGCAAGCAACTATCTTTACCCCGATAACCAGTGATTTGTACACTGCCCCAAACAATTGATCTGCTCGAAATGTTCAAAACTACGTGATCAAGCTGACTGGGTAATCTAGAGCCAACGAATTTAGCTCCGGAAAACTGTGATTTGGTTTAAATCAATGCTGAAATCGACCATTATAAAGTGTATGACGATATCAGTGCAAATAATCAATCTTCGAAATGGAAAACTGATCCATCGGTCATTTTATTAGCACGAAAATACAGTCATCAAATCCAATATTTTGCTAAAATTGTGACATGCCTTGATCAAACGCAAATCCAAGCTGTCTACAGACAAAAACAAGCTTGATGTCTATGCAAATATAGGATTCTGCAATTGACAATGGTTGGTATGCCGTTCTGGGAGAGTTGCGCAAAAACACATTATTTGAAGTAATGGAGATAGCGTTTGTCAAGCAAAAACACGAACTTAAATTTAGTCATTAGGTTATAAAATGTCAGGTGGAACTGGGTGGTAGGTATATGTTGTGCTGATCTTTACACCGATATTCTTGAATCAACTCTGAAAGACGTTTCTTGGCTCAATATCTACGATATGAACTCAAACACCGAAAAATAACTACCACTGACAATATCTCATTAAATCGTGTTTCGGCAGCTCCGGTAAACAAAAGATAAAGCAAATCGATAAGCCCGTTTTGTCGCGTCACTCGGTATCGCGCTGTTCGGCAATGACATTGACAAGAAATTTGCCGGTCCGTGTATTTATGCATTTACTACACGTGTATTTCATTCCCACTCGAACCAGACAGAAATTCAAAACACGAATGCCTTTCCCATGTTCTCATCGGACGCCGACGCGCTTTCATTTTTTTTCTGCGCCACTCGCGGAACACTGTTTCAGAGTTGCTTGCAGGGTCTGTTTGTTGTTTACTCCAGCGGCGATGGCAGCAGCGCAAACGGACGATAGGCGTCTTTCCCATTTACTGCCGGAATACAAAAGTTAACCTTCTCTACTAGGTATGGGGAGATTCAACCGAACAGCAGCCGCCTGAGGTGAGACATAAAAAATAGCGGTGACATCAAATCCCCGGAAAACAGAAACAGTCGTAAAATAGCAGAACTATCTGACCGCAGTGATCCAAGTGCAGCGCTAACGATCAGGGTAAATGTTGCTGAGCCATGTCAATGTAGCGACACTACTGTGGTTCTTTCGGTAGATACTTCACGAATAGTGGATGTATCGAAAGTGACATTGCCAGATTTGTTTCAAATCATTGTGGTATGTGCAGTGGCGTTTCCCTAACCTCAATCTACCTGTGCACTGGACTTAAATTTAAGGAATTTTCGTTCGAAAATGTATAGAATAACTAGATTTTGATTAGTTTAAACGACTCTGATAATTTTATTTTCCATTTGGGCTGTAGAAATGTCAAAATTTTCATTTTTTGTATCAGTGCACAGGTAAAAATTGAGGTTACGCGACGCCACTGGGTATGTGGTTTTATATACTTCCAACTTGAATACAATCCAAATGAAATCAAAATCAAATCCAAACGTAGCCTCATTTAATGCAAGTTCAATCAAAACCTGATACAAATCGAACTCGACCTTATCCTGGGTTTAATTAACTCACTCCATTTAAAACCAATTAAAATCGAATCCATTTTTATTCCAAATACAATTATTTCCCAACCCAAATCCAAACAAAATATATTTCAAAGCTCCATCCACTCACAACTTCAATCAAAACATATTTCATCTTCTTCTTCTTCAATGGCTCCACATTACAACTGGAACTTGGAATGCTTTTCAATTTAGTATTCTATTAGCATTTCCTCAGTTATTCATGGAAAGGTTTTTTTTTATGCCCGCTATTCCATGAGTATGTATCTTGTGTGACAAGTATAATGGATGAACATCAATAGACCAGACCGAGAACCGAACTTACCATCTCCGGATTGGCGATTCTACGTCTTTGCTCGCAAGGCTACTGGAGACTCCAAAACATATTTTCATATCCAATCTAAATCCAAATCCGATTCCAATTTTATTACAATCCAAGGTAAATCCATCTCTAATTAAACCAAAATTCATTCCACACATAATGAAATCCAAATCCAAATATATTCCAATTCCAATCCAATTCAAATCCGATGTTCCATTTGACAACTTGTTCCATTGTTGGAGAGGTAATTGTTGTGAACTTTTCAAACTGTAATAATTTGTGTATTTCAGAAGTGAAGCACAAATCATGTTAATCGATGGTAAAGTTTATGTCTAAACATTGATAACTGATACTTATTTAACCAAAACCATCGTCGAAAACCGGCTACTTCTCTAAATGCGCGGCAGGCGATCATTCTAGACCAACATTTGAAAAGGGCGTAACAGCCAAAATTTATTCCTTCTGATTCTTCGTCTACATATAAAGCCATATATGTGGACGAAGAATCAGAAGGAATAAATTTTGGCTGTTACGCCCTTTTCAAATGTTGATCTAGCATTGTCCTATTCTGTTGCAGTTTGGAACAAACGCTTATTGCGAGTTGAGTTTGTTCCAACATTAACTAGAGAGGACAATGTTGTTGTCATTGGCAATTTTGTTGTTTTACATTCCCTGCAAATGACCGTTTTGTCAAATAACCTTTATTCCAAACGACACAGACCCATCCAAATCCAAACCAAATCCATTCTAAATCCAATTCATATCTAATCTAAATACAACCAAAGTCCATACTAAATCCAATCCAAATAAAATTCAAACCCAATCCAAACCAAATACAATCATACCAATCCAAAATCCAATCAAATTCTAATCCAAACCAAATTTCGATCCAACTTAAATCAAATCGAAATCTATTCTGATTTCAATCCGAGTCCAAACCAAATTCAAATACATTCTAAATCCTATCCGAATTCAAATCCAGTCCAAATCCAATTCAAATCCCAATTAAATCCGTATGTAATTCGAATTCGATCCAAATAAAATCCAATCCAAACCCAAACCAAATCCTATCAAAAATCAATTTAAATCCAATCCAAACCAAATCCAACCAAATTCAATCCAAATTCATTTCAAATCCAAGCCAAGTTCAATCCAAATCCAATAAAAAAAAATCAAACCAATTCCCATCCAAATCAATACAAGTCCATCCCAAGTTCAATCCAAATTTAATACAAATCAAACCAAAATCCAATCCAATTCTAATCCGAATCCTAACCAAATTCAAATGAAAAAAATCCAATCCGCATCAAATAAAATCAAAATTCGTTTCAAAACCAATTCAATCCAAATCCGACCCAAATCAATTCCAAATATATTCTAAATCCAATCCTTATGCAATCTAAATTTTATTCAAATCTAATCACAAACAATTTAAAAAAAATCAATTTTATTCTAAATCCAATCCAAATCCAATTTATTTTTAATTCAAAGAAAAAATATTTAAGCTCTTTTAGTGGAACGTCTTCAATTGTTTAAGACGAGTTTAGTAATTTCCATTTAATTTCACTACGTTGTGTTATCTTTTCAGATACGTATTTCGACCTCAACTGTGAGGCCGTTTTCAGTGTCTCGTACTTGACTCGACTTCAAACCCAATCCAAATGCAATTCCTATTCGATCCATATGCAATCCGTATCCTATCCAAATCAATTCGGGAGCCAATCCAAGTCCATTCCAAATTCAGTTCATATTAAATCCCATCCTAATCCATCCACAATCCATTCGAAATCTATTCAAAATTAATTCAAATACAACCCAAATTCAATCTAAAAGCAACCCTAATCTAATCCAAATCACATCTAAATCCACTTCAAATCAAATCCAAACCCAAATCCAATTCAAGTCCAACCTAATCAAATCCACATCTAATCCGTCCAAATCTTATCAAATCCAATCCAGTTCTGTTCTAAATCCAATCCAAATCCAGTTTAAACCCAATCCAAATCCTGTTTAAATCCAATCCAATTCCATTCTAAATCCAATTCAAGTACAATGGAAATCCAATCAAAATTCAATCCAAATCCAATTCAAATCTGACCCAAATCGAAATCTAATCCAAGTCCAATCCATATCCAATCCTAATCCGACTCAAACCCAAATCAGTTCCAATGTGAATCCAATCCATATGCAATCCATATTCAGTTTAAATCCAATCCAAGCCTAATCCACATCAAATCTAAATTCAAATATAATCTGAACCCTATCCAATCCATATCCAATTCTAACCCAATTCAAATTAAATTCAAATGCAATCTCAATCCAGTCCATATCCAATCCAAATACTATCCAAGACCAACGCATCGTGCGGCCGTCGTCAGCAACATCATCAAGATTTCGAAATTCGACCGCCGTCGGCGGTGGTTGCTGCAGAAAACTTGTCGTCGGTGGGAACAGTATTAAAGCGAAATTAATAGAGAAAAAGAAATTAAATAGAAAAAGGTTTTGTTTGCCGTATTTAAAACTGTCGCACAAGTGAAATTTTCTCGCAAAATTCCTACTTTCGTTTAGCTTTCTGAATTGACGATGCACAATGGTAGGAACCCGGACAAAACCTAAAAAAAATCGTTCGTTACGCAAAGCTCGTATTTTGTCAATTTCACACATATAGTAAATGACCTGAATCCAGAATTTGAAGATTGTAGCTTGTAAATTTCGGAGGCTTATTGAAGTTCATGCTGTAAAGCATCTCCCTAGCAGATTTGTAAGCCAAAAGAAAATTTGACTAAACTTTTTTCGGGAAAGATTCAGAACGATCTAGTATCATGTATTAAAGTGTGGTGATTTGCTCATAGCTGCTCCAAAAACTTAATCAACCTTTGCCTGGTTTCGAAGCTGACGACATGAATCTCCAAGCTCCAGAGCGCTCATCAATTAGGAAAAAAGCGGATACGAATTTAGAATCTGCTAGGTACTTTAACTGATATGAGCTCTGTGTATATGAGATTCCGGGCTGCAAAATGGTGGATTGGCATCAAGGAAGGGAGGCATTCCACGGGGGCATGTCAATCGATCCTGAGCGACCATTTCGAAAATATTTGAAACTCTGCACAGTTTTTCAATTTCATCTAAATCGTCATTTTTCGATATCAAATCTTCATATTGAGTCACGACTAACTTTTCAAAAGGGTGTATGTGAAAATGGTTCAAAAATATTTAAAAAGCTGCACAGCAAAAACGGAATGTTCGATTGTTATGATTTTTTCAGCAAAGTTAGACAACTAAATGGTGATTCTTAAGAAAATGTGCACAGTAAAAAAAAAATTTGTTTGCCTTTAAAAATATCATTTTTATCACAAAAACTCAAATATCTCAAAACCCTATCTTTTTTCGAACGTAATTTTTTTAGGGAAAACGGTCCATTATATTAGCTATCTACCATAAAAATTTGGTGATGGTAAACTAATAAACAAAAACCCGACTTAATCCACCTACAGTGAACGCAACCCTTCTTACACTTTTGAATGGTTGTGTGTGCCCAGTGCATATTACAATTTCTATGCATATGACCTTCAATTGAGTATAAAATAACTGATATCATCATGCTTTTATCGATTTCAAAATAAAAAACCCGACTTAATCCACCTACAGTGAACGCAACCCTTCTTACACTTTTGAATGGTTGTGCAGTGCATATTACAATTTCTATGCATATGACCTTCAATTGAATGTAAAATAACTGATATTATCATGCTTTTATCGATTTCAAAATAAGGGAAGAAAAAAAAGGGATATTTATGGAAATTTAACAATTTTTAAAAAAATACAAAAAGACTGCAGATTTGATTTGCCGCCTTAAATGGCAATATTACAGCTTCTGTTTAAGCCCAAAAGAGTTCAAATCGGGTCATAGACGGCTGAGATATTGGTGTGACAATTCTTCATCAGTAGTCTGAAAATATGTCTCATATTCGTATTTCACAGATATCTCTGAAACCGAATTTCCAATTGCAGACAAAAATGAATGGGTCCAATGACAAAAACATAGCTTTCGTTTAAAGATAAAATCGCACAAATCGGTCCAAGGACGACTGAGTACTTGATGGGACATATTTTACCAATATGTGAAGTTGATACGTCTAATGCTTTATGTTCGTATTTCAGAGATATCTCCGGAACCCAATGTCTAATTGCAAAAACAAAATACAATGGGTTCAATGGCAAAGTCATAGCTTTCGTTTAAAGATAAAATCATGCAAATTGGTTTACAGACGGCTGAGATATTCATGTGACATTATTTTGTTAGTTTTCTGAAAATACACTTCATGTTCGTATTTCTCACATATCTCTGGAACCAAATGTCCGATTGCAAAAAAATTGAACTCGTACAATGACAAAGTCATAGCTTTCGTTTAGTGTTAAAATCGTGCAAATCGGTCCACGGAAGGCTGAGATCTTGATGTGAGATTTTGTAACGCACACACATACGCACACACGCACACACACACATACATACATGTGCTCAGTTCGTCGAGCTGAGTTGATTGGTATATACGACTTGGGTCTCCGAGCCTCGGATAAAAAGTCGGTTTTTCAAGCGATCTTTATACCCTTCTTAGGGTGTAAGAAGGGTAAAAAGGGATATTTCTGGAAATTTAACAATTTTTAAAAAATACAAAATGACTGCAAATTTGATTTGCCACCTTAAATGGCAATATTACAGCTTCTATTTAAGCCCAAAAGAGTTCAAATCGGGTCATAGACGGCTGAGATATTGGTGTGACAATTCTTCATTAGTAGTCTGAAAATATGTCTCATATTCGTATTTCACAGATATCTCTGAAACCGAATTTCCGATTGCAGAAAAAAATTAATGGGTCCAATGACAAAAACATAGCTTTCGTTTAAAGATAAAATCGCACAAATCAGTCCAAGGACGACTGAGATCTTGATGGGACATATTTTACCAATGTATGAAGTTGATACGTCTAATGCTTTATGTTCGTATTTCAGAGATATCTCCGGAACCCAATGTCTAATTGCAAAAACAAAATACAATGGGTTAAATGGCAAAGTCATAGCTTTCGTTTAAAGATAAAATCATGCAAATTGGTTTACATACGGCTGAGATATTCATGTGACAGTATTTTGTTAGTTTTCTGAAAATACACTTCATGTTCGTATTTCTCACATATCTCTGGAACCAAATGTCCGATTGCAAAAATTGAACTTGTACAATGACGAAGTCATAGCTTTCGTTTAGTGTTAAAATCGTGCAAATCGGTCCACGGAAGGCTGAGATCTTGATGTGAGATTTTTGTAACGCACACACATACGCACACACGCACACACGCACACACACACACACACACACATACATATGTACATGTGCTCAGTTCGTCGAGCTGAGTTGATTGGTATATACGACTTGGGTCTCCGAGCCTCGGATAAAAAGTCGGTTTTTCAAGCGATCTTTATACCCTTCTTAGGGTGTAAGAAGGGTAAAAAGGGATATTTCTGGAAATTTAACATTTTTTAAAAAATACAAAAAGACTGCAGATTTGATTTGCCGCCTTAAATGGCAATATTACAGCTTCTGTTTAAGCCCAAAAGAGTTCAAATCGGGTCATTGACGGCTGAGATATTGGCGTGACAATTCTTCATTAGTAGTCTGAAAATATGTCTCATATTCGTATTTCACAGATATCTCTGAAACCGAATTTCCAATTGCAGAAAAAATGAATGGGTCCAATGACAAAACATAGCTTTCGTTTAAAGATAAAATCGCACAAATCGGTCCAAGGACGACTGAGATCTTGATGGGACATATTTTACCAATGTGTGAAGTTGATACGTCTAATGCTTTATGTTCGTATTTCAGAGATATCTCCGGAACCCAATGTCTAATTGCAAAAACAAAATACAATGGGTTCAATGGCAAAGTCATAGCTTTCGTTTAAAGATAAAATCATGCAAATTGGTTTACAGACGGCTGAGATATTCATGTGACATTATTATGTTAGTTTTCTGAAAATGCACTTCATGTTCGTATTTCTCACATATCTCTGGAACCATTTCCGATTGCAAAAAAAATTGAACTCGTACAATGACAAAGTCATAGCTTTCGTTTAGTGTTAAAACCGTGCAAATCGGTCCACGGACGGCTGAGA
Organism: Armigeres subalbatus; assembly: GCF_024139115.2. Taxonomy (NCBI): domain Eukaryota; kingdom Metazoa; phylum Arthropoda; class Insecta; order Diptera; family Culicidae; genus Armigeres; species Armigeres subalbatus. Next base: position 7,885,345 of record NC_085139.1, on the reverse strand, counting down.
TCTTGATGTGAGATTTTTGTAACGCACACACATACGCACACACGCACACACACACACACACATACATGTGCTCAGTTCGTCGAGCTGAGTTGATTGGTATATACGACTTGGGTCTCTGAGCCTCGGATAAAAAGTCGGTTTTCCAAGCGATCTTTATACCCTTCTTAGGGTGTAAGAAGGGTAAAGGGATATTTCTGGAAATTTAACAATTTTAAAAATACAAAAGACTGCAGATTTGATTTGCCGCCTTAAATGGCAATATTACAGCTTCTGTTTAAGCCCAAAAGAGTTCAAATCGGGTCATAGACGGCTGAGATATTGGTGTGACAATTCTTCATTAGTAGTCTGAAAATATGTCTCATATTCGTATTTCACAGATATCTCTGAAACCGAATTTCCAATTGCAGAAAAAAATGAATGAGTCCAATGACAAAAACATAGCTTTCGTTTAAAGATAAAATCGCACAAATCGGTCCAAGGACGACTGAGATCTTGATGGGACATATTTTACCAATGTGTGAAGTTGATACGTCTAATGCTTTATGTTCGTATTTCAGAGATATCTCCGGAACCCAATGTCTAATTAAAAAAACAAAATACAATGGGTTCAATGGCAAAGTCATAGCTTTCGTTTAAAGATAGAATCATGCAAATTGGTTTACAGACGGCTGAGATATTCATGTGACATTATTTTGTTAGTTTTCTGAAAATGCACTTCATGTTCGTATTTCTCACATATCTCTGGAACCAAATGTCCGATTGCAAAAAAAATTGAACTCGTACAATGGCAAAGTCATAGCTTTCGTTTAGTGTTAAAATCGTGCAAATCGGTCCACGGACGGCTGAGATCTTGATGTGAGATTTTTGTAACGCACACACATACGCACACACGCACAAACGCACACACACACACACACACACACACACACACACACACACATACATATGTACATGTGCTCAGTTCGTCGAGCTGAGTTGATTGGTATATACGACTTGGGTCTCCGAGCCTCGGATAAAAAGTCGGTTTTTCAAGCGATCTTTATACCCTTCTTAGGGTGTAAGAAGGGTAAAAAGGGATATTTCTGGAAATTTAACATTTTTTAAAAAATACAAAAAGACTGCAGATTTGATTTGCCGCCTTAAATGGCAATATTACAGCTTCTGTTTAAGCCCAAAAGAGTTCAAATCGGGTCATAGACGGCTGAGATATTGGCGTGACAATTCTTCATTAGTAGTCTGAAAATATGTCTCATATTCGTATTTCACAGATATCTCTGAAACCGAATTTCCAATTGCAGAAAAAAATGAATGGGTCCAATGACAAAAACATAGCTTTCGTTTAAAGATAAAATCGCACAAATCGGTCCAAGGACGACTGAGATCTTGATGGGACATATTTTACCAATGTGTGAAGTTGATACGTCTAATGCTTTATGTTCGTATTTCAGAGATATCTCCGGAACCCAATGTCTAATTGCAAAAACAAAATACAATGGGTTCAATGGCAAAGTCATAGCTTTCGTTTAAAGATAGAATCATGCAAATTGGTTTACAGACGGCTGAGATATTCATGTGACATTATTTTGTTAGTTTTCTGAAAATGCACTTCATGTTCGTATTTCTCACATATCTCTGGAATCAAATGTCCGATTGCAAAAAAAATTGAACTCGTACAATGACAAAGTCATAGCTTTCGTTTAGTGTTAAAATCGTGCAAATCGGTCCACGGACGGCTGAGATCTTGATGTGAGATTTTTGTAACGCACACACATACGCACACACGCACACACACACACACACACACACATACATACATGTGCTTAGTTCGTCGAGCTGAGTTGATTGGTATATACGACTTGGGTCTCCGAGCCTCGGATAAAAGTCAGTTTTCAAGCGATCTTTATACCCTTCTTAGGGTGTAAGAAGGGTAAAAGGGATATTTCTGGAAATTTAACAATTTTTAAAAAATACAAAAAGACTGCAGATTTGATTTGCCGCCTTAAATGGCAATATTACAGCTTCTATTTAAGCCCAAAAGAGTTCAAATCGGGTTATAGACGGCTGAGATATTGGTGTGACAATTCTTCATTAGTAGTCTGAAAATATGTCTCATATTCGTATTTTACAGATATCTCTGAAACCGAATTTCCAATTGCAGAAAAAAATAAATGGGTCCAATAACAAAAACATAGCTTTCGTTTAAAGATAAAATCGCACAAATCGGTCCAAGGACGACTGAGATCTTGATGGGACATATTTTACCAATGTGTGAAGTTGATACGTCTAATGCTTTATGTTCGTATTTCAGAGATATCTCCGGAACCCAATGTCTAATTGCAAAAACAAAATACAATGGGTTCAATGGCAAAGTCATAGCTTTCGTTTAAAGATAAAATCATGCAAATTGGTTTACAGACGGCTGAGATATTCATGTGACATTATTTTGTTAGTTTTCTGAAAATGCACTTCATGTTCGTATTTCTCACATATCTCTGGAATCAAATGACCGATTGCAAAAAAAATTGAACTCGTACAATGACAAAGTCATAGCTTTCGTTTAGTGTTAAAATCGTGCAAATCGGTCCACGGACGGCTGAGATCTTGATGTGAGATTTTTGTAACGCACACACATACGCACACACGCACACACGCACACACACACACACACACATACATACATGTGCTCAGTTCGTCGAGCTGAGTTGATTGGTATATACGACTTGGGTCTCCGAGCCTCGGATAAAAAGTCGGTTTTTCAAGCGATCTTTATACCCTTCTTAGGGTGTAAGAAGGGTAAAAAGTTATGACATTTCAAACATTTCACAATTTTCACATTTAGTAAAAAAAAAAATTTTTCTGTGTAAGTTATTTCGAGAATTGCAGTTTGATGCAGATTTTATTGTTAAGGGACGTGATTCAAACAAGTTGTTTTCATGATATTTTGATTTAATTATTCATAGCATCTATAAGAAACTTAGACACGATCCAGTGTTGTGATCAAAAGTATTGATAGTGTCATAATTTTCATTGCACGTGACTGGCGAAAAATTCTTTTAATAGTGTTGAAACCTGTTGATAATAACGTTGATAGAAACATATCAGAAATGTTATTTTTAAGACAAAAGCTGCAAATTTTCATATACAAAGATTTATATACACGTGTACGTCTATAGTTTACCTGCAAAAAATATACCTCTTAGAGAATAGACTTTATGATCGGGAGGAAACGGGTATCTTCAACAACAACAAATGCATGATAGGTACATACCATGACAATGCTCACGAAAAAGCAAAAAAATTACTACTACTAAGGTTGTTAAAGATCTTATAGTAATTTTTTTCTTCAGTCAAGCAAATGACACCAAACTAGTCAGTAAAAACTTAAAAGTGATTTTGTTTATTGAAATATTACGAACAACATGAGTAGCCGCTTTCTCAACTGTTGTAGGCCGTTTGATGGAAAAAAGTGTTCAAAAGAGTTACGAAATCTCACCGAAAGCACCATAGATAAACTGAAAGCGACTGGTTATGCTCCAATGTCCACATTGAATACAAATTTACGCATTTGCACGTCCTGCCGTCTAAACGTTGACAAAAGAGCAATCTGTATATCATCGGTTGAGCAGAGCGCAGGAAGTTCGAAAACGACAGCAACTGAGGAATTGCCAGATGTATCGACAACAACTGAGGAATTACCAGAAGTATTAAGTGCTGAGAGCCTTGCCACCGTACCATCAGCGAAATCTGTTTCAACAAATCAATCGGAAGATGAGTGTATCCAAAAGGTCAACATCGAACGCTTTAACGAGGGCATAGCTGGGATAAAAGTGACTCCGATTAAATGGAGTAAGATGGACTACGTTTATTACCCGGAGAAAAATACCGTGAAATAAACGAAGCTGTACGAAGAAACCTCTTCAAATTAGGACCTGATGATGTGGAAAATACAGACTACGATGAGGTAATTATAAATATGAAGGAAAGGTTCTCGAATGCAGCCACGACAAGGAAAGAAAAATTATTGATTTTGTCGATGCTGCCAAGTTCGTGGTCTATTCAGGATGCCATTGATGAGTTCAAAACCAATAGAAATACAGTAAAAGAGGCAAAACAATTGAAGAATAACTGTCTTTCAACCAAAAATACTAGGTCTAGTACTGCATTAACAGATGAGACAAAAGAAATAGTAGTTCAATATTTTGAAGATGATGAAGTAAGTCGAGCTATGCCTGGTCAAAAAGATTATGTATCAGTAAAAAGATGGAAAGCGTCAAGCAATCCAAAAACGATTAATGATGACGACTTTGAAAGAAGCGTACACACGCTTCAAGGAAATTCACGATAATATTAAAATAGGTTTTTCCTCATTTGCAAGCCTTCGGCCAAGGCAATGTAAGCTTCTTTCCAATTCAGGAACACATAATGTGTGTGTGTGCACAACCCATGAGAATATTAATCTTATTTTACATAGTTTGAAAAGAATCAATTTAACAAAGGATATTAAAATGTTAACTGGTAGTCTTTTGTGTGAAAATACAACATCAAATTGCTATCTACGATCTTGTTCGGATTGTCCAGATTCTTCATCATTGGAAAATACTTTATTCGCTGAGTTTGAAGAAAAATATATTGATCAGTTATCATTTGAGCAATGGGTGACCACGGATAGGTGTGACATAGAAACTATTGTAAAACCTGTAGATGAGTTTGTGTCATATTTTTGCTTGAAATTAGAAAGTTTAATCCCTCACGATTTCATTAAAACAGAACAATCCAGCTTTTTAAAAAATACGAAAAATACATTACAAAATGGTGAATTTTAGTCATTTGTGATTTTTTCCGAAAATTACAGCTTTGTATTGCAAGATGAAGTGCGTTCCCATCACTGGAACGTACAACAAGCTACAATTCATCCATTCGTTATTTATTTTAATGGAAGTACGCAAATTGAACACTTAAGTTTTATTATAATTTCGAAGATTTAAGACACGATTCAGTATCCGTAAACTTGTTCATTGAAAAATGATTAACTTTTTACGCGTTGATAAGCATAAAGAAGTCAAAAAGATATATTTCATGTCTGATGGAGCAGCGTCGCAGTACAAAAATCGTAAGAATTTTTCGAGCCTATGTCAATTTAAATCAATGTACGGAATTGATGCAGAATGGCATTTTTGCTACATCACATGGCAAAGGTCCTTGTGATGCTATTGGAGGAACAATAAAGCGCATGGCCACAAGAGCAAGTTTAGCCAAAGAACGTGAGCATCCAATTAAAACTGCGAAAGAACTTTTTGATTGGGCAAATCGTAGAAAAGAAAAAGATTTAACCAAATTATCATTTTGTTTTACTACTACTGAAGAGTACGAAATAAAGGCTTCAGAGCTCAGCGAGCAATTTAATAACGCGAAAACGATCCAAGGAACCCAAAAATTTCACTGTTTCATTCCATTGTCGGAAAATAAAATTAAAGCAAAACTATACTCAAATCAAACTGTGCTGATAATAATTCAAAAGTGTTCGATATTTTAAAAAATTTGAATAAAAATAAATAAAAAATAAGTATTAATAAACTGTTTTCATGATATCATAACCCATACCAAAATTCAAACCCAAAACTCTTAGAGTTTCTATAACAACATTGTGTAACTGCCACATTTAATTTAATACTTAGGATAATATTAATTCATTTTTATTTATTTATACATATAATATTTATACATATAATATACAAAATATCGATGAATACATAAATATGGAATATCATACAAACAACTTGTTTTAACTCACGCAAGGCCCTTAACAATAAAATCAGCATCAAACTGCGATTCTTGAAAAAAATACACGGAATTTTTTTTTTGTTTACTATATGTGAAAATTGTGAAATGTTTGAAATGTCATAACTTTTTTGTTTATTAGTTTACCATCACCAAATTTTTATGGTAGATAGCTAATATAATGGACCGTTTTCCTAAAAAATTACGTTCGAAAAAGATAGGGTTTTGAGATATTTGAGTTTTGTGACAAAATGATATTTTTAAAGGCAAAAAATTTTTTTTTACTGTGCACATTTTCTTAAGAATCACCATTTAGTTGTCTAACTTTGCTGAAAAAATCATAACAATCGAACATTCCGTTTTTGCTGTGCAGCTTTTTAAATATTTTTGAACCATTTTCACATACACCCTTTTGAAAAGTTAGTCGTGACTCAATATGAAGATTTGATATCGAAAAATGACGATTTAGATGAAATTGAAAAACTGTGCAAAGTTTCAACTCAATAGAAAATCATGAATTAAAAATTTTCTTAAATTTTGATGCTGTTGCTTGGAATCGCTCTACTGTGGTTCTTTCGGTAGATACTTCACGAATAGTGGATGTATCGAAAGTGACATTGCCAGATTTGTTTCAAATCATTGTGGTATGTGGTTTTATATACTTCCAACTTGAATACAATCGAAATGAAATCAAAATCAAATCCAAACGCAGCCTCATTTAATGCAAGTTCAATCAAAACCTGATACAAAACGAACTCGACCTTATCCTGGGTTTAATTAACTCAATCCATTTAAAACCAATTAAAATCGAATCCATTTTTATTCCAAATACAATCATTTCTCAACCCAAATCCAAACAAATTATATTTCAAAGTTCCATCCCCTCACAACTTCGATCAAAATATATTTCATCTTCTTCTTTTCAATGGCTCCACATTACAACTGGAACATGGAATGCTTTTCAATTTAGTATTCTATTAGCATTTCCTCAGTTATTCATGGAAAGCTTTTTTATGCCCGCTATTGCATGAGTATGTATCTTGTGTGACAAGTACAATGGATGAACATCAATAGACCAGACCGAGAATCGAACTTAGCATCTCCGGATTGGCGATTCTACGTCTTTGCCCGCAAGGCTACTGGAGACCCCAAAAAATATTTTCATATCCAATCTAAATCCAAATCCGATTCCAATTTTATTACAATCCAAGGTAAATCTATCTCCAAATTTCATTCCACACATAATGAAATCCAAATCCAAATCTATTCCAATTCCAATCCAATCCAAATCCGATGATCCATTTGATCCCAACAAACATGGAGAGGTAATTGTTGTGAACTTTTCAAACTGCAATAATTTGTGTATTTCAGAAGTGAAACACAAATCATGTTAACCGATGGTAAAGTTTATGTCTAAACATTGATAACTGATACTTATTCAACCAAAAACATCGTCGAAAACCAACTACTTCTCTAAATGCGCGGCAGGCGATCATTGTCCTATTCTGTTGCAGTTTGGGACAAACGCTTATTGCGAGTTGAGTTTGTTCCAACATTTACTAGAGAGGACAATGTTGTTGTCATTGGCAATTTTGTTGTTTTACATTCCCTGCAAATGACCGTTTTGTCAAATAACCTTTATTCCAAACGACACAGACCCATCCAAATCCAAACCAAATCCATTCTAAATCCAATTCATATTCAATCTAAATTCAACCCAAATCCATACTAAATCCAATCCAAATTAAATTCAAACCCAATCCAAGATCTAATCAAATTCTAATCCAAACCAAATTCCGATCCAACTTAAATCAAATCCAAATCTATTCTAATTTCAATCCGAGTCCAAACCAAATTCAAATACATTCTAAATCCTATCCGAATTCAAATCCAGTTTAAATCCAATTCAAATCCCAATTAAATCCGGGGGGAAATGCTTATCTAATCTTCCGGTCAATGTCATCATATAGTGCATATACTCCTGTATATATACGATTGTGATGCATCACCAGTGCTACGATGTGCACGTATTACCTGGCAATCTAACTGCATTGATTGTCTGCCTTTTCAGAATTCCCAATAAAATTCCGTTGAAATATCACAAATGATGGTAATTGTTTGTGGAAAGGGAAAGAAAAGTGCAGTGGGTACTGGCCAAGTTCCCCCTGGCGGTGCTAAAATGATAAGCGGGAACAATGCCTAATTTCATTTAAATCTTTTAGTATCATTAGTGATTAGCACACGTTATTATTTTATGTGGGGGGCAAGCATGGAACATATTTTTCAACGCGGGTGTCAGGCGGCTGACCCATGCTCGACCAAAATAGTAAAATTTAGCTAGAATATTTTAATTTTGTTTGATTGTTTGCTATTGAATTTTATATCAGAAATCGCGAAAATACTTGAAATAAAACTTTGTAGAAAGTTTAGTATAATTATCTTTAAAAGGCATGGTTTGATTTTTGTATTCGATGAACCTAGAAGAATCGTTTTGCTCACTGAGCAGAAAGTACAAATTTGGTAAATTTAGATTTGTTCAACGGATATTTGTTGATAGATTGAGGTTAAGAAATCGTCTGTAAATTATTTAAAGAATAAACTGTAAATAAAATTGATATTAGCATACTCTTTCGACAGCCGGCTGGCAAGAGTTTAAATAAAAACAGGTAAACAACATAGTCTGTGGGTCGAATTGCCAGCTTGAGGCAAACCTCCATGGCCTACCTTACCCTACCAAACCACCAACTCCGTAGAACTTATGAGGGCGTCGCCAAGTCGGGGGCCTCTCGTTAAGTAAGTTCTACATCAACATTTCCTTTCCTATCCCTAGTTACGGTAAAGATGGGCGTGGCCGGGAGTAGTAATCCTCATGCTTATGCCATTGTTATCTTAGATTGGAATCAAGGGTAACTCCCCACCTTGATTTCCGATAGCAATCTGGATAAGGATTCCATAAGAAACATGAGTATCACTAGTGTCCAATCTACGAAGTATACCGTAACAACGCTAACGCTAACGCTAACGCTAAATTCAAATCCCAATTAAATCCGTCTTCTTCTTCTTCTTCATTGGCATTACATCCCCACATTGGGACATTGCCGCCTCGCAGCTTCAGTGTTCATTAAGCACTTCCACAGTTATAAACTGCGAGGTTTTTAAGCCAGGATACCATTTCTGCATTCGTATATCATGAGGCTAACACGTTGATACTTTTATGCCCAGGGTAGTCGAGACAATTTTCAATCCGAAATTTCCTAGACCGGCACCGGGAATCGAACCCAGCCACCCTCAGCATGGTCTTGCTTTGTAGCCGCGCATCTTACCGCACGGCTAAGGAGGGCCCCACAAATAAATCCGTATGTAATTCGAATTCGATCCAAAAAAATCCAATCCAAACCCAATCCAAATCCTATCAAAAATCAATTTAAATCCAATCCAAACCCAATTCAATTCCAATCCAAATCCAATATAAATCCAAACTAAATCCAACCGAATCCAATCCAAATTCATTCCAAATCCAAGCCAAGTTCAATCCAAATAAAAAAAAATCAAACTAATTCCCATCCAAATCAATCCAAATCCATCCCAAGTTCAATCCAAATTTAATACAAATCGAACCAAAATCCAATCCAATTCTAATCCGAATCCAAACCAAATTCAAATGAAAAAAATCCAATCTGCATCAAATACAATCAAAATTCGTTTCAAAACCAATTCAATCCAAATCCAACCCAAATCAATTCCAAATATATTCTAAATCTAATCCTTATGCAATCTAAATTTAATCCAAATATAATCACAAACCAAATTCTAAATCCAATCCAAATCCAATTTCTATTTAATTCAAAGAAAAAATATTTAATCTTTTAGTGGAACGTTTTCAACTGTCTAAGACGAGTTTAGTACTTTCCATTTAATTCCACTACGTTTTGTTATCTTTTCAAATACGTATTTCGACCTCAACTGTGAGGCCGTCTTCAGTGTCTCGTACTTGACTCGACTTCAAACCCAATTCAAATCAAATCCAAATCAATGGAATTTGGATTTCTATTCAATCCATATGCAATCCGTATGCTATCCAAATCAATTCGGGAGCCAATCCAAGTCCATTTCAAATTCAATCCAAATCCAATCCATATTGAATCCAATCCTAATTCATACACAATCCATTCGAAATCCATTCAAAACTAATTCAAATACAACCGAAAGCAACCCTGATCTAATCCAAATCACATCTAAATCCACTTCAAATCAAATCCAAACCCAAATCCAATTCAAGTCCAACCTAATCAAATCCACATCTAATCCGTCCAAATCTTATCAAATCCAATCCAGTTCTGTTCTAAATCCAATCCAAATCCAATCCAATTCCTGTTTAAATCCAATCCAATTCCATTTCTAAATCCAATTCAAGTACAATGAAAATTCAATCAAAATTCAATCCAAATCCAATTCAAATCTGACCCAAATCGAGATCTAATCCAAGTCCAATCCAAATCCAATCGTAATCCAACTCAAACCCAAATCAGTTCCAATGTGAATCCAATCCATATGCAATCCATATTCAGCTTAAATCCAATCCAAACTCAATCCACATCCAATCTAAATTCAAATATAATCTGAACCCAGTCCAATTCCATTCCAAATCCAATCCATATCCAATTCTAACCCAATTCAAATTAAATTCAAATGCAATCTCAATCCAGTCCATATCCAATCCAAATACTATCCAAGACCAACGCATCGTGCGGCCGTCGTCAGCAACATCATCAAGATTTCGAAATTCGACCGCCGTCGGCGGTGGTTGCTGCAGAAAACTTGTCGTCGGTGGGAGCAGTATTAAAGCGATTTTTTTTGCATACTGATAGTGATTGCAAAGGCGTCCTAAGGGCCGATGGCCACGTAGCGGTTTTTCAACGCCACGTGCACGCAGCGTTAAAATAACGCTGGTGTGCATCGGCGTGGTGACGCTGCGTTACCGCCTTTTCCCTGTGCACACCTGCGTCTTTTTGACGCCACGTGCACTCTGCGTTGAAATGACGCTACGTGAGCATCGAGCCTTAGGCCCGATGCCCACGTAGCGTTTATTCAACGCTGCGTGCACACGGCGTTAAAAGGACGCATGTGTGCATCGGGAAAAAGCGGTAACGCAGCGTCGCCGCACCGATGCACACCTGCGTTTTTTCAACGCCACGTGCACGCAGCGTTGAAAAAACGCTACGTGGGCATCGGCCCTTAATCGGTCCTTTCTCAGGAACATCATTTTATGTAGAAAAAGGTTTTGTTTGCCCTACTGAAAACTGACGCACAAGTGAAATTTTCTCGCAAAATTCCTACTTTCGTTTTGCTGCTATTAGTGACTGGAAAAGGGCATTAAGGTCTGAGGGAAGGGTTTTCCGTTAAAAAAGCACGTGGTAGCACTCTCTGAGAGAGAAAATTGCTCAATTCAGCGCGCCAGAATGACGCCGTCAGGGTCGCCAAATTTTTTTCATCATTATGCAGTTTACAATTGCTTGAGAATTTGCCGTAAACGGAGAACAAAAGGAATTGGCAACAATGCAGTGGCGTTTCCCTAACCTCAATCTACCTGTGCACTGGCTTTAAATTTAAGGATTTTTTGGGCGGAAATGCATAGAACAACTAGATTTTGATAAGTTTAAACGACTCTGATAATTTTATTTTCAATTTGGGTCGCCAAAATATCAAAATTTTCATTTTTTATGTCAGTGCACAGGTAAAAAGTGAGGTTACGCGACGCCACTGCAACAATGGGAAAGAAATATATCACTCATGCAGTGGTTCGGCGGGAGAACAGCAGCAGCGCTGACCAATCACGCAATGAGGTAATCAAAATAAACAAACTCCAGCTGGTTTTGGAAAATGAAAACATGAGCCGTTTCTAGAACAACATTAGAAAATATCGTGAGAGGATTTCTGTACAAGGTTTCCACACAAGCTTTGAAAAGTATTTGGGTGATAACAGTGGTGCTGGTGTAAGTAAGACAAATAAGACAAATAGGTCAAATAAAACAAGTAGTAAGACTAAGAAGAAAAATAAAGTAAGTTCCTCCAGAAATTCCTTCGGAAATTCCTCCAGGGATTCGTTCGGAAGTTCCTCCAGGAATTGTCTTCGAAAGTTCCTCCAGGAATTATCTTCGAAAGTTCCTCTAGGAATTCCTTCGGAAGTTCATCCAGGAATTCCTTCGGAAGTTCCTCCAGGAATTCCTTCGGAAGCTCCTCCAGGAATTCCTTCGGAAGCTCCTCCAGGAATTCCATCGGAAGTTCCTCAAGGAATTCCTTCGGAAGTTCCTCCAGAAATTTCTTCGGAAGTTCCTCCAGCAAATCCTCTGGAAGTTCTTCCAGCAATTCCTTCGGAAGTTCCTCCAGGAATTCCTTCGGAAGTTCCTCCAGGAATTCCTTCGGAAGTTCCTCCAGGAATTCCTTCGGAAGTTCCTCCAGGAATTCCTTCGGAAGTTCCTCCAGGAATTCCTTCGGAAGTTCCTTCAAGAATTCCTTCGGAAGTTACTCAAGAAATTTCTTCGGAAGTTCCTCTGGAAGTTTCACCGGAAATTCCTAAGGAAGTTTTTCCGGGAATTTCTGTACAAGGTTTCCACACAATTCCCGGGGGAACTTCCGAAGGAATTCCCGGGGAAACTTCCGGAGGAACTTTCGGAGGAATTCCCGGAATAACTTCCGGAGGAACTTCCAGAGGAATTCCCGGAGGAATTACTGGAGGAACTTCCGGAGGAATTTCTGAAGGAACTTCCGGAGTAACTCCTGGAGGAACTTCCGGAGAAATTCCCGGAGGTACTTCTGGAGGAACTTCCGTAGGAATTTGTCTTGTTTTTCTTATTTGTCCTATTTGTCTTATTTGCTTTATTTGTCTTATTTGTCTTATTTGTTTTATTTTGCTTATTTGTTTTATTTGTCTTATTTGTCTATTTATATTCAATTGTTTATCTGATATCATTCCTATATTTGATTTCAATTTATATATTTGGTATTCTCGTGTTCACAAATAGGAATACGTTTTTTTCTAGTGTCACGCTAGATACAAAGTTGACGGTCTTTCTACCGCTCTCATCGCTCCTTTCCTGCCGTGCGCCACAAGAAAATATGCAGTTGGCTGCTCTCCCGAAATGGTAAATATTGTATGGAATTTAAAAAAACTTGAAGTAAAAAGAGCTTCCTTCAAAATTTGTTGCGGTGATATACTTATACTTTTTATTACATCAAAATGATCGTTGGAAAAATTCAAAACTTTTGTCAGGTTTTGCGAAGTTCGGTTCCTTTGTGCCTCAAATCATCGGAGAAAGGTACTGAGAAGCGAAAATTTCAGTTCTACAATAGTTAAGTATTTTGAGCATAATTCAAATTTGGGAAATAGTAGGTCCATGGAATTTTGTAGGAACATTCCTTGATAAATTTCAAAGATATTGTCAGTTGGGATAAACGAAATTCGTTCCCAATTCCGAGTTCCCAAGTACGAAAATAGCGCTCTACCGCGAGAGAGCTTCCGACCTTAAGAGAATTTGCAGAAAACTATTCACAAAGATGGCGTCTGTAGCAAATAAGCGGTAAATCATTGAGTGGCTGGCGTCGGTGACAGCAGAATTGTGCAAGTGCAATTACCTCGCTCATTTTTCATTCGCTGCCGACAAAGGGTATACCCCGTTAGGCATAAGTACGTTAGGCATAATGGACGTCAGGCATAATGGACGATAGGCATAATGTACGTAAGGCATAAAATGACCCAAAGAACAGCATATGACATAAAGAAGGCAGAATTATGCCAAACGTCTATTATGCCTAACGTCCATTATGACTGGCGTACTTATGCCTAACGTCCTTATGCCTAATGCACTTATGCCTAACGTCGCGGACCCGCCGACAAACCTGGGGTGGCATTGCGCATCTCGATTCGAACGAAATTCTATCGAGTCGAACATGTTTGGCATTACGGCTTTCGATTCGATCTCGAAAACGACTCATCGTTCGAGTATGCTCGAGGAGGTACAAGAATAACAAGATGTTTTGGCATTATAGATACTCGATAACACACTGGAAAACGACTCAATTCGGATAAAAACACTCGTCATCTTTATAGCTTTCGAATGTTGTTCGAGAGTAATTTTTTGCTGAAAGTTTTTAATTATATTTTTTCTTATTTTTCTTCGGGAAGAGAATAAATGTTTTATTTTTGTATCTTGAAGGAAAGAATGTCATTAGTATACCCACTTTTCTAGTTTCCAGACAATATGCTATCTCTAAATGTTGCGAAACTGGCAACCTCAACAGGGCGAAAGCGAAACCATGACATATTGGTTGAACGATGCGAGAAACGTCAGGTGTAGACATGAACAAAAAGGAACAAAATTGTTTCGATGTGACAACGAGGTGATTCCAGTGCATGGTAGAAATATGGTTTATTTTATATAACTTGCTATCAGAATAGTGTAGAATCTAGGTTTTCAGTAGGAAAACCGCAGGTACATTCAGTACGATAAAATTGAGATGAGTCAGTGCAAGTACAAACGTTTTTTGTTATGTTTCAGGCCTTAGGTATTTCACACGAGGTCCTGTATTGTATAGCTACACAATATAATGCACTAAGTAAGAATCGTTCAAGATGATCTTATATTCTTAGTTGAGATTGCTAATTTGATTATTCTTTCATAGCCCATAAAACTCTGTCAGCAAAGTTGAATTTTGATTGTTAGGAATAATTGTTGAATTAGATCTACGCACTGAAATTGTAAGTGAACTTTTCTCTGTTACATGATCCCTGCATAGTAATAAATAATTGCATTTCAGCTTGTAGCTGTTGCTAACAGGATTCAGCGTTATATTTAATTATTCCTCAACACCAATTATCCAGAAATCCGTAAAAACGACTTCAACTATTTTTTTTGTGGTTTTCACGTAGGGTAATAATAGTGGAGGTATTAGTAGATCAACAGAAGAAACTATTTTCCAAAAATTTATAATTATGGGAAATTCACAGTTTTAATATCTCAGCCAATAGATAAAATAATAAATTTGCTAACAAAAATGAGATTGATGTAATTAACACCAACAACCATCAAATATTGCTTGCACCACTAATGGGTACACTGTTCCTTTAGTGGCGGTAAAAATTAATGTTGGTTCCTATAGTGGTGCTATATTCATTGATTTCTTATGAGACTGGCCACTATTGGTATAGTTACACCACTATAGGTGCAAGGGTGTCAATTTTATTAAACAAATTCATTGTTTTCAATAGTTTTTCGAGCGAAATCTTAGGATAAGTTGCATTTAACGGTATATTTAAAGCACGATGCATCAACCGACACCATCGCAAAGTGTATAATTATGATAAATCTTATTGAATCTTAAAAATGAAGTCGAACAAAATACATAACGCCGCATTTTTTTTCGAAACGAATGCAAAAACGTACGAATCGAGTGATTCGATTCGAGATGCGCAATGCCACCCCTGCTTTACTAAGATTATTAAACAAATTCTATTGACGGTCGCCGATGCTGATGACGACTGCATGATAATGTCCAGCAAAACCGCAAACGCGCGCGGGAAAGCAGCTTTCTGAATTGACGATGCACAATCGTAGGAACCCGGACAAAACCTAAAAAAATCGTTCGTTTCGTGAAGCTTGTATTTTGTCAATTTCACACATATAGTAAATGACTTGAATCCAAAATTTGATGATTGTAGCTTGTAAATTTTGGAGGCTTATTGAAGTTCATGCTGTAAAGCATCTCCCTAGCAAATTTGAAGTTAAAAAATTAGACTAAACTTTTTTCGGGAAAGATTCGGAACGATCTAGTATCACGTATTAAAGTGTGGTGATTTGCTCATAGCTGCTCCAAAAACTTAATCAACCTTTGCCGGGTTTCGAAGCTGACGACATGAATCTCCAAGCTCCAGAGCGCTCATCAATTAGGAGAAAAGCGGATACGAATTTAGTGTATCTGCTAGGTACTCTAACTGATATGAGCTCTGTGTATATGAGATTCCTAAATGTTAAACGCAATGAAATCAGATCTCTGTACAAAAACGAATTCGGACCTCATAAAAGGCAAAAAATGTTTGAACTTCAGTACCGATGCATGGTCAAAATCAATATTATCTCACTTTTCGCTGAAGCCTGATCTGATAAAGAGGCGCGCCTTTGACAGTTGGTGTACGCCATTTCTCAAAGGGTATAAATAGCGGTATTTTAATTCAAAGTGGCTTCACATTAATTTTGAGAAAATAATTAAAAAAAAAAACACTGCTTCATTTGTTCTCAATAGCAATGGAATAGAAAGACATGCACTAAACAAAAGACACGAGTATACCACAAAAGGGAAAATGCTTAGCCTAGCGGTAAGATGCGCAGCTACTAAGAAAGACTGTGGGTCCGAGATTAGTGGCTTGAAGTTAGAAAACTTTGGGTATCTCGTAAGTAGATATCACATCAATAGTTTTCCCACCTTATTGTCACGGTAAATATGGACGTCCCGACCAGTTAGTCACAACAAAATTATATTTCAATTATATCAGTATGTGTTACAAATAACAATATCTGCAATAATGTTGTTATAAATTCTCTGTCTCGAATAAAGAAAAGAAAATTCCATGATTATGGCGGTACTGGAAGAAATTTCGTCATAGTTTTTGTTCTTTTAACTACTAATGGTGCATGTTTTATAACAACTCCTGTTAAAAAAACAAAACTACTTTAATAGAATAACAAGTTCTAATATAAAACTGTTACCATCCACTGCTCGTTGTGGCCAGTAGTAGGAACTCTGATGCTTCTGATTTGTTTGTCCTAAAATGGAATCGAAGTTCGCTCTCCTCTTTGATGTCAAAAAGTATTCCAGATAGCGATTTAAGAAGTAGCGTCCAATATATGAATTATGCCGTAACAAAGCAAATACTAGTTTAGAGATGGAAACAGTGTGGAGCCCGTTATTTCTAGTTCTAATCATTGCTAGAATATGAGAAATACGGGGTCGTACACTTATCACGTAAACATCCCCCCCCTTGTAACTTTTTTTTCTTAGGTACACATAATTTTTCATTTACATGGTACGTAAGAAAACGACAGACCCTCTCTCTCTGCATAAGTGCTTACGTAATTATGTGTATGGCCCCTACATGGAAAGATAAAAATAGAATGGAACTTGCCTGGGATCTTTCAAATCTATATATTTTTATTGTTTGTCGGATTTTCTGGTAGGTATCACTAAAAAATCTCTTCATTTCATAAGAAGTTAGGAGTATCGCAAAGTAATCACGTGAATGTATCGTAGAACGTTTTCACAAAGCCATCGCAAACGTCAAAGAGTGAATCAAACTTGATGTTTTCAACGCATTGTGCTTTATACAGAAAACTTTGTGATATTCGATGATTTTATCAGTATGAGAATATTTTTTGCAAATATAGTCTATCACAAGTGCTTCTCACATTATTATGGAATCTGGAGTGAAAACGCATTGGCGATTGTCAAAGAACAACACGACAACGGGTGTCGTGAGCTCACATTCGTTTAAACAACCCGACTACTGCAAACTGCTGTCTGAGATAAGATATCAAAAAATGCAAATAGCTTCGCGTTCACACCAATTCAGTACCGTAACATCCTACCAATAAAGTGAACGCAAGTTTTCATACTTACATACATTCACCATTCGATTCAAATGGTTTGATAGCAATGAGGTTTACAAAACCAATTCTTGCACCCGGTTCCACAACCGTTAAATCATCTCTCTGTTTACTCAACTAGCACTCTAGCTGTAGTGGAGAGATTTTCACTTCCGAAATACGATGCATCACCATTCGATGTTACTGTTGGTTTATTTTGCAGTTCAACAGTACGGAACAAACAAATTAATCTAGCGCATATGTGCCCGCAACATTTTGCTACCAAATCGGTTGGAGTTCGAGTTTCCGCGATACCATACTCTTGCAAGTGCACCAACATAAATTTCAAAGTCATTTATGAGTATATTTTTTCGAAAAATGTCAGTTTCATCTTATGAGAACCACTGCAAGTGTATTATTAAATTAATTTAGCTGCCCATAGATTCGCTCAACCACTGAACCGTAACCCGATCGAAGGAGAATGCGTGAGCGGGGGCAGATGAAGCACGCCCGATCGTGTGTTGTTGAAGATTGATTGATTCGAGCGGCGCGCAGCCCGGTAGGGCAGGTATCGAACCAAACAACAAACACGTTGACCCATTTTTTGGCTCAATTAGCGATAATTTTCTCACAAGCTCCAGTGCAATTAAAATCGTGTGCAGAGATGAGTCGACGGTTTGTTTGCGCAGATTACTCTTGCTTGGATTTTCCTGCCATGGAATCACAGTGGGAGAAACGAAAGATGGAGAGTAGTCAACCGTTCGGACGTCGCCGCCACCGCCGCCGCCGAGTCGGATCATTACCAGGCATTATAACCGAATGAGCAGCGAATGAATGAGATGCTGCGCTGGCAAATGAACCGAACTTTTCGGCTGTGAGCAGTGGAGGATACAAAAGGCGGGGGCCTGGATTTGATCCAATTTGGAGCCGGTATTGAACCAATTTGACGTTATTGCTGGTTGGTCGCGTGCCTATCAAACGCAAAGTAACGAAGTTTGGATCAATTGTTTAAATTGTTCGGAACTGTAAAATTAGGATTCAATTAGTTTTCGATTGGATTTGAGATAGATTCCATTTGTGGAGAACACGCCATAGAGTGCGAGTGGCCAGAAAGATAAGGAAGACATTATACTTGAAAGTTATCTAGATCCGGTATTCCAACTTCAGTATGGTTTGCCTAATATTTAAATTATTTCTATGTTAAATTTATTGAAGCTCTAAATTGGAAACAGATTACACCTGTCATAAGACGAGTTTATACAATCCCATTGAATTCCACCACTTAATTGTATCTTGACAGATACGTATTTCGACCTCAACGGTAAGGCCGTCTTCAGTGTCTCGTACTTGACTCGACTTAAGTCGAGTTTACTTAAGTCGAGTTAAGTACGAGACACTGAAGACGGCCTTACCGTTGAGGTCGAAATACGTATCTGTCAAGATACAATTAAGTGGTGGAATTCAATGGGATTGTATAAACTCGTCTTATGACAGGTGAAAACATTCCACTAAAAAGCTCAAAATAATTTTCTTATCAACAGATTACATTTTTTGCCGGAAATTTAATGACATGTAAAAAGCAGCAGTATATAAATAAACATTAAATCAGTATTGAACTAAATTGAGTTAAACTTTATGCAGTTAGGGTATTTTTTCGAATTAGAATAAGTTTCATTCAAGCTTGCATTTATTTGCATGCTCTTCTTCTTATTGGCATTACATCCCTACACTGGGACAGAGCCGCCTCGCAGCTTAGTGTTCATTAAGCACTTCCACTGTTATTAACTGCGAGGTTTCTAAGCCAGGTTACCATTTTTGCATCGTATATCATGAGGCTAACACGATGATACTTTTATGCCCAGGGAAGTGGAGACAATTTCCAAACCGAAAAATGCCTAGACCGGCACCGGGAATCGATCCCAGCCACGCTCAGCATGGTCATGCTTTGTAGCCGCGCGTCTTATCGCACGGTTAAGGAGGGCCCAAAATTACAATTTTTTTTTAGCTGTATAGATTTCAATTGGAATTGTAACAGTTTAAAATAGGATGCATTAGATATTAATTTAGAATAAAATTGAATACGAATTTAACCCTCTACAACCCAATTTCTTGTTTTTTTTTAATTCGCAATTTCATCAACTTCACATTTTGATTTTTTAGAAATTTTTTATCCAGTTTTTTATCCTATAAAATAATTTCTTGAGTCTAGGGTATCCAATCATGGTTTGAATCAAATGGCGGGTTTCAGATGAGCCGTAAAAAAAAAGTTGATTTATTTCATTAAAGGGACATGTTACAACTGCGATTTCTAGTTTATATGGAAGCTTAGTTCATTATCTTTCTAAAAACATCCTGGGTGCACTGTATTTATGCTTAGTTTCATTGAAAAAACTTAATAATTACATAACTTTGATTCGTACCATTCGTACTACACTGTTCGTGGTTTAAACTAAATTCGTACCATGGTTTGAACTACTGCAGCAGCTCCTCAATATAATACTAATCACATGCATGAAAAGCTGAGGAAATCTATAGAAAAGCAAATTTGTTTTACTATTCATCTTCTCGCATTAGATTAGTAACTCGAAACGTGTTAAAATCCTCTAAATTATCGATAAGAAAATTGCGATTTTTTCATAATGGAAATGTAAACAAAATGCTCCAGCTAGGCGCATGCAGCGCTCCTAGCGAACAGCAGCAGAACATGACTGCATTTACAAGTTCAAATCATGGTACGAATTTAGTTCAAACCATGATCAGTTTTTACCTTGTAGAAATGTTACTATTTGAACTATTTAAGACTGTTTCTCAATTGTATGATGATGTCAATCGATTATAGATAAAAATAGCGTTCTTATGATATATTGATCTCACTCCTGTGTCATAAAATGCGTCCTTTTCGAGCTTTTTGAAATTATGCCACTGGTGGGGGAGATTTAGCGCAAATTCAGGTTTTTAAATCGCTCCATTTTATTACTTAAACAATATGCACGAATGTTTAAATAAACTTTATCACTTCCAGTATAGGGGGAATGACGGCTTTGGCAGGTTTTGTTCTATTATTGGCAGGGGGGTTTTTATGACTGACTAGTAGACTGGCCCAGATTACTATGGCGAGAAAAAAATGTTGTCGAATTCCACGGGGCACCCCCCAGAATTGTGTCTTTGGGTGGGAAAATCAATCTCTGAAAATTTCGGCTCAATCGCTTGTTGCATAAGCTGGCGCATTTGATTTGAAGTTTGTATGGGGATTTCATCCAAAATGTATAGAAAAATACACCTCCGTCATTCATTCGATCTGGAAATTGGTTCTGATTGCTCGATTGACCTCAGAATTGCAAAACCGGCAGTTGGTATGCTACAGAACAATTTCACAGAACATTGCATGATGATTAAATAAACTTTTATATAGTTTTCGGCTGAATTATTAGGAGCTGATTTGTGTATTTTTGGGTTTTTTGATCGAATCGCATCAGCCGAAACCCATATAAAAGTTCATTTAATTATCATACAATGTTCTGTGAAATTGTTCTGTAGCATACCAACTGCCGTTTTTGCAATTCTGAGGTCAATCGAGCAATCAGAACCAATTTCCTGATCGAATGAGTGACGGAGGTGTATTTTCCTATACATTTTGGCTGAAATCCCCATACAAACTTCAAATCAAATGCGCCAGCTTATGCAACAAGCGATTGAGTTGAAATTTTCAGAGATTGATTTTCTCACCCAAAGACACAATCCTGGGGGGTGCCCCGTGGAATTAGACAACTTTTTGTTTCCTGGGCCAGTCTACTGACTAGGCTCAAATTTGGCCTAAACATTCTTTGCATATCAAAGAATATTGTGGCCAAATTTCATAAAATTTGGTCGACAAAAACCCCCCTGCCAATAATAGAACAAATCCTGCCAAAGCCGTCTTTCCCCTACCTAAATATGCCATTCATACTGTTTTAGGATCATTTCCTGCCATTGAGATGGTAATTTCTACTGATTTCAAAATGGTTCAAACCATGATACGCTTTTCACTAGTTCAAACCATGATTGGATACTAGGGTGGTATAATGCAAAGTATAATGAAAAAATAAATTTCCCCATACTAATTTGCATGCAAACTTGCAACGGCTTGTGCTAAATCAGTTTTAATCCAAATGAGCTCAAATTTTCAGAGGACACTCAGAACATGGCAAAGAATCAGATGAGCACTGTGGAGCAAAATCGATTTTTTGAACCACCCTATTGGATACCCTCAAACCATCTTAAGAACCTTCCCCAGCCTCAAAAACATCTCTTTACAAATTTTTACGCTGATCGGTTCAGTAGTTTCAGAGTCTATAAGGGTCAGCAAGACAGAAATTCATTTTTATGTGTATAGATTTGGATTGGATTTGATTCAGTGGCGTAGCCAAAATTGCTATAAGAAATTTTTTTTTCGAAGAAAAAAAAATTCGGAGAACCCCCCCAGACCAATTTTTTGGCTACGCCACTGATTTGATTTGTATTGATTTTGAATGGATATCGATTGGATTTCGAGTGGATTAGGATTGGATTAGGATAGAATTCAATATGGATTGGATTTGGTTTGCTGTGGATTTGGATTTATTTTGGATGGGATTTGTATTAGATTGGGCTTGAATAGGATTTGGATTTGATATGAACTGAATTGAGATTGCCTTTGAGTTTAATTTGAATTGGGTTGGAATTAGATATGGATTGGATTTGGATTATCAGAGGCGTCGCGTGATCAATTTTTCAACCTGTGCACTATTTTAATATTTCGAGAAAACACATAAAAGGACCTGAAATGATAAACAAATAATTTTCCTGCGCGTTTCTCAATATGTTTGCTTATTTTGTTGCATCTAACTGGTTCTTTGCTACTTCTTATTTTCTGAATTAACTCAAACTTAACTATGCTTCAATGTGATTTAAGTAAAATTAAAAATTACTATCATCAGAATCGTTTCCATTGTGACAAATAAGCAATATATATTTTCGGAAATTATTGAGCTGGCACTTTCAATTCTAATTTGAGTTATTCGTAAAATGAGAAGAAGTTTTAAATACAGAAAAAGAAATTGGAATATATCAATCATGCAAAGGCTATAATAATAATTTGTAATTAGCATGTCGTATCAGAAAAATAAAGTCTGTACAATAAAGAGAACAATGAAGTTCATAGCCCTTACTCTTCTCAATTAATAATTATTCTATTTACAATTGATATCTTTGATCAATATTCTGGACTGGACAGATGTCGAGAAGTTTTTCGTCCATCAGCATTTGACTTACCCCCTCCCTAACTAAATATATATTGGATTTCTCGAAAAAAAAACTTCAAAAATAAATTTCTTTAAAAATGTTGACCCGTTTCATATTCGCTAATTCTGCGACAATAAAGATTTTTATCAGAAGATGAAATGTCTTTTTAGATTATGTTAGTATTGTCGTATACTTCAATGTCTAATATAATAGGCGTATTTGTAAACAGGCTTTATTGCGCTTATTAGCAGATGACATTTTCTGTTTAAATTGAGCTAATGTCGCGTTAGTATTATCGGACAGTACATTGTCGTCAGGATTAGTGGATGTGTAAACGGGCATCCCATTTAATCAAATATCAAAAGCGCTTTTGCTTCGCGTTGCTTATACAAAGCGGAACTTTCGTCATGGAACGCTTTGAGGAAGCAGAAATGCTCGCGCTTTACTCTTCTCTTTCGATTTTGTTCCGTTCGCGCTCTCTTCACCGAATCGCGCATGCGCTGTTTCAAGCGGTTCTCGATAGGCACCAAACCGTGCACTGCAAGCGAAGAACGCTTTGACTACCTATACATCGCCTATTGCGGTTTGAGCAGATGATCCACACATACAAAATAATGCGTGTATGATGCATGACAAAACGTTCTCGGCTGAAAGTTCCGTGTAGATAGGGGAAGAGGCCCCAAAACGCCCCCCGAGGCAAAACGCCTTTTGTGGTTTCCCTCATATTTACCGTCATTAAGATGTCCGTAACAAAACTAGATCTAAAATTATGTAGGTTAGACGAAAAAAGTTTCAAAATAGTGTATGGGAAGGTCGGAAAAACCGAAAATTTCCACATTTTGAAGAAACATCTAACATTTTGGCAAGGCAAAACGCCCTAGTGGCACTAACCTACAATGTACTTGCGTCTCCACGCACTATCCATACCAGAATGCTGATTCGCCGACGCGTGGTGCTTTGTTCCCTAGGAGCTGCCAGCTAAAAGGCGTTTTGCCTCATGAGTTTTCCGGCAACAGAATATCGCCACTTCTTTGAAATGTGAATATTATCAACATGATTAAGATTTTTGACATTTTTTGAATGGCATCAATTAGCAATCTTGTTTAACTGATGCATAATGTAAAAATAGACACGAATAGCGTTACAAATAAGACAATAAAGCAATGTTTGCTTAGCTAGGGCATATTGCCCCCCCTTCCCCTACAACATGTGGTGTCGGTGGGTCGATTCGGTATCGCACTGTGGTCGGATATCATGAAATCATGGCATTAATAAATAACTCCTTAGGGTTGCCTCATAGAAGTTTGGTGTCTTCCACAAAGTTGTTGCTAGATAAGTAGGCCTTCATATGGTGTTAAAGATTTAGTTCGGAACTCTACCGCTAGGGGGGCGCTTTAGCTAACTTTTTATATGAGCATGACAGGATGATGGTGTCTTCTGCAAAGTTTGAGAATTTAGTATTATGAGCAACTCTTGCGAAGGAACCATCTTTGAAAAGGCTTTTGATTCTGAGATACAATGCCTTTTTGTTAAAAATGTGCTTTTATTCCCAAAATTTGATTTTTTTTTTGTTTAATTTTGTATCTATGTACAATATTTATTTTCGCATAAACTTTCTGTATCCCAGAGAGTAATATATGGTAGGGTCTGACCCGATTTAATCGACAAACAACCTAAAAAATGTCTTAATTATTGTAAAATATTTAAAATGTATAGAAAAATCGGTTTATTTTCCTACTCCCTCCACATCCCACCAAGATTTTATATCGGATAGAATCTTTGGGTTGTAAAGAATGAAATGGAGGGGAATTCGGTTGCAGAAACTTGCCGTAACTCTCAAACGACCTACTTTTTTTGTTCAACTGAATGATTTTGCGCTCAATTTAACATACGCCACAAATTTCTTGGATGCAGTCCTACCATTACTACCATTTATAGTACCATGCAATAGAAATTTTCTGCTGGTGCTATATTTTTCTTAAATAATAGTTGTAAACATTTTAAAATTTATTTAACGTTGGCATACGAACTGTTTATACAGAACATAATATAAATACAAAATGTTTTGTACATTAATCATCGAAGAACGTACTTATCTTTTTTCAGAACTAGGAGCTGTTTCATAATTTCCGGTGATGAGAGCCCAATTTCAACGATTTAGATCTTGAAGATGAAAATAGTATATCGCCAAATATACTGACACCCGATGGTATTTCTGACGAATCTTATCAAATACACATTTTATATTTTTTATGATTGGCACACTCCTCGAATTAGACATAGATTTACAGACAGCGTTAATTAGTTTACGTTTTGATATGATCTAGTCAGAGCTTGTTAAGAATATAGATAAAATCAAACCTTCTTGTTTCGAAATCCGTCCAGAGTGTACTAACTTTAACTTCAAGGGAACCAAATCTGTAGCGTCATTTAGTGATTTCTAAGCTAAATTCCAGACTAATATATTTTAAAATAATATTGCAAAATAGCCAAAATGAAGCCCTGAAAGTTTATGTACTCTTTATAATTTGAATTTTACGGCCTACTTTGATTGACAAGGTTTCCGTCAAACACATGCTGAACTAAATAAATATTAAGGCACTGTGGAAGATTTACGGCAAATTTCTGCAACCGAATTCGCGTCCGTTACATTCTTTATAACCCAAAGATTCTATCCGAGATAAAATCTAAGCGGGAAGTGGAGGGAGTAGGAAAATAAATCGATTTTTCGTCATATTTTTGAATATTTTTCAAAAATTAAAGCGTTCTGCAAGTTATTTCATGGTCCAATCGGCTCAGACACTACTATATATAACTCTCGGAGATGCAGAAAAATTATGTGGAAATAAATTTTTCACATAGATACAAAATTAAACTAAAAATAATCAAATTTTGGATATAAACTCACATTTTTACATAAAATGCATTGTATCTCAGAATCAAAAGCCTTTCCAAAGATAGTTCCTTCTCAAGAGTTGCTCAAAATACTGAATTCTTGATTTTTGCTGAAGACACCATCATCCTGTCATGCTCATATAAAAAGTTAGCTGAAGCGCCGCCCTAGCGGTAGAGTTCCGAACTATATTTTTATCACCATTTGAAGGCCTACTTATCATGCAACAACTTTGTGGAAGATACCAAACTTCTATGAGGCAACCCTAAGGAGTTATTTATTAATGCCATGATTTCATGATATCCGACCACAGTGTATCGTAGAGAAAAATATAACGCGTCCCCATCGCAGCATTTGGTTGCCTCACATCACATGCCGCCTATAAAAAACATGCATATGTTCGGTTTATTTATCTATTTATGAAATTCGCATGAAACATCTTTCAAATGCACATAATTCAAATACATGCTTGGATTAGAAAGACAAGAAATCTATCTAGAGTTAAAATGTTGGGGATAAAATTGCAACATTGCACATGCGGACGCGACGCCTATTATACACTACTTAGATTGGATTAAGAATGGAGTTGAATTAGGTTTAAACTAGATTTGGTTTGGATTTAGATTGGATTAGATTTTTATTGGATTTGAATAGCATTGAGATTGCATTTGGATTGGATTTAGATTGTAACTGGATTGGGTATGGATTGGATTAGGATTGGATATGGATCGGATTTGAATTGGATTTGGACAGGATTTGGATTTTAATAAGATTTAGATTGGAACTGGATTGGGTTTGGATTAGATTTGAATTTAGATTGAATTTGGATTGAATTGAATTTGGATTGGATATGGATTAGATTCCGGTTGGCTTTGGATTGGATTTGGATTAGATTTAGGTTGGCTTTGGATTGGATTTGGGCTGGATTTGAATTGGTTTTGAATCGATTTCGAGTGGATTAGGATAGGATTCAATATGTATTGGATTGGGATTAGGTTTGCAGTGGATGTGGATTTAATTTGGGAGCCGCACAATTTTCCACGCGCTAGCCATTTTGTTCGAGATGCCATGGAGAGCGGCCCCAGCATCGGCATCGGTGGTGCTCGCCGGCGTGCTGCTGCAGAATCATCGTCGCGTGGCCTTCATCAGCAGTACTTAAGTGAAATTTTCTGTAAATCGTGGTGAAGCGTCGAGTGGCCATCCGCAACGATCGTCAGCGGATGTGTATCGAGGCGCATAAACCGGTCCTTTTCAGGATCAAGATTTTAAATGGAAGACAATGGATGTGTGACGAATATTCTTTACAGGAACAGAAATGATTAATTTGATGACAATTATGGTAGCATCAGTGATGGCTGCTGCAGTAAATTTATCGCCACGGTGGTGTCTGTGTCCATTTTGCATTGGAAAATGAATTTTATTGCTAGATTGTGCTTAATTTTTGGAAAGGCGCATCGTTATGAAAAAAAATTCGCTCGCATCTACCTGCCGACAGCCGCCACAGAAGTCAAGAACGACGGCATCCAATTTTTCGTAGTCACCATGAGATTGCGCTTAGTTATGTGGTGTAAATTTCTCTCATCGCTGGTGGTGGTTGCTGCAGATAATTTATTCACCGCGGTAGCGTCTATTGCCACTCAACGGTAGAAAGTTAATTTTTCTGGCTAAATTCGGATAGTTGTTTAGTTGCTGATGTTAATTGTACAGACAAATAATTGAAAATAAAACAAACATTTTCTGATGAATCTACTTTATTGGATATAAGAAAGCTGCTTTCCCGAGAGCGAGTCACTTAATTAATGATTGAAAGTGAAATTTTCTCGCAAGTATCCAATAATTGGTTTTCACTCAAGTCAAAATTTCCAGTTAGTAATTGTAAATGCTCAACAAGTTTTCAAGAACCATACATCGATTCTTCTCAAAACTCACATTTGAAACGGAAAAAAGTTGGTTGTCTTTGGCTAGTCTACCGTCTTGCAGCCGCCCAATGTTAAGCCGCGGCGTCCGACTTCGACGCGTGTTGTACACCGTCGAGACTTTTGAGCGCAGGCATACTGCAACGAGGTAGTGGTCGGATTCAATATTCGCACTGCGGTAAGTGCGGACGTTCGTGATGTCGGAGAAGAATTTACCGTCGATTAGAACGTGGTCGATTTGGTTTTCCGTTTCTTCGTTAGGTGACCTCCATGTGGCCTTATGGATATTTTTGCGGGGAAAGAAGGTGCTTCGGACTACCATTCCGCGGGAGACTGCGAAGTTTATGCATCGTTAGCGAAGTCATTCGATACTGTGTGGAGACTATCCGGTCCGATGACCGGTCTATACATTTCCTCCCTTCCCACCTGTGCGTTCATGTCACCGATGACGAGTTTGACGTCCCGCAGTGGGCATCCATCGTATGTCTGCTCCAGCTGTGCGTAGAACGCTTCTTTCTCGTCGTCGGGTCTCCCTTCGTGTGGGCAGTGCACGTTGATGATGCTATAGTTGAAGAAACGGCCTTTTATCCTCAGCTTGCACATCCTTGCGTTGATTGACTGCCACCCAATCACACGATGGCGCATCTTACCCAGCACTATGAAACCGGTTCTCAGCTCGTTGGTGGTGCCACAGCTTTGGTAGAAGGTAGCCGCTCGATGCCCGTTTTTCCACACTTCTGTCCTGTCCAGCAAAGCTCCTGCAGCGCCACGACGTCGAAGTTGCGGGGATGTAATTCATCGTAGATCATCCTGTCGCAACCTGCGCAACCTAGCGACTTGCAGTTCCATGTTCCAAGCTTCCAATCCTGATCCTTTATTCGTCGCCTAGGTCTTTGCCGATTATATTGAGTCGCATTATCTCTTATATTGTTCGTAATTATTGGTTTTCCAGGTGGCTTATTGGGCCTGCAAATTGGAAGAAACGTAGTTTGTTTTGTATAAAGTATCAATAGCCGACATAAGTACTACAAGAGGAAAAAGGGCTTGGTTCAAGAAATTATCGGATGAACGGCTATTCGAATTCGAGAGATATTCCACCGCTAAGAAACTTTCCCTCAGAGTAGGCTACATCTACATAGATATCTGCTCGAGTATACTGCGACGGAGTTATGATCTCGATGGCTCAGGAGGCTTCGGTAAAGGATAATTCCATTTACAGGATCAGAAGGCATGAATTAGTCGATCAAGTAAGAAGTGAATCAAACCGGCTCTGGATTTGATTATGAGCAGGACTCGATTGGCTCATATGACTATCGTGATCAAGAAAGCGGGTCAATATTTCGATTCCGTCGTCTTTCAACGGAACCCGAAGTTTGACAGCTCAGTCGCGTGTAACACTTTGCGGATCCGTAATTATTAACCTTACGGGACTCGCATGGTTCTGCATCTGTTATCACGCGATATTATCATAGTTCTGATTAATAACAAATTTGCCTGGACTCATTCCCATCTGTTGCTACCTCAGCCCAAAAGAGAATCGATGCGAACGCAGCGAACAGACGCAGACATGAACGATGCATGTTTATCTACAGGCGAGACGTTATTTTATGAGTCGACAGAGAAGAATAGGGTAAAGGAAAAATAATGCGTATGTATATTCAAGCAAAAGGATCATTAACAGACAGTATACTTACGAGATAAGAAAAGGCTAAAATTCTGATGTAGGTAAAAATTAGAGATAAATTTTTAGATATATAAGCTGAATTGTTGAAAAATAAAGTTAGTGTGTTTCCATCAGTCGAGTTGTTACGTGCTGAAAGAAATCTTCTTGTGGGCTCCACTTCTATGCCTTTCTTGCATTTCCCTTCGGATGCACTAGACCTTCGCCTGAGATAGGATTCTAGCTCTGACGTTTTAGAATAGCAAATCAAGCATACAAGTGTTGATACAACTATAGATCGGTAAAGATTGGTGTTTTCGAGCAATATACAGTATTTTATCCAACAACTACCAGCCCTTCGCCTGAGAGAGGAATCTGGCTTGAAGGATAAGGCCCAAATACATAAGCATACTGTTCTGAAATACTGTCTTTATCTCGTGATATAGTCAAGTTGAGGAGCAGTATAGCGTCGGCTGGAATTTAATTATAAATCGAACCTTCGCGCGATTTAAACTTCAGTCGAAGCCAATAACAGCATCATTCACGCAGCCCTGCCGGTTTTGTAAACGACAAGCGTGCTTTATGTTGTACTTTTTACAACGATGCGAGTCCCAGAACGCAAAGTATGATATTTTCCAGCTGATAATTTTTGGTGGGATCCACCCTTAGACACGCTGTAAGATGCGCGGCTCAAAAGCAATCCCGTGATGAAGATAGCTGAGTTTGATTTTCGGTCCGATCTAGTAAATTTTCTCGACTTCCCGGGGCATAAAAGCATATAAACTACATCGCGATGCCCCAAAATACCTCTTACTTCACTGTACCTCAGGCCATCAGGGTATCGAACAGTTGCTTTCTGGAGGCGTCATTTTACGTGCAATACCAAGCTACATGGTAGATGTCATCATAATCGGGCTCCTGCCTACATAGATTGCTATCGACCAGGATTATTCTGTAAAGATGTCATAAGACTCGATTGAAACCACTGTTTCCTGAATCGTCAACAATCAGTACCTAGGCCAGACCAGGACACAAGAGACTCTCCGGCAATCCCAGGGTCGGCCAACTACTGGGTAATCAAGGGTTTTTCGCGGTAAACAAAAACTTACACTGGGAACTTTCACTTTCAGAAAAATATATTAAGCTCGTTTAGTGGAATGTATTAAACCGTCTAAGACGAATTAAGTACTGTCCATTTAATTCCACCAGTTAATTATCGTTATCTTTGCAGATACGTATTTCGACCACAACTGTGTGGTCGTCTTCAGTGTCTTGTACTTAAGTCGAGTCAAGTACAAGACACTGAAGACGACCACACAGTTGTGGTCGAAATACGTATCTGCAAAGATAACGATAATTAACTGGTGGAATTAAATGGACAGTACTTAATTCGTCTTAGACGGTTTAACTTTCACTTTACTTGTATAATTTTATTTTTCCTATTTGTGGCGTGTGCGTGTTGTTCTGTGTAATAAAATTTTGTGTTAATTTGTTATGTGTAACCTAATTTAACTGTTGGTACCGGTACATACCGCTGCTCCTTTCCGTTGTTGAGGCCGGAATAGCCGACACAGCGACTCCAGTCCAGCTGTGCGGCCAGAATGACGAGGCGGGTGGCGATGCGGACGATCGTCGTCCGACGGGACCAGCGGGCGTTGCTGGACGATGGCGGGCAGGCGTCTTCCCTCGTAGGCGCGATCGACCGGTCGTGTCTTAGCCACCTTGGACGGCAGAGAGGGGAATTCCTCCTTGACGATTAGAATCGTCCGGTGAAGGACGTCACAATCCTTGACGGATTAGGCGCGGAAGCCAAATGACTTCGCGGGCCGAACCGTGTGCTGGACGACTTGGCAGTTCGAAAAAGACGTAGAAAAAGAGAGGTCCTGAACGGTATTTCCCCAATGTTCCATCTAGCTCCTGCTAGGAGGTGGGCAACGCACTGTTTTCACTGCACTTTAAAAAAACACGTCTTCAGCACACGGACGCCTGATATTAAAGAGGCCGAATTTGGGCAATGGCTTCTCTTTTTAAAAGAAATTCCCTCCATATTTTCCCGCTATTTTCATTTCTGTTTCATCCAACATGACATTTGCAAATCATGATGCAATGTTGGATTTTGGTAGCTTCCTCATGTAATTACAGCGGTACAATCCCTAACGTTTCTGTGGTAGCATCTACTGTTATTGCACAAGAAACGTGAAGGTTCCGAAACAACAACATAATGACAAAACAAAAATCCACAATTTGTAACCAAACGGTTACACGATATCACACAAATGAAGCCTTGACTTAAGTGCACACCTCTAAACAACGCTCGAGGCGAAACTTTAAAAACTAAGGAAAATAGCCACCGCCCCAGTTCATTGTGTTCGTTCGAAGAGTACTCTGAGGGACTTATGGGAATAACTCTATTTGTCTATCATGCACTTCACCTTCCTGTTCGCCAACCATTGCCAACGAGTCCGCCTTCTCATTGTCATCGATAAGGCAAAGAGATGGGACCCATACAAAGGTAATTTTGAATCAATGATCTTCCGGCCAAATCGCGCATTTGCTCATTTATGTTTTTAAGAAAGTGAGATGTGAGCTAAACCATTGCTTTAATATCTTAGCAGCTTTCGAGTCACATTTTTCCTAGCAAACAATTCAGATCATTCAAAGTAGCTGTTTTATAAATATAATGAAGACATTGTACCACACAAAATTAATTTCTTTCTTTTTTGCTTTTCAGGTATGTTTGCAGAATGAATAGTACCATAAATTAAGGTAAAATTAAAAATAAGGCTCTATGTTGCAATTCACTAAATAATAGTTTACAAACCCGTTGTTACTTTTATCATTAAGCTAAGAAGAAAATTGTTCTATATAATGCAGAAGGACAGGAACCAGAATTTGACCACCTGACAATAACACACTCTAAATGTCACTGTCTATGTTACTTTAGAATTTTTGATAAGTTCTGTTGTTTCGTTCGGTTCTGGTAACAGTACGATAATGGGTCACAATATATCACTGCTCCCCTACCCATAAGCGTTCTAATCCGATTATCGTGTAGCAATAAAAGTCAAACGCCTAATCTCCCCTTCATTCCCAAAAGGTCACTGTCTTAAAATCGTAGCGCTACAGTTAAAGCACCGAAGCACAGTTTCCACGCTCGGGTGGTGGCGGTGAAGGTTCGCGTTCACCATCATCGTATCGCTGTGTCCCACTGACTTAGAGAAAAAAATATTAAAGAGCAATGAAAAATTCATAAGTCTAAACACCGTTGGCTCACGCTGCCCTACCCTATAGGGCATTGACTGGCACAAAACATCCACTAAACACTTTGGCAACGATCGCTTCACACTTGACTGGCGAGTTTGCGTTATATTTTCTTTTCTTGTGCCCGGCGCATTAGTTTTCCGAGCGGGCTGTGACTGTTTTGTTTTTCCCACAGAAACTAGGTCTAGTGGGGCCCCCGGTTTGAATGGTGTTTATGAAGAAAAGGTAAATTACCGGGCACCAAGATAAGTACGGGTATGGGTAGGGTGAACAGCTGATCTCACGATGATAGTGGTGAGAGCGCCGTATCGAGTTGATTGAGTTGCGCTGTGATCAGTTGGAAGAGAAGGCCCCTGGACAGGTTTTTCTGAAGCTTGACTGGATAATTGTCCTCTTCGTCCGTTCCTTGAACTTGGTTCGTCGTCTAAAAAGAAAAATAATATGTAAATGTTGATTCTCCGTTGCAAAGACATGCTATTGAACTTCACCAAAAACATAAAAAACTTGATCAATTTAAAAGTTCTGGGGCCCTCCTTAGCCGTGCGGTAAGACGCGCGGCTACAACCACCATGCTGAGGGTGGCTGGGTTCGATTCCCGGTGCCAGTCTAGGCAATTTTCGGATTGGAAATTGTCTCGACTTCCCTGGGCATAAAAGTATCATCGTGTTAGCCTCATGATATACGAATGCAAAAATGGTAAACTTGGCTTAGAAACCTCGCAGTTAATAACTTTGGAAGTGCTTAATGAACACTAAGCTGCGAGGCGGCTCTGTCCCAGTGTGGGGATGTAATGCCAATAAGAAGAAGAAAAAGAAGGATTTCTGTTCATGTTCGTTACTCGTTATTCACAGGTTTCCGATAAGTCAGACATTTAGCTAATGAAGAGTGAGAGAACATTTTCTATTCAATATTGTTTACATGCTCCGGCTACTCTGAAGAGATGCGTAAAATACTGATACTTAACGAGATGAAGCCAGTCAAGAATTAGTTCGGTTTTTCATACATATTGTTTTAACTTTGTTTGTTCTAATTTCATATCTTCAGTATGATGATCAGAACGGTGGTTTACTGAATAAGATGCAGTCAACATAGGAACGGGTTTTTCGCTGTTTGCCCACCTCAATGTAGTTCATTTGTAGTTTTAGATATCTGATAGCAAATTGGATGAAAATGTCGAACCTAACCGCAGATGCTGAATATTCTATCCATATTCATTCTGAATCCCAGTTTGTGGTGTACAGAATATCATTATTGTACAAAATTAACTTACCCAGGTTTAGAACGTTATTGTACAGCAAACGTTCCAAAAGGCTTTAATTTCACTCTAAAAACCATTGCGACGTGCGATTACATTTATCAGTAGGCCCGCTATCAATCTTTGAGTATTACCTAGTATTATATAATAGATAAAATATGTAAGCATTATTAAGTTAAGAGTTTGCTACAATATTAACGGGAAACTAATCCATCTTACCATCATGGTGCTTCAGCTTTTGCGGTTGTTTTTTCCTCAATCCCAACTCTGGAAGGTTCTTCTTCTGTTCACGTTCGTATGCCACAAACAAACAAAAACAGCTCTATTACATAATAAGCTAGCTAACTATTATGGTTTGTGGTTACATCATTAGAACGTGGACACTACACCAGTCTGATGGAAAGTCTACGCTTTCTTATTATGAGAAATGCGTACGGACAAACCGGTGGTGGTGCATAGGCATAGTTTGTTTATTTTTTGATTTCAACAACATCAACAAGTTGCGCGATGGCAAGATCCGTACGTGTTATTACTGGGTGTCATTTTTTCCTAAGTCAATTCGAAACTTTTTTTTATGAGCGATGCAATTTCCTTCATAGACTTTGTCTGCTGTGGTTTGAGTAATCTAGATTTTAGTATGTTATCTACATACAAAATGCATTGAGAGGATTTAACTCGCGAACAGATCTATCAATTATTTGCATATTTTTTCTCAACTTTTTGTGGACCAGAATTGTTTATCCCAGTTTGGAAGACATAAATTCTCAAAATTTATGTACGAATCCAAATTCACCAGACACAATAATCTAAGAATTGTGCATTATTGGAATAGGTGCGAGGATTTGCTATTCGGTTATTGAGTAGGCAGAAATATAACTTCTCTCTAATCCTGGATGAAGTTTACATATTCTGGCCATCCTCCACTTCGTCAAAAGCATACTTTCGTGACGATTTATGACCAAAATTTCCTCTTGAGTATTAACTGATTGCTTCCAACCAGAGCTTTAAATAATCGATTGTTTTTGGTGAAGCTCATCGGCCTTGTTTGTCACCCTCACTTCGTAACATATTCACAATCAGCTTAATACTGGAATACTAGGTTGAAAAGCAGGCCAAGTTTCAGTTGGAATGCAGAGTCATTGAAGAAGAAGAATGTTTGCAGATTGTTTCCAGATTATTCTGATCACTTCTCACGGGAATGAACGGCCGTGAATTGAGACATCCTTCCAAGTGTGTTCAAATCATCCGCTGAAGGAGATGTTTCACCCATGACCGTAGACAAATCAAATTTCGGTTATCAGAAGTCCTTCACAAATTCAAGAAGTTTCCATTTCTCGCCCTGACAAAAATCGTTGTATTGTCGGAAAATATGTCCCAACATTTGATCTGAAGTCTAACTTATGGAGGTGGCAGCTTACCAGGTTACGGCTGAAGGTTTGTTCTGCAAATACCTCATGCAATGATGCACAGTATAACGTTCAATGGTTAAGATCGGAGCTACACCGCTTCGAATAATAACTGATGATCAGCATGCACAAGCAAAGCTTCAAATGGAAATTCCGTAGAACAATCCGAGTGAATTGATGACGTACTGTAGAATCACCGGGTGTTCTGTGTCGTGGGTCGTATCAATGAAGTGGGAATCGCCTGAAAACTTTTCCTCGACTAACAAACACTTTCTACTTTACTGCAAGGGGTTGCTTTTGGACCAGTTGAACTATTGTCAACTATGCCATATTGAGCTCTATGGTAGTCAAATCACCAATTTGCCATATGATGTCCGACCGAATAGGTTAAAAGCTTTCTAAATTACATTTGTTGAACTCTGCTACGCCGATTCCGAACAGGATACAATTTTTCGTCTTTTCTTTTGATCTCATCAGGTTTGCACTTGCAATTCTTTTTTTATCTTTTATCTTTGCTTGTATAAAATGTATAATTATTTATTTTTCGGGCCTTTCACAAATTACGTAACGCTGTAGGAGAAGGGAGGGGGTAAGGCCGAGAGTTACGATTCATACAAAAAAAATAAACATTCCATACAAAAAGTGTTTCGAGGGGGAGGGTGGGAGTCCAAAATCATCAAATTTAGCGTTACGTAATTTGTGAGAGAACCATAATGTGCTGTTCCAATGAAAGCGTAAACAGAAGATTACATACAGCGACCCAGCGATAGAGCCAAGGTTTGGAGCTGTTTTTATTTTCAATAATTCGCCTTTCCTATCAATAATCTTGAGAGAGAGCTACAGACTGCTACTGACGTCATCCATGCGAATAATTGTTGCTGCGTCTCCTTCGGACGAGCGCATATGAAACTGCTATTTTTGTTTGCAGTTTGTTTAGGACTCGTTTCGACCCGTAACGCTGGGTAGACACCTTTACGTGGTGTGTTACGGGGTTAGATCTACCATGGTTACATTGCCAGCTACAGGCAAATCCTGATCCAACGAATACCTTCCTCATTATCCAACTCCGTGGTATTCATGATTGAGGGTGTCGCTAAGTCGGTGGCCTCTCGTTAGGTAAGTACCACATCAACACTTCCTTTCTCTCCCTAGTAACGGTGAAGATGGGCGTGGCCAGGAGTAGTATTTCTCATGCTTCTAGTTATTTTTTTAAAGACTGGAATCAAGGACCACTTCCCTGCTTGATTTCTGATAGCATTCTAGATAAGGATCTCAGAAGTAAAACATGACTATCACTAGTGTCCAATCTACGAATTACACCGTAACAATGCTAATTAATACAATGGAGGTGCTGAAAGAATCGATATTTTTTTAAACAATGCTCCTTAGTAAGCACTAAAACCAACAAAACCAAAATTTGAATCTTGAGGTATTTTTTTTACTGCTTGTGACGCCAACGTCAGTAACTCGATGATTTGCTGCTGAAACGCAATGACGCCATCTATTCGAGTAATTTTTGAAGCGTCTGCCTTTCCAATCACAATCAGCATTTAAAAAAGAAAATTAAACTATCGAACCTTTTCTTTTCATAAAATGGTGGTCCAGTGGTCCTGGGAAATGCCGATTTTCACTCAAGCTCTTCTTTACCACCAGCAATTAAATGGTGGTCCGAATATTGTATTAAAATTCAATATTACTTAACTACTTCTGCAGCTGTCCGAAGGCCACTCGATGGTTTTCCGCAAAGACGCAACCATGTAGAAAAAAATTTCAGCATCACTTTACTGCACCGACGCCATTTCTGCAATCAACTTGAGTGCTGCTGCTTGTCGGCGACGGTCAAACGATGATTCTCTTTCCGCTGGGACCGCGCTGCTACCGACGTCATCGTTGCATCAGCTGCTTCATCAGCACAAATCAGCTGCTTCCGGAACTAAGCGGCCAATTCCAATTATCTTCCCTTTCTAGTTTTGAAAACTAGAGACCTAACCGGTTTGATCGGTAACTGGATCGTCGCAATCGGTTGACAACAAAATCAGAAAATCTTCAACCTTCGTTCTTTTTCATAGCTTTCATATTATGTTTGTGGCTCTTCGTCTATTTCATCCGAAGACTAAACTGTTTCCTTTTTCTCAGATCTTGTACCGAAGTCCAGTCTGTTTTACGTCATCTTGATCTCTTATTTCTCCGTCTATTTCCACCGGGGAGCATTTCTAAGTTCAGTTCATCGCCTTTTACATTTATTTCTCCTTTTTTCCAGATCAACTTGTACTTTTGCTACTCAGTCTATTTTCACCGGAGAGCATCATATCATTTATTTTCACGAATTTTTCCACCTACTTTTTCTCTTTTACACAAAATTAATACAACTGCATGGCCAGCTACCAACCGCGCCATGTCGTGGCCGAGCGAATATCTTAGGACATCCGTCAAATATCTCAATTCTTATGGTCTGTGTACTCACAAGTATGTTCCGATCGAATCAGTAGCTCTAGTCATTGGCGTAACTAGCCCCAATGCCTATGATAACTATTTTCTCTATTTTGAGCTTCTTGTCAACATTTTACCACCTTATTAAGTTATCTTAGTGATAATGTGGTAGGGACTCAGACGGGAATCCTGAAAGGATTCCGATGATAATCCTTTAGTGATTCCGACGGGAATATTTTAGGGATTCAGAGGGGAATCTCCAGATATTTCAACGGGAATCCTCAAAGCATACCGAAAGGAACCTCCAGTTATTCTGAAGGGAATCCACTCAGGGATATCGACGGGAATATTCCAAGCAGTCCGAAGGAAATGCTCCACGGACTCCAAATGCTCCCGGGATGTCAACGGAAAAAAAACAGGATTCCGAAGGGAATGTCTCAGAGAATCCGACGGGAATATTTCAGGGATTCCCATGAGAATTTTCTAAAGATTCGGAATGGAATCCTCCAGGAATTCCGACGGGAATATTCCAGGAATTCCGACGGGAATGTTCCAGAAGTTTCGACGGGCATGTTCCAGGAGATTCCGTCGAAAATCCTCCAGGAATTCCAACGTGGATGTTCCCGGGATTTCGTAGGCAACGTTTCAAGGAATGTAAAAGGATATCATCGAAGGTTTCTGAAGCAAATCATCGAAGGATTTCGAATCAATTCGTCGAGAGATTGCGAAGTAAATCGTCGAGGGATTCCGATGTAAACTCTCGGAGGGACTCCGAACTAAATTTTCGAGGAATTCCGAAGCAAACCTACGGCGTATTCCGAAGCGAATCGCCGAATGATTACGGAGCAATTCGTCGAAAGATTCTGAAGCAAATCATCAAGAGATTCCGAGGCAAATCGTCGAGAGACTCCGAATTGAATCTTCAAGAAATTCCGAAGGAAATTGACGAAAAATTCAGAAACAAGTCGTTAAGGAATTCTGAAGCAAATCTCCGAATGATTCCGAAAAAAATCTTCGAACGATTCCGGATTCAACGATAGATTCTGAAGAAAATTTTACATAGCTTTTAAAGGGTATACCCCACATACCAAGGGGTGCGAACGATACTGAAAGAAATCCAGTGTGAATTCTTCTAGATTTCGGTTGGAATACTTCAATGATTTTGAAAGGAATTCTTACGAGATTCCAAAAAGAATTCTTCTCAGATTCTGATGAGAATCCTTCTCGGATGCTGATGGAAATCTTTATCAGAAATGCGAAACAAGCTCATTTGTCCAATCATTTCATTATGATAGAATGAATATGGGAGATCATTTTTTTTGTCTTCCAACTTCCTAGGGTTGTGCTAATTTTTTTCTAGGGAGGGCTAAGCCCTCGACCCGACGAACTTTGTTTCGCCTAAAATTGATTTTTTCTCTGATTAGTTCTTGAGTTTTGCAGAATTTTCTGTTTCATTTGTATGGGAGCCCCTCTTTCTAAAAGTGGGAGGGGTTTCGAGTCACCACTACAAAAGCATATCTTCCCGAACGATCAAACATAAACGAGGCACGATATAAACGAGCGCGGAACAAACAAAACTCGATTTTCTGGATGGAAAAGCGCCAGCAGGAAGATCGAGGCCGTGAAGAGACGAAGCAACTGTAACGCGCTAATAACACACGAAAAGTTTGTGAGAAGTTTAACCGTTCACGTAAGGGCTTCGTGCCCCTGCCTGATATGATAAGGACATAAACGGGAACCTTTCTACGAACGGAAGTGAGGTGATCCAAAGGTGGCGGCAGCACTACGAAGAACGCCTGGCGATGTGGCAGACGAAGATGGCGGTATGGTGATGAACCTGAGAGAAGGACTTAAGTTTAAGCGCGCAGGACTTAAGTTTACCGGCTCCGGATCTCCAAGAAATCCAGGAAGAAATTGGCCGGCTGAAGAACAAAAAAGCCCCTGGGGTTGACCAACTACCTGGAGAGCTATTTAAACACGGTGGTGAGGCACTGTCTAGAGCGCTACACTTGGTTATTATCAAGATTTGGTAGGTATTGCCGCAGGAGTGGATGGAAGGTGTCGTGTATCGCATCTACAAAGTGGGCGATAAGTAGGGTTGTAGAAACTACCGCGCAATCAAATTGCTGAACGCCGCCTACAAGGTACTCTCCCAAATTTTATCGACTAGCACCAATTGCAAGAGAGTTCGTGGGGCAGTACCAGGCGGGATTTATGGGCGAACACTCCACCACGGACCAGGTGTTCGCCATTCGCCAAGTATTCCAGAAATACCGGGAATTCAACGTACCTAGTCATCATCGGTTCAACGACTTCAAAGCCGCATATGATACAATCGATCGGGACCAGCTATGGCAGCTAATGCACGAACACGGATTTCCGGGTAAACTGACACGGTTGATCAAGGTGACAATAGACCGGGTGATGTGCGTAGTTCTAGTTTCAGGGACGGTAAGCGGAGGAGGCGAATGAACCACGAGTTGCTTGAGCTTCTTGGAGAATCATCCATCGTCTACACCGCGAAAATCGGACGACTGCGGTGGGCCGGCCATTTCGGCCTTAGTCTGAATAAATAATAATAATAAGATTACGAACAATTCTGTTATGACATACAAAATGCACAAAAACTTACAGAAAATGTGGATATGCTGGAATAATTATTCACACCCATGCCACTCAGTGGAATGAATCTTCGAACGACTAGCCTCCTCGCTAGCCTAAAACCTTGCAATGAACTTTCCCATTCTTGCTGTAGTTGCCGTGTTACAGTCAGCATTTGGTATCCGAAGGAGTTGCTTCGAGGAAATCGATCGAAAAAAAAGCTGGATGCCCATCAACGTGTCCACCTTTTCAGGACTAAAAAAGACTGGATCCACTAGGCCGATCCCGTCAGGCATCTTTCCGTAGCAGCACCAACCTACGCTGAATCATCTTTCCCAGATATGAAGAAAACAAGATGTAATGACGACTTTCACAGCTATAGTAGAAATATCCTATGTGATCTGGACGGAAGCAGTTCCTACACTACTTCCGTCCAGGTCACATAGCCGAGAGTTTGACTTCAACACCGTATCTCTATCCCTATCCTATCAATTCATTGGATGTTTCGGAAATTGTCACGATGAGCGGAAAATCGACGGAATTGTTGTGAATTACGTTCAACTGATAATAGCTGTGGTACGATTCGCTCGTGAGGTTTTCGCCGAAGAAGACATTATGAAACAGGCATGTGAAATAAATATGAAAACAAAATTGCACTGCTTGAGCATTGACAATTTAAACTAATTTATAGGTATCGCAAAAAAATCTCTAAATATCAGTATTTTTAACAACACCATTAGTTAAATAATCGATCGACATAAATAACCGATCGACATAAAAAATGTACGATTTTCAGTATTCTGCTGGCATACCTTATCCTAGTTATTTATTACCCAATCTTATTATCCAACTTTTATTTTCAATACTGATGAGATAGACAAATTCTACGTCATCAACAGGGCGAATATTTCAAAACAAATATGTAAAATTAATGTTGGTTTAAAAAAGTATAAGTGCGCCGTGAAATTGATGCGAGCTGTTCTCAAGGAAAGCCCATCCAAGGTGCAACGAATGGCCCAGTTTTTGAACTCGTTCCAGAGTCAGTTTGGAGTTGGCTGTTGCCGGCATCGTTTCCCCAGTTCACCTAATTCTGCGCACGATCGACACTCTCTCATTCGATCGATATTTTCAATCCGGCAGCTTATAGACACTCGATTTGGCCGCCCTCTGTGCCACCGCACCATTCACCCACTGCCTCTGTACACTCTTAACCTTATGCAATTTATTATTTGCACCGATGCATTTGGTGCACCGAAATGGACCTACCTACTTAATAATTCAGTATGTAGTTGGGGACGCGAACACACGAACGATCGTCTGCGCTAAGGAGAGCAGTACAGTTCCATTTGTTTTTATTGTTTTTAGTCCTGCGAAAAGCGTATGCTTCTTGACGTGCTTCTTTCTGTTTTCGATACGTATAAGACATGTTTTACAACTTGATGATTAGTATATGCTGTTCCAAATGATGCCAAAACTCGAATTGTTCTAAGACTTATGAAAAAATTTGGTCAAATTTAACTGATCTGATCTTAACTGATCTACTTCCATAACACCCCTAATAAATATTATTCACACCTACTACATTGTTTCTACTACCGAACAAATATGACAGTGAGAAAAGCAACAAATCACTAGAGCTGGATTGCATCCGCTTTTTTTCCATTTAATGTTCAAACCAATGCAACCGCAGCGAAAAGGTTGAGAACATTCGCGATCGCTTTGCAGCGATTTGACTTTTTTTTCTGCGCTTTGCCAAAGTGAATGCCAAATGTGTTGTTGCTGTTCGTTGATCGTTACCTACTTCTAGACACCGACACGTACACGTACGTAGGATAGGTACGGCTGAGCGTTCCTTGAGCTGTGGCTCACGAGTCTGAACTGAACCTACTTACTCGTTCGTTGGTTGCGTTTTGGGTTTTCGCGATCGGGGTACGGATTTACGAGTCCGCTTGGCATGGCGGTGGGCTTGTGGGCGCCACGTTTTGTTTGGGCCGTATAATTTTATTTCACGCTGAGAGTAAAGGAAGCAGTGGCATCCGTTTTGCGTGGCGTTGATGATTTGTGGCCGTAGCAACTGGTTCAATTTGGGATGAATTGCGCTTTCCGATGAGATCGTTTCCCGAGCCAAAAGTGGATCTTCGTATGATGCATCGATATTTTGAATTTGGTCTGATTGAGATTGTTGGATGATTTCGTGCTTAGCGGAATTGCAAATTACTTTTGAGACCATTGTTGCATGACATGATACCTCCCTGATGGGTTTGAACGACGTGTAATGTCTACATCTGTAATGGGCAGTTACGTGATACCGAGTGTGTTACATAGTGTGCTTGTCGTTGGGCGCCATTTTCCGTCGGCCAAACTGCATGATTGACCCGGAGATATTGGAGGGGTGGCTGCACAAAGAGCTTGTTATGATGCTAATCATGACGCGGATCACTCAACTATTTTGTGCAGTTATTTCTCAAAAACCCATACTCCAAAACTTGAAACACTACTCCGCAGGGGTCTGCAGTAAGTAGTTGAGTTGGCATGCACAAGCGACAGACCGAAAAGTGCTTTGCCGAGATGGCGTACTCACATACATCATATCATCGGTACACGTTCAAATATTCCGGCGTTTGCAGTCTGGTGGCATATTGCTCATATAGAGCCGGCCGAGTTTGGGGTGCTGTGCCGTAATTCAGTGTTGCTCATACACATATTAGATCATCGCAATTACAGTGGTCCGAACGTGAGTCTTCAATTAAATATGGATCAGGTAGGATTGTGTGTATGTGTCTTAATGCATCATTGAGGCGTTGCAAATATCTCAAAACAAGTTAGATACAACACTCTTTAGGCGTGCATTAAAATTTGAAGGAAAAAATAAACTTTCAATGGGGTCATTGATTCATGATTATACATACCATCACTTACATTTGTATTTTGTTTTTGTTTGTATCCTTTAAATTTGTTTTTATTTTTGAAAGTGTATCGAAAAAATTTGATAGGTTCCCACCATAAATTAATAATAATAGGGAAAGGTGGGAAGACTTGATCACCCCCTGTTTTATCGAGAACTGAAGTAGTTTTGTTCTAGCGTATTTTTTAGTATAGATCCTCTAGAAAAATGACCTTTAAGTGTTGAGTTATTTTTTGGATTGACAACCTTATTTATTCTGCAAGGCGACTTGTATGTTTTGACCTTCCTAAAGAGTTTTTTCAATGGCCACGCAAAATTTGAACAACTTTTCATAAAAATGGCCAAATGCTTTCGTTTTTTCACAACACAAAGCCATAAATATGCTTAATGATTTGTACTGATGAAAATGTCAACATTCCATCAAAGTTTTAGGATATTTGGATTTGAAATTATTGTCTCAATATGGAGACACTTGATCCCCTATTAGTAATCCATACAAAAATTTGGCGAAAAAATGCAAAAAAATATAAATCTGTTCTCATGTTTCTAATTTTGTGTAGATTTGATAGATTTGATGAAGGGTTGGCTGGAAAAAATATTTATTGGGTAGATATCATAGAAAGGGGATCAAGTTTCCCTAAATATTAAAATTGTATGTGCTGTCGAATTCAGTAACAAAAATCGTTCATGTATACACACAGCAATTCGAAAATTCCGCGTATTTTGATGGAAAAATATTCAAAAAATTTGAGGATACCTTTCAAGTTTTTTCAAAGCAAGTTCTTGAAGAGGGATCAATTTCCTCCGAATATATTAAAAGTAGATTTTTGACAGCACTCCAAAAAATCGATTGTGTATCAATAACAAAAATAATTTAAAAAATGTAATACATCAGTAAAGTGAAATACTATATTTCTTAGGGGTCGTACACATATTATGTAAGCACTTATGTGGGGAGGGGGGGGGGGTCAGTCAATATCTCACGCGCCATATAATAAAAAAAATCTTTTGTATGGGAAAAGTCTTCCATGGGGGGGGTCGAAAAACACTTAAAAATTGCTTACGTAATAAGTTTACGGCCCCTTAGAGAGTTTGTGTGGAAATCGCGTATGTTTATTAACTTTT
This sequence comes from Armigeres subalbatus, assembly GCF_024139115.2. Lineage (NCBI taxonomy): Eukaryota > Metazoa > Arthropoda > Insecta > Diptera > Culicidae > Armigeres > Armigeres subalbatus. The sequence goes on along the minus strand of NC_085139.1, from coordinate 7,841,223 downwards.
TGCTATGATACATCGGAAGTGTCAACAGAGTTTCAAGGTTATCAGATTCTTCAGCAACTGCAAACATATTTTTATTAGGCTCTAGCTCAACACCACCACCACCCAAGCAGCACGCGCAACATCTTTCAAATAGGTGTTTGTTCCTAATGAATTGCATTGAAGACACTGGCAATACATCAAGTCACATTAAAGCCACTTCCCAGTTTCAGAAAAACATAATGTTTCATTTCCGTTTAAGTGGCGTCGCAATATTCTACCCATCTGACTTCTTGGGTGGTTTAAAATTCGACGTGTTTCATATCAGAAACAAAACAGATAAGTAGCAGAATTAATAACACTTCGGTTCATTGCTGTTATGACAATGTTTCTGATATGTTGCAAAACACTTTGAGCTCAGATGAGCAGTATTTTATTTTTGACAGTCCCCTGCATGTTCCATATAAGGTACAATGAAGTTACAAATGACTATGTTGTTTATGTAGTGCACTTGTAGCAGAATCTCCAAATAGAATTATTGGTGTGATGGTTATAGTAGAAGGTTGCAAATCTCAAGGTTCATGGTTCGATTCCCGGTTGGTTTTTGTGTTTTTATTATCATTGTAGCCGCAAGATGTTGCAAATAGGCTCCACCTCTTTCGCTTTTCGTGTCCCAAAGTAGTTTCAAATACGACGCGTTGTGCATAAGTCAGACCTTTAGTAAGTCACACCACAGTTGTTGTTACTCACTGAGAAACAAGAGGTGTTGCTTGGGCAGTAGGTCTACCTCCGTCTCTACCCGAAGCCATTTGCTTTGTTCTGGTAGTGTTGAAGGTTAAGTATGTCCTTGAAATCTTCCCTTTTCAATGGAACGAGGTCATAGCCCAAGAGCAGGCGCGACCGCGAGATTAAAGTGCCGTTCTTCTGCATCATCCCCTAGAGTCTAGACGCACCATCGAGCGCAATGTTGTATAGCAAATTTGAAAGAGCCTTTCTTTGCCAAAGCAATCCATGGTTGAATGTTATCTGCCACAGTTCATTTCCTTTAATTCTTTCGGGACGGATGGGTCATATATGTCCAGCATTTTAGATTGACTGTGTTAAAACACAGAAGAAAGCTAGAACCCTACTTTCTTCAGCAAAGTTGTTTGTCAGGATGTTGGCTTTACAAGATAACTAGCGCAGATCAAGTGTGTCTAAACACTCAAGACTCAGCTATCCGCAGTTGGGAAGTTTTCGCCTTTGAGGGCATACCCAGAAATATGAAATTTCTAAATGTTATACCCCATTGTCCTTTACAATGGCTTTTTGCGATGTCCCCTTTGGCGGTTTATGCCCAATCCGGTCCAATAAGCATGTGTAAACCCATTTTTCTTGAACACGAGATGCTCAAGGTACTCCAAAACGTTCTGGAGCTCAGTCCACGGTATCTATCAGATCAATCAAGGTTTTGCAACGTCCTTATCGTCGATTTACACCCAATCTGGTTCAATATACGTTCTTGAATACGAGATGCTCAAGGTACTCCAGAACATTCTGGAGTGCAGTCCACGGTATCTATCAGATCAATCAAAGTTTTTGCAATGTCCTCATCGTCGGTGTACAGTACACCCAATCTAGTTCAATAGGCATATACTCATCATACAAATCCTATTTTTTTAATACGAGATGCTCAAGTTACTTCAAAACGTTCTCGAGTTCAGCCCACGGTATCTACCGGACCAATCAAGGCTTTGGAAATGTTCTCATCGTCGGTATACACCCAATCCGGTTCAATAAGCATATACGCATCATGCAAACCCAATTCTCTTGAATACAAGATGCCCAAGGTACTCAAAAACGTTCTGGAGTTCAGCTCACGGTATCTATCAGATCAATCGAGGTTTTTGCAATATCCTCATCGCCGGTATACACTCAATCTGATTCAATAATCATATACGCACCTTTTTTTATTCAGACTAAGGCTGAAGTGGCCTGTGCGGTATATAAGAGTTTTCTCCATTCGGCTCGGTCCACGGCTACACGTCGCCAATCACGCAAACTACGGAGGGTTCGCAAGTCATCTTCCACCTGATCGATCCACCTTGCCCGCTGTGCACCTCGCCTTCTTGTGCCCGTCGGATCGTTGTCGAGAACCATTTTCACCGGGTTACTGTCCGACATTCTGGCTACGTGCCTGGCCCACCGCAGTCGTCCGATTTTCGCGGTGTGAACGATGGATGGTTCTCCCAGCAGCTCATGCAACTCGTGGTTCATTCGCCTCCTCCACGTACCGTCCGCCATCTGCACACCACCATAGATGGTACGCAGCACTTTCCTTTCGAAAACTCCAAGTGCGCGTTGGTCCTCCACGAGCATCGTCCAGGTCTCGTGTCCGTAGAGGACTACCGGTCTAATGAGCGTTTTGTAGATTGTCAGTTTGGTACGGCGGCGAACTCTATTCGATCGGAGCGTCTTGCGGAGTCCAAAGTACGTCGAATTTCCACCCGGGTACAAATCCGTTCCCAGAAATGAGAAAATAGTTTATGATTCCATGAATCCGTCGTGTTTTCATGCTATGAAAATACACCATGAATATAAATCATGATTTCATGATTTATTTTCGCGTAACGCAACCAATACGTTACAATTTGGTTGTTAAGACCGGCAGAATAAAAAAAATCAACTCGAGTGAACTGAGCGAGAGTCCGGCGCGCTACCTTTCAACCGTTCTTACTTTTTGGGAATGGATTGTTCGAAGTATAACCGGTTATGCATACTGTCGACTGATGAGGATTGCCTAGTACCATGAATAATGTTCCTGAAATCATGAATTATAATCATGGTTTCATGAACTGACCTGATTCATGATTTCATGATTTTTTATTCATGTCTGTGGGTATGCATTTGTTTCCGTGCAGCTACTATGCGTCTCAGAATTTCTCTGCTGGTATCATTTTCGGGAGCCCAAGTACACAAGTTCTTCTACCACCTCGATTTCGTCACCACCGATGCAAACTCGAGGTGAGTGGCTCACATTGTTTTCTTTTGTACTTCTTCCTATCATGTACTTCGTCTTCGACGTGTTGATGACTAGTCCGATCCGCTTAGCTTTCCTCTTCAGTCTGATATAGGCTTCCTCCATCTTCTCAAAATTACATGTCATAGTATCTATGTCGTCGACGAAGCCAAATAGCTGGACGGACTTATTGAAAATCGAATCACTCTTGTTAATCCACTCGTGTTAATTCGTATTACCCCTTATAAAACGATGTTGAATAGCAGACACGAAAGACCATCACCTTGCCGTATCCCTCTGCGCATTTCGAAGGTACTCGAGAATGCCCCTGGAACTCGAACTACGCACATCACCCGATCCAGCCTATTTTATTGTATACGAGATTCTAATGATACTCCTAAATGTTCTGGAGCTCAGCTAACTGTATCTGCCGGGTTAATCAAGACTTATCCTCATCATCGGTATTAAGCCAATCCGGTGTACTAAGCAATTTCCATAAATATGAGATCCAATGTCCAATGAGGTTAACCTGATATTTATTCTGTGTTCATGGACTTGAATGATCATGTAGTTCATTCGTTACGGTTTCGTGGACGTTTTGGTGAACCTAAAATGTCTGTATTAGCTTGTATGAAGAATTATTGAAGTCATATAAACTCAATGGACCCACTGGGATATCATAGTACACCATTGATAAGTTCATTGGATAGATCACATAATCCGAGCTCCAAACAGGGTCTATACAGTCAAACCTCCATGAATCGATGTTCTGGGACTATTTTCTGGATTACGGTGATGGTCCCTTCGAACAGCTTTCTAAAGATTTTCTATTCTACATCTCGATATTTCCAAGAGTCGATGATCCCTTCGATATCGACTATCGATATCGATATCGAATGAAAGGACTATTGACTATGCTTGACTATCGAGATATGGAATAGAAGTTCTTTTTTCGAAAGAACGATTAGAGTAACCTAGAACATATTTTTAGTATGGCATCATTTGCTTCCACGAGTCGATACCGATCATGGAGGCCCTATTGTAGCTTGTGAAATGAATGAAATCGTACCGGCAAAAGAACCTGTGGTGATGTTTAGCGCTAAACGGATACATCGCGCATAGATTGCATCTTTTGAACTACCGGACGTTTTGGAAAACCGAAAAGGTCTGTAGTAGCTAGTAAACATAATGAATGAAATTCTATTGGCTAGGCAATGGACCTGCTGGGATAATTAGCAATGCACGCTTCATCGTTCAAAACTTGGTTAATCGGGTAGATCGTGTGTTTTGAATTCCAGGACGTTTTGGAGAACCAGAAAGGCCTGTAGTAGTTTGTAAAAGTAATGAGTGAAATCCTATCGGCTCAATGGATCTGATGAGATGTTTTGCGTTGTACGTGTACATCGTGTAGTAGCTTGTAAATATAATGAGTGAAATTCTGTTGGCTCAATGGACCTGCTGGAATGTTTAGCAATGCAGGGATACATAGTTCAGTACTGGGTTGATCGAGTAGATCGCATGTTTTAAACTCCATGATGTTTGGAGACCCTGAAATAGGTTACGTTTATTCAAAACTCTTATGTCTTATGATAACATAGATATTTTTGGACATATTCTCAGTTTTGGAAATTTTGTTTCTAGAACAGTTCAGAACAGTTTGAACGGCCTAGGATATGCGAAAAAATATTTCAACACATTTTTAGCTCTTTCTATACTAGTTTTGGCAGGATCGAGCGGAAAACCTAAATCTGTACGATAAATCCATGTGAGAAAAGCCGTCCCGATAGGGTTAAAATGGAATAGAGTTGATTTGAGACGAAAAATTTGCATCCTGAGCGATGTCCAGCTATTGCTTTAACTTTTGCATCCCCAACCTCTTTTGTGCATAAAAATTTTGGTGATGTTTTTGCTCTAATTCATTCAATTTTTGACCGATTTGTTTGAAATTCTCAGACATGAACCAGAATTTATCATAGATTCAGAGGATCAATCGATTGGACATGTCGGTCCATCGGTTCCGGATTTATACGGAATCCCAGTGGGGTCTGTCGGGTGGCCATTTAGGACATTTTTGACTTTTATGTTTGTTATTCGTACCAATATCGTCTTTTTATACCCGTATCATGAAGACAACTTATTTGCGATGCTTCTGAACAAATTTGGATGCATGATGGCCACACTGGAACCGGTTCCGGGGCTCTAACTGGGACATATACCAGAATACTTCGAAATGTATCATGAGGCATATCAATCATCGGTATTTTTTGGCGAAAGATATTTTGAAACTAATTTTAGATTTCTACTATCAATTTTGATCCTTTTGATCCAGTTGATCCAAACATCCCGGAACACCTGGAATTAATTCCGGGGACCCTGTGGAAGAATCCGGTTTTTGAAAAAAAAAAAAAAAAAAACATAGCATGCGACATATCAAACTTCATGATTCACCATGAAAAAAATGTAGGATAACATTTTTTAGATCTTGATTCTACTTCTGGCCACTTCCGGGAAAATCCGGAAGTCGAAGGAAGCGGTTTTGAAGTTTTGTTACCAAAGCTGTTAATTGTGCGCACATTTCGACTTTTCGAAATCAGATCAAGAAAAAAACAATCATAGAAATGCCTCTAATATAATTTTGAACCTTATTGGTCATGTTTCAAGCACCCGGAACCGGTTCCGGGATAGACCTGTGCGCCGATTGCAATTTAATTGGCGGCGGCGTGATGAACAATTTTGAATTAGCGGTGGCGGTGTGCCGACGTCCCACCATTATTGGTGATCGGAGGAAGCGGTGCGGAATTTACTGCATCATTTCGTTCGGAAGTTCCTTCAGGAATTCCACCCGAAGTTCTTATAAGAAGTTCTTTCAGAAATTCCTCCGAAAGTTCTTTCATGGATTTCTCCGGAAGTTCCTTCAAAAATTTCTCCTGAAGCTCCATCAGGAGTTCCTCCGGATGTTCTTTCAGGAATTCTTTTGCAACTTCCTTCAGAAATTTCTCTAGAAGTTAATTTAGGAATTCCTCTGGAAGTTCCCTCAGGAATTCCTCTGGAAGTTCCCTCAGGAATTCCTCTGGAAGTTCCTTCAAAAATACCTACGAAAGCTCCTTCAGAAATTTCTCCTGACGTTACTTCAGACATTTCTCTGAAAGTTCCTTCAGAAAATCATCCGAAAGTTCATTCATCAAATCCTCCGGAAGCTCCTTAAGCATTTTTTACGGAAATTTCTAAAGCATTTACTCCGGTAGTTCTTACTTACTTACGGATCCTGTACACCTCCGGTGGTGCAAAGGGCCGACTTGAAAGATCTCCATCCTGAGCGTTGCCCGGCTATCGCTTTAACATGTTGCCAGGTTAGATTACGGTCGACTTCTTTTATTTCTTTATTGAGGCTTCCCCGCCAAGGGCCTCTGGGTCTGCCTCTGCTGCGATGTCCCGTAGGGTTCCAGTCTAATGCTTCTTTACAGATTTCGTTTCCGCCTCTACGTAGAGTGTGGCTGACCCAGCCCCACTTACGATCCAGAATTTCTGTTGCTATCGGCCTCTGGTGATAACGACGATGGAGCTCGTTGTTTGAGATCCAGTTGTGAGGCCACCAGGCCCGAATTATACACCGCAGGCATCTGTTACCCTAGCAGCACACATATTCCACTTAGGTTATTGCAACTCGTATGTGACCAGATTTAGTCACAAACAAGTTGCTGCAACCTATTTTACCTGACTTGTGCTGCTCGGGTTAATGAACACCTGCAGCCGTTCAGTGTTCTCCACTGATACACACTATGTTTCGCTAGCGTATAACAGCACAGATTTCACGTTAGAGTTGAAAATTCGTATTTTGGTGCATTCACTTATCTGCCTGTTTTTCCAAATATTTCTTAAACTCGCAAAGGCAGCCCTTGCTTTCTTGATCCGTGCGGCTATGTCGATCTTGGTACCTCCGTCTGACGCCATTTGGCTACAAAGATATTGGAAGCTTTCAACATTATCCACTCAGCCAATTCGAAGTCGTTTAGATGCTCCATGGTTATAGGCTGCCACAACAGCCCGTGGTTCACAGTCAATCGCATCTACCAGAATCTCATCGATTACGATGAGGAACAGTAAACAGTAACGGTGATACATCCTTGCCTCACACCAGCTACGACCCGGATAGGGTCGGACAGGACCCCATTGTGCAGCACTCAACATGAAAAGGCCTCGTACTGTGCTTCGATGAGGCCGATGATTTTCTCAGGAACTCCCTTGCGTCTCAGGGCGCCCCACATATTCTCGTGATTGAGACGGTCGAAAGCTTTTTCGTAGTCAATGAATACCAAGTAAAGGGACTCTTGGAATTCGTTGACCTGCTCCAGAATGATGCGGAGCGTGACAATATGGTCCACACAGGATCTTCCGGCACGGAATCCGGCTTGCTGCCGACGGAGAGTCGCATCGATCTTCTCCTGAATCCGGGCTAGGATAATTTTGCACAGAACTTTGAGAACGGTACACAGCAACATAATGCCTCGCCAGTTATCGCATACAGTCAGGTCACCCTTTTTGGGCACCTTTACTAAGATACCTTGCATCCAGTCGACTGGATGTTTCGGGATGGCCTAAGGTTCCCTATCCACCGGGATGGTGCTGTCATCTTAGGTATAGCTTCCGGGGAATAGCATTTCATACTCATCCGTTGGATGCCAGAACAGACGCTGTTGGAGACGTTTGGTGCACAGACGCTCGATCAATCGGGTCAAATTTGTTTAAGGTCCCACCCAACACCAGGACTAGGCCGATCGAAACCGGTAAACGGATTTTGCTGAGTACCGGTTCAAGGTCAATTTTGGGACATAAGCAAACTCCATCATGCGACAGAAGATCCGAATGAATGAAATCAAGAAGTCTATTTCTCGCTCTTTGAACCAGAATGAAGTATATTCCCCGATCCAAACCAGCAATCTTTTGAAGAGCTATTGGTTTTCTATTTCTGAAGACATACATCTAAAACTAGCTGGCGTTGAAGAAAGGTCCTTTCTCGTCCAGGACATGGAATTGAAACTTGGTGAGAGAATTCCATTATATATATTTACCAAATTATATTGAAACTATATGATTATATACCATAAAAAACATCAGGGCACCCGATTGAAGCGATTTGGATAGGAAGAGTGGAATAGCCAACTTCCTATTGTTAACATCTCGTGGATAAAGGGCGGGCTCTTCTCCCCATCTATTGGGTCAATCTGGGAAACGAGGGCTAGATTATAATATTGTATGTACGAACTTTCTTTTGGAAGGAGATTCTCTATTCATCCCGTGGATTCGCATAAGTGTCTCTGCTTATGGAACCATTATTATTATTTAATCAGACTAAGGCCGAAGTGGCCTGTGCGGTATATAAGAGTCTTCTCCATTCGGCTCGGTCCATGGCTACACGTCGCCAACCAAGCAGTCTACGGAGGTCCGCAAGTCATCTTCCACCTGATCGATCCACCTTGCCCGCTGCGCACCTCGCCTTCTTGTGCCCGTCGGATCGTTGTCGAGAACCATTTTCACCGGGTTACTGTCCGACATTCTGGCTACGTGCCCGGCCCATCGCAGTCGTCCGATTTTCGCGGTGTGAACGATGGATGGTTCTCCCAACAGCTGATGCAATTCGTGGTTCATTCGCCTCCTCCTCGTACCGTCCGCCATCTGCACCCCACCATAGATGGTACGCAGCACTTTCCTTTCGAAAACTCCAAGTGCGCGTTGGTCCTCCACGAGCATCGTCCAGGTCTCGTGTCCGTAGAGGACTACCGTTCTAATTAGCGTTTTGTAGATTGTCAGTTTGGTACGGCGGCGAACTCTATTCGATCGGAGCGTCTTGCGGAGTCCAAAGTACGTACGATTTCCAGCCACTATGCGTCTCCGAATTTCTCTGCTGGTGTCATTTTCGGCAGTCACCAGTGAGCCCAAGTACACAAATTCTTCTACCACCTCGATTTCGTCACCACCGATGCAAACTCGCGGTGGGTGGCTCACATTGTCTTCTCTTGAACCTCTTCCTATCATGTACTTCGTCTTCGACGTGTTGATGACTAGTCCGATCCGCTTAGCTTCCCTCTTCAGTCTGATGTAGGCTTCCTCCATCTTCTCAAAGTTACGTGCCATAATATCTATGTCGTCGGCGAAACCAAATAGCTGGACGGACTTATTGAAAATTGTACCACTCGTGTTAATCCTTGCTCTTCGTATTACCCCTTCCAAAGCGATGTTGAATAGCAAACACGAAAGACCATCACCTTGCCGTAACCCTCTGCGGGTTTCGAAGGGACTCGAGAATGCCCTGAAACTCGAACTACGCACATCACCCGATCCATCGTCGCTTTGATCAACCGTGTCAGTTTATCCAGAAAACCGTGTTCGTGCATTAGCTGCCATAGCTGGTCCCGATCGATTGTATCATATGCGGCTTTGAAGTCGATGAATAGATGATGTGTGGGCACGTTGTATTCGCGGCATTTCTGCAATACTTGGCGAATGGCGAACACCTGGTCCGTGGTGGAGCGTTCGCCCATAAAACCCGCCTGGTACTGCCCCACGAACTCCCTTGCAGTTGGTGCTAGTCGACGGCATAAAATTTGGGAGAGTACCTTGTAGGCGGCGTTCAGCAATGTGATTGCGCGGTAGTTGCTACAATCCAGCTTATCGCCCTTTTTGTAGATGGGACACACGACACCTTCCATCCACTCCTGCGGCAAACTTCCTCCTCCCAAATCTTGGTAATGACCCAGTGCAGCGCTCTAGCCAGTGCCTCACCACCGTGTTTAAATAGCTCTCCTGGTAGTTGGTCAACCCCAGGGGCTTTGTTGTTCTTGAGCCGGCCAATCTCCTCCTGGATTTCCTGGAGATCCGGAGCCGGTAGAAATATGTCCTGCGCGCGTTCTCCCAGGTCCATCACCATACCGCCATCTTCGTCTGCCACATCGCCATTCAGGTGTTCTTCGTAGTGCTGCCGCCACCTTTGGATCACCTCACGCTCGTTCGTAAGAAGGTTCCCGTTTATGTCCTTACACATATCGGGCTGTGGCACGTGGCCCTTACGTGAACGGTTTAACTTCTCATAGAACTTTCGTGTGCTATTAGCGTCTCGATCTTCCTGCTGGCGCTTTTTCCTCCGGAAAATCGAGTTTTGTCTGTTCCGCGCCTGTTTATATCGTGCCTCGTTCGCCCTCGTGCGGTGTTGCAGCAATCTCGCCCATGCTGCATTCTTCTCTTCCACTAACTGCTCACATTCGCCGTCATACCAGTCGTTTCTCTGATCCGGGGGCACTGTGCCAAGTGCAGCGGTTGCGGTGCTACCAATGGCGGATCGAATATCTCTCCAGCCATCTTCAAGAGACGCTGCGCCTAGCTGCTCTTCTGTTGGAAGTGCCACTTCCAGCTGCTGCGCGTATTCTTGGGCTAGTCTACCGTCTTGTAGCCGCCCAATGTTAAGCCGCGGCGTCCGACTTCGACGCGTGTTGTACACCGTCGAGAGTTTTGAGCGCAGGCATACTGCAACGAGGTAGTGGTCGGATTCAATATTCGCACTGCGGTAAGTGCGGACGTTCGTGATGTCGGAGAAGAATTTACCGTCGATTAGAACGTGGTCGATTAGGTTTTCCGTTTCTTGGTTAGGTGATCTCCATGTGGCCTTGTGGATATTTTTGCGGGGAAAGAAGGTGCTTCGGACTACCATTCCGCGGGAGGCTGCGAAGTTTATGCATCGTTGGCCGTTGTCATTCGATACGGTGTGCAGACTATCCGGTCCGATGACCGGTCTATACATTTCCTACCTGTGCGTTCATGTCACCGATGACGATTTTAACGTCCCGCAGTGGGCATCCATCGTATGTCTGCTCCAGCTGTGCGTAGAACGCTTCTTTCTCGTCGTCGGGTCTCCCTTCGTGTGGGCAGTGCACGTTGATGATGCTATAGTTGAAGAAACGGCCTTTAATCCTCAGCTTGCACATCCTTGCGTTGATTGGCTGCCACCCAATCACGCGTTGGCGCATCTTACCCAGCACTATGAAGCCGGTTCCCAGCTCGTTGGTGGTGCCACAGCTTTGGTAGAAGGTAGCCGCTCGATGCCCGCTTTTCCACACTTTCTGTCCTGTCCAGCAAATCTCCTGCAGCGCCACGACGTCGAAGTTGCGGGGATGTAATTCATCGTAGATCATCCTGTCGCAACCTGCGAAACCTAGCGACTTGCAATTCCATGTTCCAAGCTTCCAATCGTGATCCTGTATTCGTCGCCTAGGTCTTTGCCGATTATATCGAGTCGCATTATCTCTTATATTGTTCGTAATGATTGGTTTTCTAGGCGGCTTATTGGGCCTGCGCGAGAAACGATTCAAGGGTAAATTTTGGGAAACAAGCAAACCCCATTGTTGATTCAGGACAAAAAAAAAGTTTCTGAAGTCTGTCAACAGGTAAAAAGGGTATGAGACACTGTACCTAGATTATATTAGTGGAACTTACATTTCAGTGACCTTTAAAGTTCTATGATCCCAGAATCAACTGTTGAATATGCCTTGTAGGTAGGTACTGTGGACTTGACATAAATGTAAGAATTGGTTCTACGTCTAAAGAATTACACCTCGCTTACTTCAAATGCACTTTGTTCCGCACTAACGATCACTGTGTTGTCTATACAGACTTTGAATGGACTTATTGCCTGGCAAGAAAGTTAACAGAATTATACTTAAGATAGGAATCCTTTTTAAATTAGATTGAAACTCAGGATTATAAATCAAAAAAAGTAATGAAAAAATTTCTATTTTATATAGATGTACCGTCGTGCAATGACCTACTGTCAGAAAGTTCTTCTCCCTGAACGAATTTCTATTGTCTAACACAAATTAAAGTGAATGAACACAATTTTCTCGACTAGCTACATGTGTGTAAGAAATGGGCAATAAGAGACTATCTGCCCGTTATCAAAAACATCGAAAATCCATTTCGTTCGCACCAGGAAGCCTCCAGCAAGCGCAGCGCGATTAAAATTCCTTACGATTAGAATGATGACGTGAGATGGGTATGGCCCTCGGTCGTTCGTATTGTAGTAGCGCATATCTAACGTAGTTGGCGAAGTTGTTGTGACTCATTTTTTGCTCCGTGCTTTACATACGTCTCATCACATTAGTGATCGATGAACAAACATCATCCTCGTCGCACACCGTCTCGGTGACGACACCTTTACGCTACTGAGTTAGTGCCATGGCTGTTTCTTGACGAACAAGTGCATTGCAACTCACGGTGAGTAGATGCCGACATTGAAATTACTGGCCGAGAAATGTGAGTTATTTATTATTTTTTTGCAATGAATACCGTTGAAATAGAGGCTGATTGGTGGTGGATAGATAACAACAATTATCGCTATTGTTTTGAACGATGGCAAGAGGGTAAAATCAACGCAACCACTCTTATATGTCGATTCGATGGTGATGACGATGGGAAACCGAGGAAGCGAAGCGATAGTGCTCTGCCTGAGTTGAGGTGGTGATGTGATGCAGACACATTATGTTCGACGTAGTTTCCAGGTCAACATTTGACTAAGTAGAGTGTGTTCGAAGCACTGTTGTGAATTTTTAAATTTCATATTTTTTCACAAATCGATTGAAATCCCTTAATACTTTTAACATCTTGATTTATGGACGACATAGATGACAGTTGTATCGTATTTTGAACATGATTATATAAACTTGGTTAACTTGTTATTCTTAGAATTGATGAATTTCTCCTTTTCCAAATGTGGAACTAGACCCATCGTTGTGGATTATTTGCTTCCTATCTTCCCTTCCGATGGAGTCATATTAGTTCTGCTGCTCGCTTATCGTTGTCGCTATATTTATCCAGCTGCGGGAACCTCCCCCGAATGTGAGTGCATGTGATGATAGCTTCCAAGCGTCAAATCTAATTACTGTATTTCTCACTCTCTCCACCGGGCGACGACGTTAGATGCTTACAGAGACGGTGCAGCACCTGACACAACACATTCCGATTTCCGTCCGACGTCGACTTCGCCTTCGACAGGTCGGTGTGTATGTGAACAATTTCTGATGTGACTTTTTCCTCTGTGCCCGTTTCTGATTGTTTCATCACGCCAGTTTTTCCCTTCGTTTGATCTAACGGTGAATAATTAACAACAACGCGCGCTTCTTTTCCAGTCAGTCAGTGGGAGACCGAAACCGGCATGCGGCCAGGTAAACACTGCTCCGGCCGAGAGCTTCTTGGCGTCGGAGCTTCCCCCGTCACAATTACTGAATAGTTATAGAGTCACACGCGCATTTTGCGTGCCTTCGCTGTTGTCGTTCGACTTCAATTAGAGGAGGGACGAGTTTTGATGGTTCGACAGCTTTAGGTGAGAATTTAGGTATACCGCAAAGCTTTTGTTATTATGCTGTTTGATGACACCGATAGCTGGGAAGAGAAATGGGAATCGAATCGTGCTTCGTGACAATCGTGATTATGATGAGAAACTCATCGGTCACGTATAAAATTTAGATTCGAGTTCTTTCTATATTGTTAATTGTCATTTGTCATGTTGATTAGATCTCCGAGAAGAATTGTCGAATTTTATGATGATCCACTTCTAACGTTTCAGATTGTATTACTTATACATAGGAGTGAGATTTCAATTTCCAAGCAACACAAAACATTAGTATGAATCAACACGTGGGAAACCGGCAATTGGATTGTTTTGGATTAGCTCATTGCGATCGAAACGACACGTTCTGATTCGAAATCCTATCTAAACGCACATGCTCTGTTTTATGATACAGAACTTGATATGATGACTGTAGTCATTATAATGAGTAACCTATATAATCATTCAGCCCTGAGCTGTTTTATAGTTCGATTCTTATTGTCGAAAAAAAGGGTTAGTTTTCACTTGATTCGATAAGGATACCACAAATCTTACCCGAGATCTCAGACTGTGAAGTCGCAGACATGTTTTTGTTTTATTAGCTTCTTAACAAGATGGCATTATTCTTTATTTTAAATAACATTACGTGATATATTTTGTTTGTGACTATTACATAACCAGCCGAATTTGTGACTTGACGATCCAGCGTTTTGAGACACATTAGCATAAGTAGCTTCCCATCGAACTAAAACTTTCAAATGTAAGCGCCTGAACCGCTATCGTTAGGCAGTAAAACGCGGCAAATTGCATGTCCGAAGGTGATATTTTGCGCTTGCTTTCCTTGCTTACCCACTGGCAAAGGTAGGTATCTTTTTGCGCACGATCACCCTTTCGTAGGCGACGATTGTGGAACGGCGAACTGCACTCTCTTTATTATCGCCTGCCATAGACGAGCCGGGCCAACTGCGGAAACCAATAAAGACTGCCATTTGCATGCACACGAGATACCACCACCACTCACTTTGCTTGCACGTTTGGACCCGCGCGTTCTACTTATGCAGGGCTGGTAACGAATTGTTTTGAATTTTAAAATCTATGTTACTGAAGTGACATAATCTTCCAGTCAACAGGATCTTATTTCTTTTAAATGAGATTGAAGGATTTTGATGTTATGTATGTTTTCACCTCCAAGATTTTGCAGACACTGATTATTTTTTTTTTAAATCAGATGTTTTGCCTTTCTCCTTAGTATATTAAGGGTATATAATAATAATAATAATAGCTAAATTTTCACTTAAAAAAACAGCTAATTTTTTAAATTGCTTTTTTTACCATTATCCGATTTTCTTGCATTTGACGGGGAATCCTGTCCTATCGATTCCTATTAAAAATTGGGCGGACCGGACTGTGAGCTCAAAAGTTACGGTCAAATTATTATTTCAAAACTGCGCGAGAAAGGCACAATTACCGCTAGGTGTATTAATTAAGGTTTTTTTATTGATTTTTTTTTCTAAAGCTGCTTTTCCTTTGTCTAGCTTATGACGAATTCATTTTTAAACCTGGGTCAGTGCCAACCCGAACCCTGAATAAAAAAACATTTTCAGTTCCATCTGTCATTGGATATGTTGGTGTGCATAGCATCGTGTTTGTTTTGATTCGAAACATATTATCACCTAACCGTACTGACAGTGCGATGGCCACGACTAATCATATCATGATAAAAACGTTTAAGTACTCGCACTTATTTTTGCGGACAGCGAAATTTACTTCTGGGTGAATATATGCATATAATGGTATTCTATGATTCTGTGACATTTTTTCACCCAGAATTCCGTATGAAATTCATCTAGGAGATTCCCTATTCTACAGGAATTTATCTTGAAATTCCTTCCAATCAATATTCATCTTCTGAAGACATTTGGAGCTTTTCAGAACGCGTGTTTTGCTTTAATAACATCGTCTGTATCTTCTTCCGTTGTCGAGTTATATCAATTTACTTGAAAAACATGACTTCATTAAAATTAATAAAACTTGAGACATAAACATTGAGACATATATTTTTTTGGTCTGCCCTAACCGGAGATATCAACTTTAGGAAAAAAAAAAATGTAATTTTGACAGAAAAACGATTATAACTTTTGATCGGAAAAAGATTGCTCAATATCTTTTGGTATTGACCCACTAAAAGTTGCATTTTTTTGAGCTCTGAAAGTCACCCTAAGACGACTTTTTCGAGAAATCTAAAACAAAAAAAGCAGATCAAAAATACTGTTTTTTTTAGGTGCACCCTAATCCAATTAGGTAAAATTGCTCTAAATCAGCCAACTTAAGAGCTACAGAAAAAGCCCTTTTAGCAAAATTTATTGGAATAAGCTGCGCTACAACTTTGAAGAACATAACATGTCAGTATTCCCAAAAATAAAAAAAATATTTTCATTTTTTTAAATGATGGGCCACCCTATTTTTGGTAGCAACATAATGATGGCCTTACTATTTCTAACAATTTTGTAGAACAATATTTTTTTCTAAAAAATATAGTTCCGGCGTAAAATGCATTTTTTTCGCGTAAAACTGTATCCTGGACCATAGTGTAATGTCAATATGTTCCATCTGATAATTGATGGCACAATCCCAAGTAACATTTTAAGTTTTATAACGCTCTTGAAGAGCATAATTTCCACTACAAGAGTAACATAAGACCAGTATAAAACCAAAATGTTACTAGGGAATAGAACTTAATTAACACAATCCATACTTCTCTTCACTTCACAGCCCAGTAGCGGCCGCAAACTGTGAAGAATAGCGTTTCTTTTGACCGAAGCATCGCGCAATACATAGCATAGCAGAGCATATTCACCATGCCCTAATATTGATTTGATCCCTGCCGCCACCAATCCTTATAGTGCGCCGAAATCAAGAATTTCGTTATAAACCATAAAACAAAACAAAAATTATTAGTGAAAGGGTGAAATAATATCAAATCGACTACAAAATTCAATAGTCAAAGGTGGTGAAAAAACAAAGCCGTTGAAAATTCGACGAACAGTTCTAGTCACAGAGTTAAATAAGTGTATAATGCGAGTGCGTTCTGTGTCGAGGGATCATTTTTTTTATCTATTGTATTTATTTGACAGGCTCAGGCGTGTATAACACTTAACGGAGCCGAGACTATTAATGATATTTACAATCGATATCATCTTATTATCAACAGTTAGTAAGGGAAAGGGACAAAGACCAAGATACTCGTGGCGACTCAAGGTTAGATTGCGTAATTTGGTGATGGACGGGGTTGGGATTTAGGTTTGAGGTATTTCAGCTGCTCATCCGTGTATTTGACGTCATGTCTGGTTTGGCGTAGCGTCGTGTTCGAGTTTTGGTTCTTCAGGGAGCATCTTCCGGATGGCCAGAGCTTCATTGTACACGGAACAATAAGATAGATACAAGAAAAAAAACTGAGAAAGAAAAAAATTAAGTATTAGACTTTGATGTCAGACGATCAAAGAAAGGCATAGATGGCCTGCAAATAAACCACATCGCGATCTCCCAAAACACCTCGAACCTCCCTGAAGGGTTGTTTACCTCGGGCCACAAGGGTATCCAATAATTGCTCTCTTGAGGCGCCATTTTCCGTGCAATATCAAACTACGTGATCGATGCCATCGTAACCGGCTCCAAACCTGCATATATTGCTATCGAGCAGATCTATTCTATAGAGATGTGCGTTTAGTGAATAGTGATTGGACATAAGCCTGGACATCCTGCGAATGAAGCCTCGACTTAAGTCCTCACCTCTGAATCACGCTCACGCAGAGAAACTTTAGGAACTATGTAAAATAGCCACCGTCCAAGTTCATTGTGTGACCAAATCATTTGCCAATTTTGAAGAGTACTCTGACGGACTAATGGGAAAAATTCGATGTTCGAGATTTGTCTATCATAAACTTCACCTTCCTGTGCACCCACCTTTGCTAGTGAGTCCACCTTCTCATTGCCATGGGATGGGACCCATACAAAGATAATCTTGAATGATCTTTCGACCAAATCACGCATCTGAATTTGTTTCATCGACCGGAGTGCCTCGATAGAACTAAGACTATCCGAGAAGATGAAATAATGGTCTACGGGCTGATCGGAAATTATCCCCAAAGCGAAATTAATTGCTGCCAGCTCAGCAACATAAACCGAACACGGTTCTTGAAGTTTTCGGAAGGTGGTTGAATTTACGTTGAAAACACCGAAGCCAGTGGATCCGTTAATGCGAGAACCATCAGTGAAATATTTGTTATTGCAATTGACATGTTCATATTTTTCAGAAAAATGGAAGGATAGATATTTGTCGAAGATGATCTGGTATTCCTTGAATAGCGTGTTTCATGGACAGATCGTATTCAATTGAGGAACTGTCGTTGACGAAGTGAACTCGAGGTAGATTATAACATGGAAGACAGAGATCTGTCGATATGTAGTTGAGATAGACTCGCAGGTATCTTGAACGATGAGCTAGTTCAAGCATATTATCGAAGTTTTCTAATACAAGTGTGTTACTTGTTCCACAGTTGATCAGTATTCTAAGTGAGAGCTCCCAGTAACGGTGCTTTAAAGGAGTGACTCCAGCAAGCACCTCCAGGCTCATGTTATGCGTTGAATGCATACAGCCAAGAGCAATACGCAAACAACGATATTGAATTCGTTCCAATTTGATTAGGTGGCACTCAACTGCTGAGAGGAAGCAGAAAGAGCCATACTCTAAAACAGAGAGAATAGTCGTTCTATAGAGTTTGATGAGGTCTTCCGGGTGAGCGCCCCACCAAGTTTCGGAGATAGAACGGAGAAAATGGATCCTTTTTCGGCATTTCTCTAACAAATAATCAATATGGGTTTTCCAGGTACACTTGGAATCGAACCAGACCCCAAGGTATTTAGAAGATAAAGATTGGTTTATGTCATCTTTCAACAGCTTTAGTTTCAGTTGAGCTGGGTACCGCTTCTTAGTACACACTACCAATTGAGTTTTTTGCGGAGAGAACTCGATCCCTAAATGTCTGGCCCAAATAGTCAAGTTATTTAGGGAATTTTGCAATGTTCTTTGCAGAACATTTGCACATGAACCTCTTAGGGAGATCACGGCATCATCTGCAAGTTGTCTAAGCGTGCATTGTCCTTCCAAACAATTGTCAATATCTTTAACATAGAAATTGTAAAGCAAGGGACTTAAACATGAACCTTGGGGAAGGCCCATGTAGCTATTTCTGGAAGTTGTCAGAGTGCCGAGAGTAAAGTTCATATGTTTTACTGACAACAAATTGTACAAGAAATTATTCAAAATAACGGGTAATCCACTACTGTGCAAATTTTCCGACAGTACTTCTATGGAAACAGAATCAGATATCCAAGAAAACTGAAGCCAGTTGCTCCTTGTGCGCATAGGCCAGCTGTATATCTGACGAGAGCAACGCTAGACAGTCATTTGTTCCTTTACCTTTTCGAAAACTGAATTGAGTATTTGACAGTAATGCATTTTGCTCGACCTAATGGTCAATTCTTGAAAGGATCATTTTCTCCAATAATTTTCTCATGCACGATAGCATGGCAATCGGTCGGAATTGTGATTAGACGCTGGTTTCCCAGGCTTTTGAATAGCTATTACTTTGACCTGTCGCCATTCTGGGGGCACAATGTTGTACTCCATGAAACAGTTGTACAGGTCAAGTAATCGTCTTTTTGCGATATCTGGGAGGTTTTTAAGAAGATTGAATTTGATATTATCGCATCCCGGAGAAGAATTGTTTGATGAAAGAAGAGATATAGAAAGTTCCAGCATTGTGAATGGTCCACCCAAAGAACCGGGATCAGTGACTGATTCTCGAAATAGCGGTTTTGCTGGTACGGAATCTGGGCAGACCTTTTTTGCGAAGTTGAATATCCATCGATTGGAGTATTCTTCACTCTCATTGGTGGAAATGCGGTTCCGCATGTTGCGAGCCGTTTTCCAAAGTGATGTCATTGAGGTTTCTCGTGATAGTCCCTCAACAAAACGTCGCCAGTTGCTACGTTTTTTAGCCTTGAGAAGATTTTTGAGCTTTCTTTCAAGCCTCAAATACTCTTCGAAAAGCTCAGACCTTCCGTGTTTACGGAAAGCCTTGAAGGCATCAGATTTCTCGGAATGCAACTTAGTGCATTCATCATCCCATCCAGGAGTGGCTGGTCTTCTTATGACAGATGTACTTGGAACGCGTCGTTTCTGAGCTTCTAGTGCGCTTTTATCAATCAATTCGGTAAGGAATCGATACTCATCCAGTGGAGGAAGAATATCAGTTGATTCAATACCAATTTTTACCGCCGATGCAAATTTTTGCCAGTCAATGTTTTTCGTGAGGTCGAAAGGAACATTAACTGGCGCTGATAGTTGATAGCCGCTTTTGATTGTGGTGACTATCGGCATGTGGTCACTACCATGGGGATCTTGGATTACCTTCCACGTGCAATCTAATGATAGTGAATTAGAGCATAAAGACAGATCTATTCGACTTTCTTGACCTTGAGGGCCCTCCTTAGCCGTGCGGTAAGACGCGCGGCTACAAAGCAAGACCATGCTGAGGGTGGCTGGGTTCGATTCCCGGTGCCGGTCTAGGCAATTTTCGGATTGGAAATTGTCTCGACTTCCCTGGGCATAAAAGTATCATCGTGCTAGCCTCGTGATATACGAATGCAAAAATGGTAACCTGGCTTAGAAACCTCGCAGTTAATAACTGTGGAAGTGTTTAATGAACACTAAGCTGCGAGGCAGCTCTGTCCCAGTGTGGGGATGTAATGCCAATAAGAAGAAGAAGAAGAAGAAGAAGAAGACCTTGAGGTCCTATTCGAGTTACTTCGCCTGTGTTCAAAATATTCAAGTTGAAATCGTCGCACAAATCATAGAAAATAGGCGCTCTGTTATCGTCTCTAGTTTCGCCCCATGCAATACCATGTGCATTCATATCACCCAGCATTAAAACTGGGGATGATAAAACAGAGACTGCGCTCCAAAGATGCCGACGATTAAGTGAGGCATTTGGGGGAATATACACTGAAGCTATGCAAAGATCTTTATTCTTCACATTTACTTGGCGTGCGACGATTTCTAAGCCGGGAACAGTCGGAATGGGAATTCTGTAGAAGGAGTAGCATTTTGACGTAGGACTTACGTCTTTCTTTACTATACTGGGTGTCATTTAGATTTTTGGAAATCGAGAGCGTTACGCCGGAAGGGAAGATTTTGAACGTTACTAGCGTCTTTATCCTTCGATGGATTTTCAAGATTTATATATCAATCGACTCGGACACTCTCCAGCATTTTGCCCATTTCATTGAAACTTAAGATTATCAACGATAAGCTATTGAAAAACTCAATTCTTGTCAAAGCCAGCAAAAATTTCATATGTAACCAATCCCGTGCATTCCTAACACGGACATCAGAATGCGCTATCTCACGGGCCTTCGGGTCTACCGGAAGATTTTCTTTGTGTATAAAAGTGCCTGCCGTGTGCGAGTCATTACAATTTGTGACAGCAGCGCGTACTGACGTGCTTTTTGCTCTCGCATTTTTCGTTTCGTTCGTTCGTTCGCTGTTTACCTACACAGCGATAGCATGCAGTCACCTGCGGTAGAACTGCCGGTGGGTCTGCGAATATGCATGAAAGAAGTGGGCGCATTTTTTTGTCATTCTGTGCTTGATGATGATCGGATGCAGTGGTGTCGGTTGCAATGGATGCAATCGTCCATCGCATCGCTCGCAGTTCACGGCTAGAGGCCGATGATGGCGGAGGCAGTGAGGGCAGCGGTGGTGGATGAAGAAGAATAAACTTAGAGAGATTTGGTCTGCTCATCCACGAAAAGTGATTGGTTTCATAATCCACATGATTCCGGGATGGGTACGAGTCATGTCATTTGACTGACGATATGTTAAGTTGTGATTGGTACTAAACGACATGTATATTAAAACATGGTTATACTATAACAGTTCTGATTCCCCAGCAAAAAAATCAACTACACTGATGAAAATAGAAATTTGATTAATATAATTACTTACCTTTATTCGCAGCAGGCATTAGCAATTAAAGATGCACAGTCAGCAATAGTGTTAATATCCAGATTAGAAAATTTCGCTGTATTACATGTAAATGTTTTAAAACAGTCCGCAAAAAAATATTTCCAGAAGAATATTTAAACTTGACGTAGACTCGGAGTTTGGAATCAAAACATTAAATAATTTTTCGTTGACGTATTAGCAGTATCTCCTCTATTTTAGTAGGGTTACTGCTCCTTGACTTGTTTTTTATTGTTGTGATTTTTTTCAGCAGTATGCACGCATGTTAGCAAAAACAAGCAACGAAATTGGTGCTGTATTTTGCCTAAGTCTGAAAATTTTATAAATAGAATTTTTAAACTTCAAAAAATACTATCATCAATAAGAGATCTATAAATGCCCTACATTTGCAGGAGTAAACAAGGGCTAAATAGTTAGAAACAAAGCAATTCTAATTATGTATTTAATTATTAGTTTTATTTCCAGAAGTTTTGAATAAACAAATAGCTAATAATTCTATACAGCATGGAAGTTGACGTTTCCAATATCGATTCCTTTAATCAAACTCCATAGATCCAAAAGTTAGAAGTTAAATGTAAATACGTTACGTTTATACAAGTCCTACGTCTACTCGCGGTTATGTTAAAAACATTACCCATTGCTCGTTTTTGATCCCCAAAAGAACGCCACCATAATGATCATCCCGATCTTGGCGAATAATGTTAAAATCGTGGAAGTTGATTTCATCTTCAGAAGAAAGCCATGTTTCACAGAGTGCAAATATATCGCAATCGGAGTTGCGAATTAAAACTTAAACACGTCCAATTTATGTTTCAGACTGTGACAGTTCCACTGAAGCACAGTGATTGTATCTTGTATGGCCGTATTATCCATCGAAAGATACAATTCCTGCAAGAAGAACCATGAAACAGTCAATTGCTTCAGATAACTTTCAACTGTTGGAATAAAGAGGTCAATGATTGGCCTCAATGAATTCGGAATATTGAATAAGTTCAAAATACGGTCCACAAGGTCCTTAAAGGATATCAATCCTCGCTTGGACGAGATTCTTTTCTTGGAAGTGCGAGTAGCAGTTTTCTGCTCAGAGATATTCCTTGACTGATGTTTCTTTGTAACATCAGTTTTAGACAATGGCGGGAATGTCTTACTGCAATCTGGGTCAAAAGGAGCAGTATAGACAGGCTGCTTCGGAATTTTAAATAATCCCCCATTACCATCAGATTTAGGCAAGCTTCTAGGGATGATTTTTGTTTTCTTACGCCGCAATCCCGGGTAAGACAGTTTCTTCCTCTTTTCGGGTACGTGTACCTCCGCAGAATTATCCATATCGGCTACGTCAGAGTCCGATTCGTCTATGGAAATGACATCATAAAAATCACGTGTCTTGCGACTTCACCATTTCTGCATACGACTGCTTAGAGCGCTGTACTAACGAGCGCTTAACTTTTTGGGTGCGCTTTTTGTACACCGGGCATTCCTGCAAACCATGGGGAGGGTCCATGCCACAATAAGCGCAATTTGTAACTTGTTGTTGGCAGGACTCCTCCCTATGCTTTTCAAAACATTTGCCACAACGGGGCTTGTTGTCGCAAAACTCGGCAGTGTGCCCCAACTGTTTGCAGTTGGTACAATTGAAAACTCTGGGTACAAAAAGATGCACCGGAAACAACATATTTTCGATATCTACATATTTTGGGAGTATCGAACCGGCAAACGTTATCCGTAGCGAACCTGACTTCGAATATACTTTTTTATCATCTACCATAGCTGCTGAATGCAATTCCTTGCAGTCCAGAATATCCACGGTAGACTGCAGGGCATTCTTTAAACGGCCTTTTCCTGCAAGTACATCCTTGCAAGTCAGGCTCGCTGCGTTAATTACGGGTCTGGGTCATTTGGCATAAAGTCATTTGGCATAACGCCATTTGGCATAAGGTCATTTGGCATAAAGGCCATTTGGCATAATGGTCATTTGGCATAACGGACATTTGGCATAATTTTGAACTGCAAGAAAAGAGTGGGTCATTTGGCATAACGGACATTTGGCATAATTTCGAACTGTGAAAGCGAAAGGGATATTTCATGTAATGTTTAGCGTAGATAAAGTAGGTCGAGGCTGTTTTCTGATAAATTTAGACTGATGGTAGACATTTTCGGGAGGAGCGAAATAACAAAACGGCAGAATTACTTCCGAGAGAGGGATCACATCCATCATTGACTTATTCCGGCCACATGCCTACTTTTAAAGTAGGGATTACATCCACCATTGCTTCAATCCGGGCATGCGCCTTAAGACCAAATCCTCCATTGCCTTAATCCGGGCAAACGCCTAACTTTAAAAATTCAAGCAACACACTTGTCGTAGACGAGTTACTAAAACCAATTAAGTCACATATAAGTTATTGTAACCAAATCAATCTGAACTGTGCTTTTCGGGGAAGAGATCACATCTACCATTGATTTATTCCCGACAAGAGCCTACTTATAAAGAAGGAGTCACATCTACCATTGCCATATTCCGGGCAGGGCATACTTTTAAAGAAGGGATCACATCCACCATTGCATTGCCACAATTCAGGCCACACACCTACTTTTGAAGAAGGGATTACATCCACCATTGCTTCAATCCGGACAGGCGTCTACTTTAAAAGAACAAATCAAATCCACCATTGCCTCAATCCGGGCAAGCACCTTCTTTTAAAGAAGGAATCACACCCACCATTGCCACAATCCGGGCAAGCGCCTTCTTTCAAAGAAGGGATCACATCCACCATTGTCATAATCCGGGCAAGCGCCTACTTTTAAAGAAGGGATCGCACCCACCATGGCTTAATCAGGGCATGCGCCTACTTTTAAAGAAGGGATCACTTCCACCGTTGCCTCAATCCGGGCAAGCGCTTTCTCTTAAAGAAGGAATCACATCCACCATTATAATAATCCGGACAAGCGCCTACTTTTAAAGAAGGAATCGCTTCCACCATGACTTTAATCCGGGAAAGCGCATACTTTAAAAGAAGAGATCATATCCTCCATTGCCATAATCCGGGCAAGCACCTACTTTTAAAGAAGGGATCACCACAGATAACAGATATTTAGGCTAAAACACATTTTATTGAAAATCATGTGTAAACTTTTGAATTGATAAACGTTGGCCATCTACTGCCACCTACTCAACTGATTACGGCAGTACATATGGACGCAGCTGAATAATAACCGTCGATTGCAGCCAATGCATTTGACAGCCGCCTTGGGGTTGCGTTTTCAATAACAATGATCCTTGCGCCATCTCCAATCAATTGCCAAAAGCGGTTAAAATACATTTGAATTAACGATTGCGGATGTTTACACACGTATCGGATGCCAGCCTCAATATCTGTTATCTGTGAGATCACATCCTCCATTGCCATAATTCGGCCACACGCCTACTTCTAAAGAAGGTATCTTTTAAAGAGGGGATTACATCCACCACTGCTCTCATCCGGGCATGCGCCTACTTTTGTATTGCATTGCAAATGCATTCTTTCCACGAGATGTTAATGTCTTTTTAATATTGTTATCGACGGGTGTTATATTTACTATTCCGGGGTGTTTCCCGCACCACTTAGACACCATTTAGACACGCTAAGACAAATTATGCCAAATGTCCGTTATGCCAAAAGACCCTCACTTTTGACGTTGGTTATAATTATGCCAAATGTCCGTTATGCCAAATGACCGTTATGCCAAATGGCCTTTATGCCAAATGACCTTATGCCAAATGGCGTTATGCCAAATGACTTTATGCCAAATGGCCTGCTCCCGTTAATTACGCCTTCAATCTCGACCTCCCGCGAGGGTACATAAACCAAATATTCCACATTATAGTTCTGGTCTTTTGCGATAGCATTTGCATCCTGGAATGTAGGTGCGGTTACACGTAGTTTGTTCCGATTGATCTGATGAAAATCAGTTTTCGGAAAACGACGCGTCAAGTCACGTTTGATTCCTAAAAAATCAATACTTTTCACTTTCTGCCGAAAGTAAACAACCCAGGAACCAGGTGATGTGGCCTGGTAAAATCGCGTGCAAACGACATTGTCTTTGGGAGGCGTTCCGCCTCCACTCACTTCGTCCATGTATCAAAGATAAAAAAAACTTAAATAAATTTATTCAAGAGAAAAATATTTTTTTGGACCAGGCTAATGCCCACTCTTTCTGCACTGTCCGATTCTTTCTGTCGAGAAAAAAGTGTACCCAACTCCACCGCATGCAAACAATACAAAGCGAATAGGTACTTAGCCGTTTTGTTGCTGCCTTTGTAGGTGCCTACGAACGTCGTCGTACGGGGACGGATGATGCTCTGTCCGAATGCTGATATTCACGGCGCTGTAATGATTACCGGTTGGTAATTTACCAATTACAACCCGCTTCCTTCTGGTCGCCAGGAATTTCCCTTGCGAAACTTCGGTGCCGTTTATTTGGCAACTTAAAAAAGGGGTCTGGGTCATTTGGCATAAAGTCATTTGGCATAACACCATTTGGCATAAGGTCATTTGGCATAAAGGCCATTTGGCATAATGGTCATTTGGCATAACGGACATTTGGCATAATTTTGAACTGTAAGAAAAGAGTGGGTCATTTGGCATAACGGACATTTGGCATAATTTCGAGCTGTGAAAGCGAAAGAGATATTTCATGTCATGTTTAGCCTAGATTAAGTAGGTCGAGGCTGTTTTCTGATAAATTTAGATTGATGGTAGACATTTCCGGGAGAACGAAATAACAAAACGGCAGAATTACTTCCGAGAGAGGGATCACGAGAGAGGGATGACTTACACCTACTTTTAAAGAAGGGATCACCACAGATAACAGATATTTAGGCTAAAACACATTTTATTGAAAATCATGTGTAAACTTTTGAATTGATAAACGTTGGCCATCTACTGCCACCTACTCAACTGATTACGGCAGTACATATGGACGCAGCTGAATAATAACCGTCGAATGCAGCCAATGCATTTGACAGCCGCCTGGGGTTGCGTTTTCAATAACAATGATCCTTGCGCCATCTCCAATCAATTGCCAAACGCGGTTAAAATACATTTGAATTAACGATTGCGGATGTTTACACACGTATCGGATGCCAGCCTCAATATCTGTTATCTGTGAGATCACATCCTTCATTTCCCTAATACGGCCACACGCCTACTTCTAAAGAAGGTATCTTTTAAAGAGGGGATTACATCCACCACTGCTCTCATCCGGGCATGCGCCTACTTTTGCATTGCATTGCAAATGCATTCTATCCACGAGATGTTAATGTCTTTTTAATATTGTTATCGACGGGTGTTATATTTACTATTCCGGGGTGTTTCCCGCACCACTTAGACACCATTTAGACACGCTAAGACAAATTATGCCAAATGTCCGTTATGCCAAAAGACCCTCACTTTTTGACGTTGGTTATAATTATGCCAAATGTCCGTTATGCCAAATGACCGTTATGCCAAAAGGCCTTTATGCCAAATGACCTTATGCCAAATGGCGTTATGCCAAATGACTTTATGCCAAATGGCCTGCTCCCGTTAATTACGCCTTCAATCTCGACCTCCCGCGAGGGGACATAAACCAAATATTCCACATTATAGTTCTGGTCTTTTGCGATAGCATTTGCATCCTGGAATGTAGGTGCGGTTACACGTAGTTTGTTCCGATTGATCTGATGAAAATCAGTTTTCGGAAAACGACGCGTCAAGTCACGTTTGATTCCTAAAAAATCAATACTTTTCACTTTCTGCCGAAAGTAAACAACCCAGGAACCAGGTGATGTGGCCTGGTAAAATCGCGTGCAAACGACATTGTCTTTGGGAGGCGTTCCGCCTCCACTCACTTCGTCCATGTATCAAAGATAAAAAACTTAAATAAATTTATTCAAGAAAAACATTTTTTTTTTGGACCAGGCTAATTGCCACTCTTTCTGCACTGTCCGATTCTTTCTGTCGAGAAAAAAGTGTACCCAACTCCACCGCATGCAAACAATACAAAGCGAATAGGTACTTAGCCGTTTTGTTGCTGCCTTTGTAGGTGCCTACGAACGTCGTCGTACGGGGACGGATGATGCTCTGTCCGAATGCTGATATTCACGGCGCTGTAATGATTACCAGTTGGTAATTTACCAATTACAGTCCGCTTCCTTCTGGTCGCCAGGAATTTCCCTTGCGAAACTTCGGTGCCGTTTATTTGGCAACTTAAAAAAGGGGTCTGGGTCATTTGGCATAAAGTCATTTGGCATAACACCATTTGGCATAAGGTCATTTGGCATAAAGGCCATTTGGCATAATGGTCATTTGGCATAACGGACATTTGGCATAATTTTGAACTGTAAGAAAAGAGTGGGTCATTTGGCATAACGGACATTTGGCATAATTTCGAGCTGTGAAAGCGAAAGAGATATTTCATGTCATGTTTAGCCTAGATTAAGTAGGTCGAGGCTGTTTTCTGATAAATTTAGATTGATGGTAGACATTTCCGGGAGAACGAAATAACAAAACGGCAGAATTACTTCCGAGAGAGGGATCACGAGAGAGGGATGACTTATTCCGGGCACATGCCTACTTTTAAAGTAGGGATTACACCCACCATTGCTTCAATCCGAGCATGCGCCGTAAGACCGGATCAAATCCACCATTGTCTTAATGCGGGTAAGCGCCTAACTTTAAAAACTCAAGCAACACACTTGTCGTAGACGAGTTACTAAAATCAATCAAGTCACATATGAGTTATTGCAACCAAATCAATCTGAATTGAGCTTTTCGGGGAAGAGATCACATCTGCCATTGATTTATTCCCGGCAAGCGCCTACTTATAAAGAAGGAGTCACATCTACCATTGCCATAATCCGGGCAGGGCCTACTTTTAAAGAAGGGATCACATCCACCATTGCATTGCCACAATTCAGGCCACACACCTACTTTTAGAGAAGGGATTACATCCACCATTGCTTCAATCCGGACAAGCGCCTTTTTTTGAAGAACAAATCAAATCCTCCATTGCCATAATCCGTGCAAGCGCCTATTTTTAAAGAAGGGATTACATCCACCGTTGCCTCAATCCGGGCAAGCGCCTTCTTTGAAATAAGGAATCACATCCCCCATTGTCATAATCCGGGAAAGTGCCTACTTTTAAAGAAGGGATCACATCCTCCATTGCCATAGTCCATGCAACCGCCTACTTTTAAAGAAGGGATTGCATCCACCATGGCCTTAATCCGGGCATGCGCCTACTTTTAAAGAAGGGATCACTTCCACCATTGCCTTAATCCGGGCAAACGCCTTTTTTTAAAGAAGGAATCACATCCAACATTGTCATAATCCGGGCAAGCGCATACTTTAAAAAAAGGGATCACATCCTCCATTGCCATAATCCATGCAAGTGCCTACTTTTAAAGAAGGGATCGCATCCACCATGACCTTAATCCGGGTATGAGCCTACTTTTAAAGAAGGGATCACTTCCACCATTGCCTTAATTCGGGCAAACGTCTTCTTTTAAAGAAGGCATCACATCCACCATTGTCATAGTGCCTACTTTTAAAGAAGGGATCACATCATCCATTGCGATAATCTATGCAAGCGCCTACTTTTAAAGAAGGGATCGCGACCACCATGACCTTAATCCGGGCAAGCACTTACTTTTAAAGAGGAGATCATATCCTCCATCGCCATGATCCGGTCAAGCACCTACTTTAAAGAAGGAATCACATCCACCATTATAATAATCCGGCCAAGCGCCTAATTTTAAAGAAGGGATCACTTCATCAATTGCCATAATCCATGCAAGCAGCTACCTTTAAAGAAGGGATCGGATCCACCATGACCTTAATCCGGGAATGCGCCTACTTTTAAAGAAGGGATCACTTCCACCATTGCCTTAATTCGGGCAAACGTCTTCTTTTAAAGAAGGCATCACATCCACCATTGTCATAATCCGGACAAGCGCCTACTTTTAAAGAAGGGATCACATCATCCATTGCCATAATCTATGCAAGCGGCTACTTTTAAAGAAGGGATCGCGACCACCATGACCTTAATCCGGGCAAGCACTTACTTTTAAAGAAGAGATCATATCCTCCATTGCCATAATCCGGGCAAGCACCTACTTTTAAAGAAGGGATCACATCCTTCATTGCCATAATCCGTCAACACGCCTTCTTTTAAAGAGGGGATTATATCCACCACTGCTCTAATCCGGGCAAGCGCCTACTTTTGCATTGCATTGCAAATGTATTCTTTCCACGAGAGGACAATGTCTATTTAATATTGTTATCGACGGGTGTTATATTTACTATTCCGGGATGTTTCCCGCACCACTTAGTCACCATTTAGCGAACGCAAAGAAAAATTATGCCAAATGTCCGTTATGCCAAAAGACCCTCACTTTTGACGTTGGTTGCAATTATGCCAAATGTCCGTTATGCCAAATGACCGTTATGCCAATTGGCCTTTATGCCAAATGACCTTATGCCAAATGGCGTTATGCCAAATGACTTTATGCCAAATGGCCCGCTCCCTTAAAAAAGCACTTGATCGAGTTCGCGTGAGAGATCCAAACTAAATGCGTCTGACTCGGTCCGATGCGACACAAGGAATGAACACGCCTCCTTTAGGGCACCCTTTAGCAGCTCTAACATTTATGAAAGATCTTTCCAGGTTTGCTGATCTCTTTTTGATAACATTTCATTGATCGTAGTTTTGTAACCACCGCATGCAGTGCTGTTGTTAAGGATTTTCCTTCCTGATACGCAAATTGCTTAAAGGAATTTTATTCAGATTAGTTGACTTTGTATGTTCGTTAATTATGTTTTCCATAGTTTTCAACATAATGGATGATAAACTTGGGGCCCTCCTTAGCCGTGCGGTTAGACGCACGGCTACAAAGCAAGATCATGCTGAGGGCTGCTGGGTTCGATTCCCGGTGCCGGTCTAGGCAATTTTCGGATTGGAAATTGTCTCGACTTCCCTGGGCATAAAAGTATCATCGTGTTAGCCTCATGATATTACGAATGCAAAAATGGTAACCTGGCTAAGAATCCTCGCAGTTAATAACTGTGGAAGTGCTTAATGAACACTAAGCTGCGAGGCGGCTCTGTACCAGTATGGGGATGTAATGCCAATAAGAAGAAGAAGAAGAAGAAGGATGATAAACTTATTGGTCTAAAGGATTTTGGAGAGGTTTTGTCCTTTTTATAGGTCTTAGGGATAAATAGGCGGCAAATACAGTTGGAATGTAGCTCAATTTTTGTCCTGCACTAGAACAGGACAAATTCCATCCCTAATTGGCGAATTAAAAAGATTCAAAGGAATCAATCGCGCATTCAACTTTTTTCTCAGTAAAAATGTGTTCAGCCAAAGCACAAGCATCATACCCGGTTCTTTCCAATCCAGACGTTTCATTCGTTGGATTACGAATATTCGTTCTGGTGTTATGAATTTCAGCATCTAATACAATAGTACTTTGGTCTCAACTATAGTCGATAATAGAACATGGAAAGTGTGTTCTCATCATCAGCTCCATCGTTTCCGTTGCAGAAGAAGTGACAAATCCATTCTCTTTCTTCAAGGTGCCCAGACCGTTTAAGTGATCTTCAGCGTGGATTTTTTGTAACCTTGCGGTCAGAAGATTTTTCATTGTTTTCACACATATGTCCTTTTTGTGTCCTTGTTGCCTACATCTGAAACAGGTATGTGAAGCGAACGGTCTTACGAACATAGTGCTGGTCATAGCGTTTTTGGAACTTAGAAATTCAACCTACAAGGTTACGTTTTCATCATCAGTGTTTTCCATCATCAGTGTATCCTGTTTGAGGTTAGCCACACGGTGACATTCTTCCACAAAATTCTCCAGGGTTAATCTGCTGGCGATTTCTCCTAGTTCGTTGACTGCGATTTCGCCCGGGGGAGCTTCGAAAGTTGAAACACTTCACATTGTTTGTTCACCATGGAAGCATACGAAGTGAAATTGGAAGATCAAATTTTGTCACCCGAATAGATTCTTCAATTTTGAAACGGTCTCGTCCAGAGTGTAGTCTTGGCGATGCTTTGGTAAAATGGTGTTCACATACTTGTCGTACTCAAAGGCGTGCTTAGCTTGCAAATAAGCAACCTCACACGGGCGGCGTCGTCAAAATCTAGTTGTTCTATGCATTTCCCCACAAAAATTCCTTAAATTTAAAGCCAGTGCACAGGTAGATTGAGGTTAGGGAAACGCCACTGTATCGAAGGTAAGGTTCCTGCATCAAATTCTTTTGGGAATTGCCATTTTGCATAAGTAAAGTCTACAAAGATTAATCGTTGCTGTTCTTATATGCTGAAGATTGATTTGAGTTATCTTAATTGTAGCCTTTGCGAATTAAGATAATACACTCCACAGTTTCAGTATTCATATGAACAACAACGATGAAACAAATCGGTATAGCACGAAGAACGTTGAATACGAAACACGCATAATAAGAATCCATATAGGTTACAATTTGTTGGAAAAACTAGATAAAAACATACTCATAATTTTACCATTATTTAACTTCATGTTAAAATTAAATTAGGGCAGTCGATTATCTCGGAGATGCAAAAAGTTAATTACACCTTTGCTCCGGTTATCGCAGTAAGGGTTCAATACTGTGAAAAGCGCATCGACACTAACCGTTAGCGGTTAGTTTCTTAATCTGACCGGGTGGTCATTCATTTATGCTGTTCGTGGAAATCATGTTGACATTGATCGCACTGCCATGAAGCCCACAATTATAGCAATCAGGTTCATCAACATGATTATTTTAACAAGCCCTTTCGTCAATGTTGGCCGCCACTAGCCCTGTTAAAAAGATCTAACGTGAACATTGACCCTTCTCGGCGTTGCCGTCCATGCCTAGCCTCCCATATACAGAGCGTGATCTATTGTCGACTAACTTTTAACCGTATCTTTTCCGTTTTCAATATCTATTTCTTGCAGAAAAAAGCCCTGGCGAGCGATTTGTACGAGCAAGTCTTCTATTCGCTGGATCTAATAGAAAAGGATTACTTCGGACTGCAGTACACCGACGCAAACAATGTCAAGCACTGGTTGGACCCAACGAAGGCGATCAAAAAGCAAGTTAAAAGTAAGTATGTCGTCCTATTTCTAAACCGAATCGCGATCGTTGATTGGTTTCCTTTCTTTTTCCAGTCGGTCCTCCCTATACCCTACGGCTGAAGGTGAAATTCTACTCCTCCGAACCGAACACACTCCGAGAGGAGCTCACGAGGTATCAGTTCTTTCTCCAGCTAAAGCAGGATCTGCTCGAGGGCAGACTGGAGTGTCCGGATCCACAGGCAGCCGAGTTGGCTGCCCTTGCCCTGCAATGTACGTTAGCCGACTACCTATCGCATTGCATCACTGAATAACTAACGAGCTACATAATTTATACTTTTTGTTGACACAGCTGAACTGGGGGACTTTGACGAGACGGTCCACTCGGCCGCAACGGTGTCCGAGTTTCGTTTCGTGCCGAACCAAACCGAAGAACTGGAACTGTCGATCTTGGATGAGTATAAAAAGTGTAATGGTCTGACGCCGGCCCAAGCTGAAACCAGCTTCCTCAACAAAGTCAAGTGGTTGGACATGTACGGAGTCGATATGCATACCGTTCTGGTAGGTTTTGAAAAACATTGAAAAGATCGTTTACCGTAGCGATTATTATTTTTTTTCTGCATTCTGTTTCACTCAATAGTTAACTCCCGTTATCGAATTCTGAATATTTGATTTGAAGGCTCTTCGAAGTTTAAATGAATTGCGTGCTGTGTCATATAAATACTCACGTTCCATTTTAGGGAAAGGACGGCTGCGAGTACCATCTAGGTTTAACGCCGACCGGCATTCTGGTGTTCGAAGGAATCCAAAAGATCGGCTTGTTTTTCTGGCCCAAAATCGGTAAGCTGGACTTCAAGAAGAAAAAACTAACGCTGGTCGTGGTGGAGGACGACGACCACGGCCGCGAACAGGAGCATACGTTCGTATTTCGGTTGCACAACGAGAAGGCCTGCAAACACCTGTGGAAGTGTGCCATCGAGCACCATGCCTTCTTCCGGTTGCGGGCCCCCGTTAAGGGTCCCTCGGCAAGGCAGAACTTTTTTCGGATGGGTTCCCGCTTCCGATACTCTGGCAAGACAGAGTTCCAGACAACGCAACAGAACCGAGCCCGCCGGACGGTGCAGTTCGAGCGGCGTCCCTCGCAACGTTTTGCACGTCGACAGTCACACGTCCTTCGAGAACGGCAGAAGCAAGTCCAGCCCGATCCGACGCAGCAGCCGACTCCACCTTTATTGTCTACCGCTGATGACACCCAAAACTCCACCTCGGGAACATCGACTCCATCTGCGAACACGGTGATCCACAACCACATCTCGGCGTCGGCCAGCACAGCGTCCGACATTGGAGGCCCCATGTTGAATGGCAATCTCCCCTCGCTTAGTTCGAATAAGTCAATCTCATCGAGTGAGGATGTCACGTTTGGCAAACTGGGATCATTCGGGAAGGCTGGAATCTCGTACAAGTGAGTATTTGATACATTTTATAAACTTTTTCTAGACCTCACCAATCGCTTTGCGTAAAAAACCGATTATTAAATCATCGTTTTCCTACATCAGACCCGACGATCCGGTCGGCAAGCTGATTGATCACGATGATCCCTTCACTAAGCTACCTGGGCACCATCACGGCGGATCGTTTGGCAAGGCTTCCATCAGTTCGGGCTTTAGCATCAAGACAACTTCGTCGGAGCGGGAACGGCTCGATACGCTGATGAAGACCTATGCCAAGGACCCATCGCCGTCTATACACAGCGCAGAACTGAATGAAACCAGCATCTTCAAAGTCACCATCAACAAGACTCCCGACGACACGCTGAAGAAGTTGTCCACCGGTTGCAATACGGCTGAAAAGCCTAACAATCAGGTCAAGCTTTCGAACGCGGTGATGACGCCTCTCCCACCCAGCCAGATGAAGTGCAATATCCTTAAAGGTAGGTTGGGTTGAATATAAGAAAATTGAAATTTTCCTAACTGGATTAGTATTTTTAGCAGAAGAACTTCATCCGAAGTTGACCAATCACCAGTTGTACGTACCTCCGAATGATGGTCCGGATTCCCTGAGTGCGGCGACATTCGTATCGGTGGTAAGTACTGTTTATGCGCGTTTCCCTTTTATGGGTCTTTATTACGATTTTACAGTTGCCTGCACATGTTTCGTTTTGTTCTACGATTGCCAGCAAACGAGTTTAACCTTGTTGTGTTCATAGAGTGCTACAAATCAATGAATATCGATATTTGCTAATAGCATCAATAGGTGCGCATTGCAGCATCAATTGTTTGTAATCATCCTCAACTCATGCAAGCTTTACGTATTTTTGTTTTCTTCTAATTTCATATATTTATACCCGCTCAAACATAAATATCGTGTGTGCGTGCTGTTTTGGTTTGAACTTTTCCAAATTGTATCATATTTCACGACCACCACATCCGGGACAAACCCTCTCATCATCTCTGTGTGCGTGTAGGGAGGTGATAAGCTAACCTTGAACCTAACCGGGACTACGACTCCTACGGTCAGTGGCCACACAACGGTAACGACAATGATGTCCAGTCCAACGGTGGTCACTCCGACCTCACCGACACAATCGTTCGAGAGTTTTCTTCCACCGATAACGCCGCCACCCTCGCTAGTATCGGTCACCAGCACCACTGCCGTCCACAGCAGTCTTCCCGACCAAAGTCCCCTGCTGCTGAATGGGCTTAGTCCTAAACCGGATAACGTAACCGTCACTCATTTCTCCGAGCAGAAGGGAGGAATAGTCGAGAAAATAAGCGTTCCTTTGCATTCCATCGCTACCAGTCCTACCGTAGAAAAAATTGCCAACAACAATCCATTCCTCAATATGTCCCATCCCTCATCCCCAACTATTCCTGTAACCCCTAGCAAATCATCCACCAATCCCTTCCATAACATATCCACCTCCTCCAACAGTTCGGGAACCTCCGAAACAGGTCTGAACTCCGCTGAAACTGTCAGCGTTCCGAGCTCCCCACTGCAACAGCATCAGCAGACAGAGTTCAAGAGTAGCAACCCCTTCAAGCTTCCTGGCAGTCTAAATAGTTCGCGAGCCCGCAGCAAGAGTCCGGCCATGGGACGTCAAACAGCCGGCGGTAGCCGAAGTAACAGTGCTGGTAGCAGAGGAACCTCCCCCACTAGCAACGGCGAACCTATGAGCCCCAAGACATTTGAACTGAAAAGGATTCCCAGCTTGCGACGACCGGAAATGCTAAAGACGGCAGTGGTTGGTAGTTCACAGGTGGCGGCGGCGGTAGCGTTATCGACGGACGCAACGGATACGGGTGCTGCTGTGGCACCAACCAACGGCATCGCTGCGGAGAATAATAACGGCAAGAGTAAACCGGCCAAGGTAGGTTCGATTGTACACACGTGTTTGAATGTTTCATTGCGGAACATCGGTGGCAGGTTTGTAAATAGTTCGAACTATTGTAGGGGTGCATGCCATAGGAATAAATTCAGATGTTTGCGTGTGTTATACAAATGGTCCGAATGACTTTTAATGTCACATTTTTATGACTGCGCAGAATTCGTATTAGAATGAAGATTTTATTAACTGAAATTTATTTGTTCCCTATCAATGCAAACGGAACTGAACAGTTCGCAACAGCAAACATTTTTTTCATCTCATGGAAAGGCTTGTTGCCGTAAAATGCAGTGAACGAATCAAGTTCTGAAGCGATTGTATGTAGTTTTTTTAATTTAATTTAGATCCTTATACTGCGCCATTGTCGTTTTTTTGTAAGTGACAATTCTATGGAGAAAATGATTATATCCTCAACAACAATTAGTACACGTTTTTCATTTTAGAGTATAAGTGCTACGTTTTGTATAGTTCAATAATATCTAATTACCACTAACTATTTCACCAATACAATTAAATCATCACATTGAATTTTAACAAATAACATCAGTGTGTGTGTGATTAATCGCATTCATGCGCGGCATTCCTCATCACGCTCGCCCAATGCCTGCATTCCTGTAGTAAGCATAACACTAACTGCCTGCCTGCCTGCTTCTCGTAGAATGAATCCCTGCACCATGAAAAAGAAAAAAAACATTTTAAAATTGTAAGAGTACCAAAAACCATTGAACACTAATTCGAAAACATAACAATTGCTTGCATTGCATTGATAACTGCAGGAAGCCCTGAAGGAGAACATAAAACCCCACTCGATGGACATCTCGCCGTGGCTTGTCTCCTCGGACGTCGTAACCGGTTCGACGAAGGCCAAGGAGGCCACCATCATCCGGAAGTCGGTCATCACCACGCAGCTTTAATGAAGATAACAGACAGTCACTTGTTTTGTTTAGATGTAAGCGAGAGGATCGGAAAGGAGGAGCAACACCATTGATGGAATGTAATTTTCTTGATTACTAGAGATTCAACTAGTAGCAGATTTGTTTTATCCGAGTATATTTAAGTTGTTTGTTGATAGGCGTTAGGTGATTCGATGTGTATACATATGAGACTACTATTTTATGAAGAATGGGATGGTAATTCATTCTGGTTTTAATAACCGAAGATGTGTCGTTTGTTCCGGGAGCCGATTGATTTTATTTTGCAATTCTTGTCGATTTTGCAACAAAATCAACTCAATAAACGCATGAAATCATCAAAATGTAACCGTCTGTGCAACCCGCGTAGTATTATATGATCTCAATACATTCCATCTTTCGTAGAAAATATTCCCCTGGGAATTGTTGAACTGAAACTTAGGCTTCCCCGTTTGAAACCATCTAAATTGGTGCTTCAAACTTAACTTTGCTATCGTAGCTTATGCAACTTGAGTGTGACTTAATTCAGTAGTATAGAGTGGTTGCCACAACCACATTGCAATGAGCTTATTTTCGCTTCTACGCTGCTCAAACAGCCCCTCCCAATTTGTGTGATTCTGCGAACATCGAATTAGTTTTTATCGCTTGTTTTATTGAGTTTATTTGTACTTATTGCAACTTACTTAAAGAACCAACCTTTGAGGAACAACTGATTTGAACCTTCAAGTGCACTGAAATTCGGGTGCCATGGCTAGAAACCGAGGGTAAACCTGAATGAAGATATGTCTCAAACGATCGAAATGATAACCTACATAAAACATGAAAATAGCCAACTGTAAAAGAATTTTCACGAAAAGTGAGCGTGGTCCTTTACTGTTTAAGTATTTATTCGAAGGTTTACGGTGTCCGTCAGATCGGTGCGAACCTGAGACACATTCAGCGAATGGAGAGTGGAAGTAATGATTTTAGAAATTATTACCCTACAGATGCTAGTTAGTATCCGCCAGATGGAAACGGAGAATATTTTTATTGAACAAAAAATCTATTAAATCAAATCGAATGTAACAAAAGTGAGAAAGAGAATCAAAATTTTATCTACGTATCCATATACAACCAGATTTTAAGTATAGATGTCTTGTAGTTTTGGAAACCGCAAAGTTTTTTATAAGGTTATTATACAAATTACTTAAACCGCATTCGTCAAACGTAATTGACCAGAAGCGACGAAGTGAAAATTGGATAGTTATTAATAATGCCAATACCGCTTACAACACCGACTTTGTGTGTCTGACGAAGAAACTAGTGCCTGATATAACCGGAAGA
Source organism: Armigeres subalbatus (assembly GCF_024139115.2). Taxonomy (NCBI): domain Eukaryota; kingdom Metazoa; phylum Arthropoda; class Insecta; order Diptera; family Culicidae; genus Armigeres; species Armigeres subalbatus. Next base: position 7,803,077 of record NC_085139.1, on the reverse strand, counting down.
AGCCTTTCGCGTATAATGCGGGAAAATAGATGAGAAAAAGTATATTATACTTGTGTATTTAGAGGAAGTTTTACAAGGAAATAGAAATGCAGTGATATCATTGTGGAATAAATGAAAGAGAATATAATCGATTGGGCTTGTGTAATTAATTTATCCGAAATTGTACTATACGCATCAACGTTGAAAATCATATTTTCTTCTAATTTCGGCAAACAATCGACGATGTTTGGAGTATGAGATCGACGTCGTCATTAATCCGAATTTTACAGATATACTACATATGTGTTATGAGACAAATTTAAAATATATAGATGATTCTATACCGTATGCAACTTGTTTCAAGCAAATCGGTAAGGGATGAGTTAAAAAGGAGTAGAGTGCAGCGCCACTAACGTTCTAGTACTTATGCCTCTACTGGCATGATAAGTTAAATTAGGCTTCTCATTTCTTTCTTTTTTCTTAAATGGCTCTACATTCCACCTGGCACTTGGCCTGCATTTCAACTAAGTATTCTATTAGCATTTCCATAGTTTGGATGCACTATGCTCAGGGAGTCGAGAATGTTTCCCACTCGAAAACAAATATTTTTTCTGATCCTAGACCGGACCGAGAAACCAACACGCCATCTCTTGGCAATCCAACACCTTAGCTCGCAAGGCAAGCAAAGGACCTCCACACTTCTCATAAAAGGTATAATATTGTCGAACAATGTGAAATGTAGATATTGGGAAAAATGGAAAAAAAAATTATTGATATTGTAGGTGATGTTGTACTAACTTCATTGAAATAAATCAATTTGATAAAGACCGCGAAATGGGGTCTATTTCCTTCAGGTACGAATTCTTGATTTGGCTACTTTAAGCTTTGACCAGCTTAGGGTCCATAATCTTTTGCGAGTTAATAAAAAACGGGTATACGTCGATAATAAGTGTTAATATCATTTAGTATATTAAATGATACTAGCGTTTCACGCTGTAAATATTAGACATAGTGCATAGCGCTAGAAGTCCGCCATACAACACTTTTCGGAATTCCGCCTCTGGAATGAGCTATTGGCTGAATACTAAATAATAATGAAATAAGTTCAATCCCTGCCCTCTTCCTTTGACTGGTATGGATCAACTTAGAAAACAAACTTCATTTTATTAGGTTACGCGTAGATGAAACATACTCTATATAGAGTGAAATTAGTGGACGTAGCAAGACGTGACTTAGTGTTTCTTGACTTAAATGACAGATGATCGACTCAAATGAAATTTAAAAATATAAGCGACTATCGTGGACCCCCGATAGTTTGAACGGTACCGCATCCAAATTAACGGGGTTCATTTTTAATTTGATCTTCTGACTACTCTACTGTATTTGTATAAGAAAAACTGGTTTCTGGCTGCACTCTTTACTGGTTTGTTTTAATTCTGCGTTCCGTTTCACGATGCCTGATTTTTGTTTTCTCGATTCCACGTGCTAAATGACATTTGAACCATTTTTAATTTGAACGATGTTCAAACGAACGGGGTTCAGATTAAAAAGTGCTCAGATTAAAAACGGTAATATTACCGGGGGTCCACGGTATAACATTATTCTTTAACACACCAGTTATCGCGACACTGTGTTTGTTGCAGAGTGACTGTATCGCGCTCAGAATTATATCGATTCTTTTGGTGGTTTTCGCGGCCGGATCGCGCATAAAAGCCAATCGTCGGCTAGGAATTAGTGCCAATTAGTGAAACAACCAAAAACCCGATCAAGATCGGTGAAAAAACATCAAAATTAGTGTGTGCAAAAGTGAGTGAAATAGTGCTTCTACCGCATGGAACCGGCAAAACAACAGGCCGCTATCACATAGGTGTTGGGTTGCTTACGGTGGTTCATTGAAGCTTCGTCGGTGCGTAACCCGAGTGAGTGAAAGTTTTCAAATAAAAACTATCCTGTTTTTGCGATTCTTGGCGAAAAGTTCGGCAAGGTAGTTTAAAAATAAAAACTACCTTTGACTGTTATCACACGTTTCATACACGACGTTGAAGGAACACAAGGTAGGAAATCTTTAGTATTTGTCTATTCTAACGTTCTGGGGTAAACAACGGGTGACCGTAGAGAAGGGGGATTATGGCAGCCGCAAGTAGCGGCGACCCCGGTGGGTCAACACAGGGACAATGGCCAGGTTTAGGAAATTCGACCAATGGTTTTGGAGGTTTAACGTATCTACAGTTGATCCCAAAGGACGATAGTAGGCCACTGCCGGATGATCCATTCATTGTTGGGATATCGGTGGAGAAAGCCGCAGGTGGACCAATCGAAGGAGCATCAACGGAAGCTAGGGGAACACGATACATGCTGAAAGTTAGAAGTCAGGTCCAGGCTGATAGACTACTAAAACTATCCATGCTCATGGATGGTACCGAAGTCATCATTCGGGAACATCCAACTCTGAATATAAGTCGATGTGTGATTTCCTGCTTTGAATTGACCCGTTTAGAAGAAAATACTATTTTGGAAAGGCTCGGTAATCAAGGTGTTATTCGAGTCCAACGGATAACTCGCAAGGAAAACGGAACACCAATCAACACGGCAGCGCTAATCCTCACCTTTAACAGGTGTAACTATCCTCTGCATGTCAAGGTCGGTCTTCTTCGAGTGACAACTCGCCCATATTACCCTAATCCTCTCTTGTGCTATGGTTGTGCCCGTTTTGGTCACCCTCGTATCCGCTGTCCTGGTCCTAAACGATGCTTGAACTGTTCTAACGAGCATGAGCTTTCAGAGGATGAGGAGTGTACATCAGCTGCTCACTGCATTAACTGTGGTGGACCACATCGCCCAAACAATCGTCAATGTCCGGTCTTCAAGAAGGAAGTAGAAGTGGTCCGAGTTAAAGTTGACCATAACTTGACCTTTCCCGAAGCACGTAAGCGAGTCGAAGCTGGAATCGGTAGCTATGCTGCCGCCGCAGCTCACCAGAGTGCCGCCAGTAAACGAATAGAAGAATTGATGAAGAAAATGGAAGAGAAGAACGCCGAAATTGCTCGCCTGTCGCAGGAAATGAAGAAGAAAGAAGAAAGATTCGAGAAGCTACACGCTTTATACAAACATCAACTCCAGCTATCTATGCCATCTCAAACGATACAACAGAGCCAAGCCTTACCAGCAGAATTTACACACCAGCAAAGAATAGCAAAGCAGTTCGGAGATTCTCAAATACCTGGACCATCTATGCAACTTCGAAATAGGTCACCAGCAATAGTGCCACCCAAACCTAGTGAAAATGGCAAAAAGAACAAGAGACATAATAGAAGCAACCAAACACCACCCGGTAGACAAAGCCCACCTCCAAAGAAAGTTAACGAAAAAACTAGTATTAATCAGGAAACTGCAAACGCCGATGAAAATGAGTTCGGAGAAACATCTCTCAAGCATGTTCGATAAAGCAAGAGCCACCATACGATCACCGAACAGCAATTCTTACCTGACAAACGAACTGGACCCCGGAAACAATCGACTTGAATGGAGGGAAAGTGTAGTACCCCTTTCACTCTCACAGGTGAGAGCGCAGCAGGTGGGAGGATCCGTCCGGGCCGCCTTACCCCAACCCGTTGACAGAGAATCCCCCTCTGCGGTCGATCATGTAGAAGCAGAACGAAACCCCCTTTCCCTACCTAGAACTACTTACAACGAATCTAGCACAATCGCAAACATAGCCGTTACACTACCAACTGCACAACACACGCGGCGCAGCATATACAACTACAACAGCACCAATAATGTCGTTATGTCTAGTAACTGGTTTGGTGAAGAAGAGATGGAAGTAGCTTCCCCACTTCCTATTATGTAAGGATCTGCCCGGTGGTATCCATCTAACGGATGTTCGGCCCTCGCAATTCTCCTCCCGACCTGCCACCAGTGAAGACCGTTCTCAACAACTGCAGTAAAATACCCGCCCATCTCCATTATTACAAAAACAACACTTTTCAATTGCTTATCGGAGCCGCTCTACGTCGATGTTCAGGGAAGGAGAGTGTGATGTAACATCCTCCCTCTCTAGTGAAGTGGATATTCGGGTGGACGAGAATGAAACTAGTCAAGAGTGCCTTGCATCCTCTGCCTTCTCCTGGGATCCAATCTATCTTACTACGTTATCATCATCATCGTCATCATCGGTGTCCTTCACAATGAGCTGCGATGAAACCGCAAAATGCTTCGCACTGCAGTGGAACATACGTGGTCTACGTTCCAATATCAGTGAACTCATTGATTAACAAGCATGAACCATGTATCATAGCTTTGCAGGAAACTAAAGCAGACAACCGAGTAGTACCAACCAATTTTGTGGGCAACAACTACACCCGATATTGGCAACAAGGAGTAGGCCTTGCCATCCGACAAAACGTGCCTTTTGAACGCATCGATATCAACCTTGATATCCAAGCTATAGCAGTCAGGATTCATCTCCCTACCCCATTAACGGTAGTATCAATATACATCCCTCCAAATACGCAACAGTGTCAAAGCAAACTAGATGATCTACTTGAACGGCTACCAGCGCCATTGTTACTTCTGGGCGACTTCAATGTGCATCACCCTGCGTGGGGCTCCACAACTTCAAGTACACTTGGCCGCTACATTGCCGAGAAAACGCTAACAAAACACTTGATCATCCTGAACGATAGATCGCACACACGCATTGATCCTGCTTCCGGATCTACGTCAGCATTGGATCTTACAATATGTTCCGAGATGCTAGCTCGAAGATTTGTCTGGCAAACCCTTCTGGACGCTCATAATAGCGATCATTTTCCGATCATCGTATCGGCACCAAGTTGGTCGTCAGTAGAAAAGAAAAAAAGACGATGGATTTACGATCAAGCAGATTGGGTGAAATACGAGCGATTGATTGCAGACAGCATTAAACCAGGTGATATAATCGAAGTAAATGAGTTTGTAAAGCGTATCCTAACAGCTGCTATCGCTAGCATACCTCGAACATCCAGTAAAATCGGAAGAAAATCAGTACCATGGTGGTCTCCTGAAGTTAAAAAGGCAATCAAGCAACGTCGGAAGGCACTGAGAACACTTAAACGTATCAGAGCAGCGGGGTTAGAAACATCTGATGCACTGGAAAAATTCCGGAAAGCAAACTCAGTAGCAAAGAAAACAGTGAAGGACGCAAAGAGTCAATCTTGGGAGGAGTTTGTGGGAAAAATATCTCCAAGCAGCACCACAGCAGAGATGTGGCAGACCGTCAGCACACTAAGAGGTAAAAGAAAATACACTACGACTGTTATCAAACGAAACGACGGTTATACGGATAAGGCAGAAGAAGTAGCAGAAGAGCTTGCTAAGCACTACTACGAAAGATCGGCGACCTCAAGCTATTCTCCATTGTTTAAAATGGCCAAAGAAAAAGCAGAACGGAATCGCGTAGATCATTTACCAGAAACCGATGAAATTTATAATTCGGATTTCACACTTAATGAGCTGCTGTGGGCACTCGATAAAGGGCGCAGTGCCTCCACAGGCCCAGACTCTGTAGGGTATCCAATGCTGCAACGACTACCCCTATCCGTAAAGACAGCTCTACTGGGACTTCTAAACCGAGTATGGCGTAGTGGTGATTTTCCCTCCAGTTGGCGAACAGGTATCATTATACCAATTCCAAAACCAAACTCCTCCGAGGCTGGTCCTGCTGCTTTTCGTCCCATAACTCTAACCAACTGCATAGCAAAGGTTTTCGAGCGCATCGTGAATAGGAGGCTGACAACGGAGCTTGAAAAAAATGGGCGGCTTGACAAAAGACAACACGCCTTTAGAGTTGGTCACGGCATTGATACATATCTGGCAGAGCTAGACAACTCGTTGCCGAACACAGACGAACACTGTTTAATTGCTTCATTAGACCTCTCCAAAGCGTATGACACAACATGGAAATTCGGCATTCTTCGCACCCTCCGAAAGTGGCAGATAGGTGGAAGGATGTACAACATCTTGAATAGTTTTCTCGCTAATAGAACATTCCGCGTAAACGTGGGAGGACATCTATCACGTGAAATGCCGCTGGAGAATGGTGTACATCAAGGGTCGGTACTATCGGTCACGCTGTTCTTAGTAGCAATGCAACCAATTTTCAAAGTCGTCCCGCACACAGTATCCGTGCTTCTGTATGCGGACGATATCCTGCTAATAGTACGAAGGAATAAAAAACAGGTGCTGTTTCGTAATTTGCAATCCGCAGTAAAAGCAGTAAACATATGGGCGAAAAGTGTTGGCTTCAGAATTTCAGCTGAGAAATCAAAAATTTTCTACGGCAGTCCAAATGCTCGTCGGGAACCTAGCAGCAACATCAGTATTGACCGAATAGACATACCACCAACAAGGATGTTGAAGATCGTCGGTTCCACCATTGACCGAACACTCTCGTTCAAGAAGCATTTCCAGCTAGTAAAATCAGCCTGCGATACAAGACTACATTTAATAAGAATGATCGGTGCCAAACTACCACGCGGCAACCGAGCCTCACTGTTATGCATCGGATCAGCTATTATCACCTCACGTCTCGTCTACGGTATGACATTGGCCAGTAGAGCAAAAGATTCGGTCATACAAACACTTGCCCCTGTGTATAATCAGATGGTCCGGCTTGCTACTGGCGCATACGTTACCAGTCCGGTCATAGCAATCATGGCGGAAGCAGGGACACTACCATTTGACCTCATGGTTCTGCAATATTTGACACGCACTGCAATCCGTATGATGGAAAAGATAGTAGAAATGTTGATCTCCTGTTGTCAATAGAGCGAATAACCGTTTATTGGCATTGACAGGTACTCCAATTCCAACCATTGCTGCGGAAAACGTCTCGGAAATCGTGTATGGTATGAAACTAAGCCACAAATTGTATGGAACATCAAACAACAACTGAAAGCAGGAGATCCACCGGCGATAGTACGTCCAACAGTGCAGAAGTTTCTAGAAGACCGGTTCCAGCATACAACGGTGGTATACACCGACGGATCCAAAGGCAACGACACTGTCGGAGCAGGTGTGTACTACGAGAACGTTCGGAAATCGATAGGTCTCCCCCAACAGTGCAGTGTTTTTTCTGCGGAGGCATTTGCTATTAAATCGGCAGTCAGCACTCGGATATCGAACCCTATGATTATCCTATCTGATTCTGCCAGCTGCTTGTCGGCTATAGAATCTGGTAAATCACAACACCCATGGATTCAAGATGAAAACCTGATTCTAAAACGCCCTATTAAACTCTGCTGGATCCCTGGACACGCCGGCATTCATGGCAATGAAGTAGCAGATCACCTCGCCGGTGATGCTCGGAATCGTCCACCAATAAATGTCGCAATCCCTGGGAGAGATGCAAAAAATACAATCAAGCAAGAAATACATCGCCAATGGAGTAACAGATGGCATCGCGCAACAAATGTTAAATTGAGAGAGGTAAAATATGGAACCGAAAAGTGGATTGATCAAGAACGTTCCATCGACCAACGAATTCTAACGAGGCTACGGATAGGACACACAGAGACTAACACATGAGTTTCTGTTGGATAAATCAACCCCACCAACATGTGAATGCTGTGGAACAATCGTAGATGTTCGTCATCTGATCCTGCACTGCCGAAAATATGAAGAAGCAAGAATAAAATTTGAAATCGACCCAGACAGCCTATACCTGGCCTTAGGAAATGATGCTGACAAGGAAAAACGTTTGCTGAATTTTTTACAAGAAACTAAGTTATATACGAAGCTCTAAGAAGGAGACGAAATAAAGGTGGTTATGTGAGAAGAAGAAAATGACGAAGCTGAAAGAAGAAGTTTAATGCAACGACGCAGATATCAAAAGTGATTTAGAAGATGATAAGGCGGAAGAAAAAGAACAGTGATTAAGAATCCAAAAGCAAAAGAAAAAAAAAAGAAGCTAACTGAAGTGAATATGTACCATTAGAGTGAAAGTGAATGAAAACAATAAACATGAGAAAGGAGAAATACAACGAGAGCAGTACAACAGAAGGAGCAAATAAGAAGTCGGAAAAACCAGTCCAGAAACAACATCAACGAAAAGCAGATAAGATATGCATGAATTTTTCTTTATGAATCTTAATTGTTAAATTACATTAAAAATACTTAATTTTCTGGACATGAATACACTCCCATGGTGTAAAATGTCAATAATAAAAAACAACAACAACAACAATTATTCTTTAAACTAATTTATAAATGAAAACATGATCATTGATGAATGGAAAGCTAACATATAGAGTAGTATTTCGAACAATATATTGAGACCACATGATAGAGAATAACTGTAAAACTAGTACCACTATTTCCTTCTACAAGACCACCACATGAAGATAGATCACATGATGCGCTTATCAACTATCATTCTCTATAGGACTAATAATAACTTAATCACCCAAGGAATACTGGATACCATGAATCTGAATATTTGAATCTTACCTATTTGAAAATTTATGAGTGGAGTAGAACTTGATATTACAGTAGAAATTGCAGACAACTGGACAGAAATTTCGTGAACATTGTTTGGACTAATGACATGATTGTAACTTATAGGATACTATCAACTGAACGACATATTGACAAACATCCATTCTCAACTGCATCAAAATAAGGGAAGCTCTTAGATAATTATATTGATTTATTGCATAAGTACTTAAATTAATTTATTGTGAAACAAATATCTTCATTCGAAAGTGTTACTTGGACATGGCATCAGTACTACCCGTTTTCAACATCGACTGCTATTAGGTATTAAGGTATTGAATGTCGACTACTAGAAACAATGAATTCAACTTTACATGTTATTTGGAAAATATCTATGTACGTGTTGAGCCTCCATTATTTGTTAGGTTTATAACTGACTGACTGTAGAAAAATAGATGACTGACTGTGGGAAGGGAAATACATTGGTATGACCACAATACGACCTCCGACCGCAGTGACCTAGTGAGCAACATAGCTTGAGTCGTCTGCTAGTATTGTGTATCACCTGGAGAGCACAGCCTTGTCTAAAGTCTATTAAAACTACAACTGGTGAATACTCGAAAAAAAAAATTTTTTTTTTTGGCAGATGGATTCAAAAATATTTCTGCCCTTCAACCATTTTTTTTTTTAATTTTCTGGAAATTCTGAAGTCGCTCCGGTATTAATCACCAAATGGTGCTCGTTGCGGATTAGAAAAACTTCAGCAATAATATATTTTGTAACCAGTAGGTAAGATAGGCTTGCTGATGTTTAATCACCCTTCTCTCAGAAAGGTAGGATTTGTTTTCAGTTTTTAAATTCTAACATTATACCCTTATACTTGAAAAAGAAAGATGATTTAATGTCAGCAAGCTCTATACCGTGCTGTGCCCTTATTCCGTTCACCTAAGACAATTCGCTATGTCTGAAAGCTCTAAAAATAGCCGTTTAGTATTTTGAAGCTGCAATTTTACTACATAGTGTCATTTTCTATATACAATTGAAAATAACATATGTTGGGATGCATTCATAGACTTAGGCTCCACTAGTGAAAATATAATTGACCAGTTATGTGATCCTAATTCCAATCATCTGAAATGGCATTGTTCCTAATTCCGTTCATTCGTGTTCCTAATTCCAATCACCCGAAAAACATTTGATTTCTTGGAGATGCTAATATCAGGCATCAATTTTCTCACAAATCCATCTTTTCATTTATTATAATATTGCAAATAAAAAGCTAATTTCCTTCCAAATTTAAAATACAATGAATGATATTTCCTTAGTATATCCAAGTTGACTGTTTTTTCGTTTGTTTTACTAACCTTTCGAGATATATTCAACATGAACATTGATGCTAGCTGTCCAGTAGCACTAGGTACCAGAGGAAAGGACACATACGATTCCTTATTTTTCCACCTTATCCTCAGCGTAATTTTGACTAGAGCCTGGATACTAGGCCTTTAATTCTGACCTGAACCTTCCAAAACAATGTCTCTGTTTGTTTGGAATTGTTCGTACCACTGTTTCGTTCAAATTGAATATTCCTTAAAGTTCCGGTTCTTTAAAGTACCGGATAACCCTACTTCTACGAAGTATTCACGGATTTCGGTAAAACATAACCTTATTTGCAGCTCAGAGAGGGCAGTGTTTTTTTAGAAATTCGCCAAGAAATTACCGGATAAAGCTTTTAAACAAGAACGCCGCAATTATGGATTGTGCTGTTTAAAACTGTCCGTATTCTCCGGAAATCCTTTCTTAACGTTGTCCAGCATTCACTTTATAAATCATCATTAAATCATTAAGGTACCCCGGGGCAAGTGAAAATACGGGGTAAGTGGGTACTATGACTGCAGATGAATCGATGAGCGTTTTTAATGGTAACAATGTTCTAGGAAGATGAAGCAGAACTATATGTAAACGAATTCACCCGACACAAAAATATTTGGAATTAAAACCATTTGAGGTACCATAATAATTGAGGTACCATAATAATCATGACTTTAAACTACCGGGAAAATCTATTACTTTTATTTTAATTCAATGGATTTCTAAATTTATCATTGATGTGGGAAGTGAATATTTTGAACAATTAAATAATTGTGTGACATCGAAAACGATTTAAAAATTTTAATTGAAGCCAAAATCTGAAATTTTCATTTGCCTTTGAGTTTGAACATACATGGGGCAAGTGGGATATATTTAAACAACATTTTCGATAAAGCTATTTTAAATGTTTTTAGATGGTTGACTAGCGAAAAATAACTTCGTCATTCATATATCATATGGATCTGAATCAGATGCAGTTTGATTTCGTTGTTTAAAAGTATTGTACAGTTAATTACCAAATGTGTATTTTACATTCTGAAAATTATCTCCCGCATGAAGAAGAACAATGGCTTTAACTATGGCTTTAACTTCCGTTTACCGTGCAAATAATCTATTTATTCTTCAATAAGTCAACAGGATTTGTCTTGTGTTTTATTATTTTTAGACTTCATCATCAGCATCAGATTTTCAGATAAATAAAGGGCACATAAATATACATAAATCGGCTATTTTGCTCTGTTACAAATTAAAAACACTGCTCATCTCCTGAATGAAAACGTTTCGTCTGAAGTACTGATTTATGTAATAATTTGTGTTGTAAATAGAGAAAAGTTTATTCATACGAAAAGTGAATAAAGATTTGCTTATCCTTGCCACCTTAAACATTTGGTACAAAAATAAGCTAATGGAAAACAAGACAACAGCCAGATAAACATTAAATCGGCTGTTGTCTTGTTTTCATATCTGCTCACATTATAATTCCTTTTATGTTGCAAAAATAATGTCCGACATGCAACCAATCTACATCCATGGTCTGAAAATACTATTACTCAGAAATAATATGAACAGTATATCTACATTCCTCAAATTAGTTTTGTTCGACAGCAGAAAACAGGTCCTGAAGGTAAATTTATTTCTAGCACTACCAATATTTTTGTAATTGAATAAATGGCTTCCAACACGTCTACACTCTACACTTCAACAATGGAAGAATATAATGATGTATCAGTGGTAAATGTTCTGAAATAACCCGGTTTCTAAGTATGCGTTAACAATTTCGCTGAACTACCGTTTTTTTAGGTCCCACTTGCCCCGGGGTACCTTAACTGAAAAAACTGTATTTTCCCGGCACAAGTTTAAAAAGGTCCCATATTTTTTTCGAGTATAGAGTCGTTAACGGAATTCCTTTTGGTCTGCCTGATTGCGGGATAGAATTTCAAATGTTCACCATTCATATGGCTTCTTGTACGATGTACCTTTTCTTGCTCATAGATTATATTCTCAAACACGGAATTTTAGGAATCCATCCTCCAAACCCAAAGAACGGAATAAGGAACGAGGAGATTTAGATGAACCCTTATTCCGGTCAAGATATTTTTCACTTTTCAGCATTTTCTATCGGGAAAATACAGGCAACAATTTGGTAATACGCTATAATGCTACCTTTTCTGTCTTGTTATGCTGCTGTGTTTGAAATCCATGGCAAATTTTCACTTAAAAATGCTTAAATATTATGACAGACGTTCTTAGCAAGTGGGTTAATTAAAACAGTCGAAATGGCGCTCGTAGTGACGACCAATAAATTTTGTTTAAATTTTCACTATTAATCACCAAAACTGACGCTGGTTTTTATTTCATTTCATGCATACATAACCATAGAAAAGTACAAGGATATTTTTCTGTTGTTTTTAGACAAAAACTCTTTATTATTTATCATTATGTCTTGCGTGAACGGAATTAGGCGCTGATTGGAATAAGGGCACATCACGGTACTTACCTTTCGAATAAAAAAAACGTGGTGAATAATATACCTGTACAACGCCTAAATGTAGACTACATTTGCGTTGTACAATCGCTTGGTGATAAAATTAACCTTTCAACACTGCATCATTTTATGTACTTGAATTACAATCACATTTGAAGAACTGAACTAATATCGACAAAAAGAACTAAAACATTAATTTCGTCGATTGTTTTTGTCTGAAAAAATCAGAAGGGTTATATACAAGATACGACCGCCGGACGTAAACTACGTAAAACAGATCATAAGATAATTCATTTGTTTAGAGTGATTGGAATTTTGACTTTTTCGCTCCCCTTTGCTTGAATGATAACACTTGCTGTTTTTATGAACCTGCTAAATTTTCAACTGAATTGGTTGTAATTTAACTGAGTTCGAGTAGTTTGAAGTTTGTATGGAAATCGCCCCGTATGTGAAAGATCGTTTCGTGAGGCGACTCATTAACTATTTAGGGGGAGATCCCCCAGCGCCGGACACCTCCCAATACCGAACACTTCTTAAAACGACACTTGCAGAGGTTCCTCGTTCATCTTATTAAGTACAAAAGGAAGCCATTGAAAAGGCTTTTAACGGCATGGAATATCAGATCTTCATGTGGTAAACTTTGTACACAATTTGAAATGGAATAAAAATGCTTAAAATTTTGATGTTTCGCGTCATTTTAGAATGTTTGAATCAACAATATTAAAATCAATCTAATGCATTCTTATTATGTGAAGATGGTCCATATTAGCCATATTTTAAATGTCTTTACTCATGTAACAGGAACTTAGTCACATTTGAACATGATGCAATAGTGTCCGGTACTAGGATGCCTCTTCAGAACCGTGAAATTTTTCACCAAAATTCATCGTCGAAAAACGTGTTCAAATGATCAAATATAGTTTGTATGAATCATCAGTGGTCATATTTTATGTATAAGGTATAAAAGGAAACATAATCCGGATAGTTAGAGTTTTTTGTTGTTAAATGGCTTATGTGTCCGGCATTGGAGGATCTTCCCCGTAATATAATCAACCCGAAGACTTCGAAGAACATTTCCTAATCTGTAAGACGGTTGTTGTTTCGAACCGATCGGATTTTTGTAAGCAAAGTTATAAAGAAAACAAAAATGCTAATTATTGATATGTTATTCTTTTACGTGGTCAATTCTCGCTTAACTTTTCAAAAGGTCCTAAGTAACATTTTTTTCATGATTTAATTTGAGTATTGCAATCAACAGATTAACATGAAATACGTTGATTGCATTATTCAGATTAAATCATGAAAAAAATGTTACTTAGGACCTTTTGAAAAGTTAAGCGAGAATTGAATTTCCCACGATTTAGTGTTTCCTTAATAATTTTTCTTGCAAGCAGCAGATGCTATTTGATATTTGAGACTAATATAACCTTCAATGTGTAAAACCGGGTGACCCAAATTTGAGTAATACCGGCGCCGGGCGTGTCCGAATCCGGGCCAATTAATGAATGGGTAGCAATGATGTTGATGTGATACTCGCATTAATAGAGGCCGACGAGTCATCTGCACTTCCACGAGTAACCATTGGGATGTTGGATATATGGGGTCGGGAGGTAGCGAGCCTCGTTTTGGTAAACGTTTTGTCGCGTGTAATGTGTAGTTTTTCCGCAAATCATGTTCGATCGCGGGGCCCTCCTTAGCCGCGCGGCTACAAAGCAAGACCATGCTGAAGGTGGCTGGGTTCGATTCCCGGTGCCAGCCTAGGCATTTTTCGGATTGGAAATTGTTTCGACTTCCTTGGGAATAAAAGTATCATCGTGTTAGCATCATCATATGCAAAAATGGTAACTTGGCTTAGAAACCTCGCAGTTAATAACTGTGAAAGTGCTTAATGAACCCTAAGCTGCGAGGCGGCTCTGTCCCAGTAATGCCATTAAAAGAAGAAGAAGAAGATGTTCGATCGCACACCAATTCATTTATGTTTCGAACAAAATTAGCGTTTACGTCAAAAAATAGCACAGAAATAGAAAAAGGAATCAAATTGTTTTTGCCTTTCTCGTACAACAAAGTTGTACCAGAAGGCTATAAGCGGGCTTGATAGTCATATGGCTACTGCTTCTGCCTCATACGCAGGAGGTCGTGGGTTCAATCCCAGGTCCGTTCCATTCTCCTACTTTTGTATCTTTCTCTATATTTCTCATGTTCTAGCAATCGCTAGAACTGGAAATGGACTTCCATATCGCGTTTCCGTTACTATTCCTATACATTCAACTTGAGTATTCTAACAGTAATCTGCTAGAATTGAAAATGAACTATAGAGCTCGTTTCCTACATCCAATTAGAAATTCCATCAGTTACCTTCTCCTATCTATCTCCTATCAGGCGCCAGTATGACCTAACAAATGAGATCACCAGTACTTGTACATTGAAGATGTGTGCTAGTCCCAAGCAAACATCTGTTGGTTCCCTGTGCAAGAGCAGCTGATCTGGTCATAATGGAGTAGCAACTACGAGCAGTCAATCAAGCTCAAGCTCAAGCTCATCAAAGTTGTACCAGAAGGCTATAATTTCACTCCAAAAGTGTGTATGTGTGTAGCCCATAAATATTTTTTTGTTAAACGCGTTTCATATAGAAGGGCTTGACAGATTCGAGTGCAACTGGTTTCATTCGACGGAGCAAATTTCCTAGTTGGACACTATTGTTTTTGTTTTATAATAAATCAAGCATTTTGGATTATATTTTTATTTTTTAATCAACAAAAACACAAATGCACATTGAATCATTAATCATTTTAGCCGTGGCGCAACCCAGGGTAACCCACGGTAAGTAATTTTTAAGCAACGTACTAGAATTGCACCAAATCTTTTTATCGCCGAAATGTAGGCAATAAGCACTGCATTTACAACATTAATTCGAATTCAACATATTGAATCGAGAAAGGCATCATCACCACCGGTGGATAAATTTGGGTTTTTTTTTATTCATTCAGGGCTTGACCAGACATAAATTTGAGACAAACCAAAAATTTCAATTTGTTCCAGTGTTCTTAGCCACTTTTTTGATTCATTGCCGCAAATAATGGGGGGCTAACTCTTTCTAGAAAAAAATAGCCCCCCCCCTAGTATAGTATTTGAAAAGTTAGTTAGCAGTGATTTGAATTTTCGACATATAGCATAATGAATTACTGAAAATGTTTGAAAACAAAAGAGTTATCTCCCATATTTACCCTATTATATCCCAGATTATAATGAAATGAGTGCAAGACGAATGAGCTTCTTTCTCATTTCTGAAAAAGATTCTATGTGGCAGTGAAATTACACTTGGTGTTCATTATGAAAAGGTAACAATGGAGAGCCACCAACATATTTATCAATCGAAGTAATCGTGGTACTTCGCCAGCAGCCAAAGACCTGTGGTCAATAATCACGGGCTGGAGTGACAGTTTTCCAGCAGACTTTCGCTTGCCTAGCAGCGTGATAACCTACTCAATTCCCATCAGTATCCGAGAATGATTCTAATCAGAATCCGAGAGTAATTACATTGGAATCTTCAAAAATTACTTTCAGAATCATCGTTCGAAGATGCTTCGGAACTTTTTGACGATTTGTTTCAGAGCCCTTCTAAGATTTGCTTCGGAATCCCTTAAAGATTTATTTCGGAATCTCTCAATGTTTTGTCTTGAAATCCGTCAGTTATTTGCTTTGGAATCCCTCAACGAATTGCTTCGGTGTCATTCGACGATTCACTACGGAACACATCGACGGTTTGCTTCTGAATTCCTCGAGGATTTAGTTCGGAGCCCCTCGACGTTTTACTTCGGAATCCCTCGACAACTTGCTTCGGGATCCCTCGAAAGATTACTCGGAACAAAATCTTTGGAACATTCCCGTCGGAATCCCCGAAACATTCCCGTTCAAATTCCTGGAATATTCCCGTCGGAATACCTGGAGGTTGGAGGATCCCTAGAAGATTCTCATTGGAATCCCTTAAAGATTCCCATCGACATCCCAGGAGAATTTGGAATCCCTGAAATATTCCCTATGGACTCCCTAGAACATTTCCGTCAGAATCCCTGGAGCATTCCTTTCGGTATACTTGGAGAGTTCCCCTCGATATCTCTGGAGATTCCCGTCGGAATCACTAAAATCAAATCGCAATCACTTAAGGATTCTCATCATTCCCGTCGCAATCCCTGGAGGATTGTTGCATTATTTGTTTTATATTTATTTTTCAATAGAGATGATACAATATTTATGAAATTTGCAAAAATATCCTTTGCCTACCGGTTGGAACCTGACAGCGATTCGTCACATATTGTATTTTGAGTGTGCGGGACAAAGCCGAGCGCGACTTCACTTAGGAGCCGTCCAGAAACCACGTGGCCATATATGGGGGGAGGTGGGGGGGGGATGGTTTTGGAAAATGACCACGATAAGTCACATGGGGGTAGGGAGAGTTTTGCTTTCGAACCACTTGGTTTTTTTACACGAAAAACTTATGGTGAACAACAATAGCTGTGTAAAAAATACAAATCATTAAAATTTAATGATTTAATTATTAAACGCAAAGCGCATCTTGAGGCCGATGCCCACGTAGCGTCTTTTCAACTTAGCATTGAAAAGACGTAGGTGTGCATCGAGAAAAAACGGTTACGCAGCGTCGGTTGCAACGCCAATGCATATCTGCGTTATTTGACCATCTTAGTCTTAGATCCTTTTTTCATAAAAAAAATAAACGAAAAAACAGGCTGTGATTCAGTCTCAATTTCCACAAAAAAAATTTGGAAGCGAAAAATGGAAAAATATTTTAAAAAAATTCCGCCGAAGGTGGTTTTTGGCATCACGCCGCCGACACTTTTGCAACAGCGTACTGCAGCTACATTTTTGAAAAATGTTCATGTTTTTACAATAATCTAAGAAAAAAACTTCAAAAGAATTTCTTGTGGATATTCAGGAAAAATCTAGTAAAGAAATTTGACATTACTTCATACAATCCTGATAAAGTGCTGGCATTCAGAATGATTTTTGAACAATTCCCTCTGAAAAATTTTGCTTGGAAATTTTGCTACAAATTGTTAATAAAAAAACAGAACATCTCCAGTAGACTGGCCCAGGAAACAAAAAGTTGTCGAATTCCACGGGGCACCCCCCAGGATTGTGTCTTTGGGTGAGAAAATCAATCTCTCAAAATTTCAGCTCAATCGCTTGTTGCATAAGCAAAGTTTGTTGAATTCAGCTCAGGATGTTATCGATCATTTAGTAATTCGCGTTCGATCATTTAGTAGGTTGAATAACTCATTCCAAAGCTGAATTTCGAAATGTATGGTGGACTTCTAGTGCGAAGTTTACAGGCTAATGGTTTGTTGCTAGAATTCAACTAATAACGACGATATAGCGCTAGTTGCAGTAGCTTAAACTAAATGATTGTAAATTTGTAATCATTTAGTCTAAGTTACTGAAACTATAGCTATAACTCCATTACTAGTGGTATTCAAACAACGAACCATTAGGCAGAATTGTAGAAAAACCTTCGCACTAGAAGTCCACCATACAACACATTTCGAAATTCAGCTTTTGGAATGAGTTATTGACAAACTACTAAATGATCGAACGCGAATTACTAAATGATCGATAACATCCTTGGCCAAAATATATAGGAGATTACACCTCCGTCACTCATTCGATCTAGAAATTGGTTTTGATAGCTCGATTGGGCTCAGAATTGCAAAAACGATAGTTGTTATGCTACAGAACAATTTCACAGAACATTGCATGATGATTAAATGAACTTTTATATAGTTTTTGGCTGATACGTTTCGATCAATAAATCCAAAAATACACAATTCAGCTCCTAATACATCAGCCGAAAGCTAAATAAAAATTCATTTAATCATCGTACAACGTTCTGTGAATTTGTTCTGCAACACACCAACTGCCCTTTTTGCAATTCTGAGCTCAATCGAGCGATCAGAACCAATTTACAGATCGGATGAGTGATAGAGGTGTATTTTCCTATATATTTTGGCTGAAATCCCCATACAAACTTAAAATCAAATGCGCCAGCTTATGCAACAAGGGGTGTCCCGTGGAATTCGACAACATTTTTTTCTCCCCATACTAAGTTGGGCCAGTCTAATCTCCAGTGTAAACTCCGGAATTTTTTCCTTAAAACAAAAAAAAATCATGTGAATTCTGTCTGAAAATTCAAAACAGTCCCGTGGGAAATATATATAATTTTCGGTGGAAAAAAATGTTCATATTTTCATATTTTTTTTAAACATTCTAATGAATTTCTTCGACAAGTTCTTTCGAATCTTCACCAGAAATTCTTCTTCATTTCCAAAAGAAGTTTTTCGAACATTTTAAGGAGTGCACTTCAAAATGTTCAGTCTCCAGTTAGCTTTGCGAGCAAAGGCGTAGGATTGTCAATCCGGAGATGACGAGTTCGATTCTCGTTCCTGTCTAGGTTTTTTTCGGGTGGGAAACATTCTCGACACCCTAAGACGCAATAGCCATACGCTATCAATTTGAGACGTTGTGTGGGCTACAACAGAAAGCACGTGCTTGAGAAAAGAGAATATGGATGAATATGATTGATCCGAAATTACCTTAGGTGGTTGGACCGTATTTATCGCATTACCACTAAGATAACCTAATGAGGTGGTAAAATGTTGGAAAAATTTTCAAAAGGGGTGATTCAAATATGACGTCCACTACTTTTTGGAATTTCTAGAACCATCTCCCCCTTCTGTCATGCTTTTTTGTATACCTAGTACATCTACTGTCACAAAATCTTAGACTCCCTCCCCCTTAAAACCTGTGACACCAAAGAAGCTCAAAATAGAGAAAATAGATGAACGGGCTATAGCCTCCCATAGGCATCGGGGCTAGTTACGCCAATGACTTTAGGTGCAAAGTGTATTAGAAACCTAAGGTTTATCAATAGTTCTATGGATCGTTTAATTTATTTGGACATTTTGAAGCACAACTTGAAAGCAAGCGTCGGTAAATTGGGTAATAGATCCAGTTTTTACTTTGTCCAAAACATGTTTCCAATCTCGTCAAAGTGTGGATACTGTATAATGCTGAATCAACGCTTCCGCATCCTGCTTAACCTCAACCCCATTGAAAATCTGTTGAGTATAGAAAGTTGTAGAACACGCGATACAGAATTTAATCCAATTGAAGAAGGTTCTCGTAGAAAAATGACTGAATATCTGCCCGAGATCAATCCAGCGTGAAAAAGTGTTTTAGAGCGTAATTGTAGCGAAAAAACTGCTATACACTTCCAAACAAAAAAAAAAATGACGTATTTTTAGACAAGGATTCAGAATATATAAAAATCTCATTTTCGCCAAAAATGTCACATATACAGTTTCTCAAACGAACGATCAAATATAGAAGCTAAGCGAGGAGGGTTTAATTTGATGATTGAAATTTTATTAGCTTTTATCTGTGAAACGATACTACCTAAGCTTGTAGAGATAACATGTTTAAAGTATGACGAAGAATATAATTCTCGCGCATAGGATAGGGGCGTAACTGCATTGATCGATTTCTCTTCATCGATGGTTTCATATCAACAATGAAACGAATTTCAACAGTTCAACGTTCGATTTAATGATTCGGGGCGATAAAGGATAGTTGCAGCTCGGTGTTGAACTTAATCTAAAATTTAAAAAAAACACCCAATAAAGAATTAAAAAAAAAGATAGTTGCAGCTTGCACCCGAAGCAACAATCATTGTTGTAACTTTTAATTCAGAAAGAAAAAAACGACGAAGAGAAATCTATTAATAAGGTTATGCCCCTATGATTCTCGGTCCGGTCTAGGATGTTTTCGGGTTGGAAACATTCTCGACTCCCTGGCCATAGTGCTTCCATTTGTACTTGCCACCCAAGATACATATTACATACTCATGCAATGGCGGGCATAGAAAAGCTTTTAATAAACAACTAACTAGGTAATTAAAGAAATGCTAATAGCATACTAAGTTGAAAAGCAGGCCAAGTTCCAGATGGAATGTAGGGTTATTGAAGAAGAAGAATATTGACCGCCCACGGCCGTGTCCGAATACAATTCAATTGAGTAATGGGTACGGTTGACGTGGTACTTTCTTCGATGAAAAACGACATGATTTTACAGACTGCAGTTTATATTGCATCAGTCGTAACCTCATTTTTTACCTTTGCACCGATAAAAAACAAAAAATTTCATATCCCGACAGCCCTAATATTTAAAAATCAAGAATGTATGTGAATGGAAATGATCTTTGGTCAACGTGTCCGATGTGATCATTGTCACTGTAAAAAACGGACAAGTTGAGCTGTTCCTATCATAACTAATGTGAGACAAAAAAAGCATTTCACATTTATTTCAATTCCTTTTTTTAACTATCAAGTCTATTGCATTTATTCTATCAAGTTTATCGAGTTGGCTGCTAATCGCAATTCGTCTGCGCAGTGTCGAAAAGTTGTCGTTTTTTTTTGCTGAGGCCAGTTGGTCTGTTTAATTTGAACACGCGATAATGAAGCGAAAACTTGACACTTTATTTGTAGCCCGACTGTCAATTCGTTTAGCGCATTGTTATATCTCCCTGGCATTTAACAGATTAATCGCAAGATTGATTGTGCTCTGGCTTTGATTTCGGATATAAGGAATATTAGAAAGGAAACACGCTCCAGTTTAAAAAGATCAACAAATTTATTCCTCGTTTCGTAAAATAAATAAGTATTTTTGAATGTCAATAAATAGGATGATGTAGAACGAAGGGTGATACAATTCTATATGATAATTAAAATGAAATAGAAGGATGCGCAACTAATTAGGCACGAATCTCGGACTCTGGGAAGGTAACTTACTCTTAAATTTGGTAAAACGTAAATTCTAAAGCACGATGAAAGTATAAGGCAGTCTTGAGACAATTCGATACGTTCGAACAGAAGAGTAATTTTTCGCAAATATTTTGCACCATTAAAGCTATCGGTAGTACAATTAAAACTGTTTGTGGCATTGTCCAGGTGGAAGCGCAGCTTAGAAGCACTTGCGGTGCACGATTCCGGGGCCGGATTCGTCGTATTCCTGCTTTGAGATCCACATCTGCTGGAAGGTCGATAGGGAGGCCAGGATCGATCCACCGATCCAGACGGAGTATTTACGCTCTGGTGGGGCGATGATTTTGATCTTGATGGTGGACGGGGCGAGGGCGGTGATTTCCTTCTGCATGCGATCGGCAATACCGGGGTACATGGTGGTACCGCCGGACATCACGATGTTGGCGTACAGATCCTTACGGATATCGACGTCGCATTTCATGATAGAATTGTAGACGGTTTCGTGGATGCCGCACGATTCCATACCCAGGAAGGATGGCTGGAAGAGAGATTCTGGGCACCGGAAACGCTCGTTGCCGATGGTGATGACTTGTCCGTCAGGGAGTTCATAGGATTTTTCCAGTGCAGTGGAAGCGGCAGCGGTGGCCATTTCCTGTTCAAAGTCCAGAGCGACGTAGCACAGTTTTTCCTTGATGTCACGAACGATTTCACGTTCGGCAGTGGTGGTGAAGGAGTAGCCGCGCTCGGTCAGGATTTTCATCAGGTAATCGGTGAGATCGCGACCAGCCAGATCCAGACGCAGGATGGCGTGAGGCAAAGCGTAGCCTTCGTAGATTGGGACAGTGTGGGAAACACCATCTCCGGAGTCCAGCACAATACCGGTGGTACGACCAGAGGCGTATAGGGACAGCACGGCCTGGATGGCGACGTACATGGCTGGCGAGTTGAAGGTCTCGAACATGATCTGAGTCATTTTTTCGCGGTTAGCCTTCGGATTCAGTGGCGCTTCCGTCAACAGAACGGGGTGCTCCTCGGGGGCCACACGCAGTTCATTGTAGAACGTGTGATGCCAGATCTTCTCCATGTCGTCCCAGTTGGTGATGATGCCGTGCTCGATCGGGTACTTCAGGGTCAGGATACCACGTTTGCTCTGGGCTTCGTCGCCGACGTAGGAGTCCTTCTGGCCCATACCGACCATCACACCCTGGTGCCGGGGGCGACCGACAATCGAGGGGAACACGGCACGCGGCGCATCGTCACCGGCGAATCCGGCCTTGCACATACCGGAACCGTTGTCAACGACCAGGGCGGCAACATCGTCGTCACACATTCTGCTGGTTGTGGTGGGTTAACTGCGTGGTGAGAAAATGCAGGAAAGGAAATGGAAAATTGTATTATTGCCATCTTAGATGAAGTGGTCAATCATTATGTTGAGATTGGAGAGAGAGAGATCTACATGATTTTATGTTGTCATAATTTTAATCGGCTTTGACTCTTTTTATCAACTTTTCAAACAAGTGATTAGTTCTGCTGAACGAATTAATGTACTACTATACCGTCGGAAATAAGTATAAAGACAAGAATACTTTTCATATATTTTCATCATGTTTGAGGATCGAAATCTCGATTCGTAGCGATTTGATTTGTCTGAAATTTTACAAGGCACCTGTTTTCAACTTGAACTATCGATCTTTGAGTGAATTTATTGATTTTGACCTCCGAATGTGGAAATAATTATAAAGACACCACTTTTATATGAGGCTCCATACAACAGAACTGTATTTCCAACAGAAACGCGTATAAGCAGAATATATGCGTAAATGCAGCATTAATTGTATAATAATTCAAGTCATTTTAGCCTGCTGGCAAAAAATTAACCCAATCGAATGGCTAAGAATCGAGATATTAAACTCCCAACAGGGCCAATTTGTATGGAAACCGAGTCTGTATTTATACTTATTTCCATCACTGTATCACATTGGTCAGAATCGTTCCGATGCTGTAGTCTTTGTTCAAACGAAGAAGAAAACACAGTGTTGCAAAAAAAAACCCTACTGTTTATCAATACAGATTGATTCTTATTCTGACGTTCGGTTGATTACTTTCGAAGGCTACCATGTCAAAAAGCTTTTTTTTTATTATTTTCTCGGTATTAAGTGAGAAGTCACCAAACTTAATAACGC
The DNA here is from genome assembly GCF_024139115.2 of Armigeres subalbatus. Classification (NCBI taxonomy): domain Eukaryota; kingdom Metazoa; phylum Arthropoda; class Insecta; order Diptera; family Culicidae; genus Armigeres; species Armigeres subalbatus. The sequence continues at coordinate 7,779,759 of NC_085139.1, read as the reverse complement.
TGATGCTGCCTTTATCGCAGTTAGCTTATATCAAGCTCTATCTGGAATAAGGGCGAATGTCGCAAGAGAGGATTCTCTTCGTCAACTTCCCCTCTTTTAAATAAAAGTGACAAGCAGCTGATTTCTTTGTGGTTTATCACCCCAGAACGATAAAACAATGCGAACTTGCATTCTGAGGTGATAAACTGTAAAGAAATCCTCTGCTTGACACTTTTATTCAAATGAGGGGAGTCGACGAAGAGAATTCTATCTTGCGACATTCGCCCTTTTACCAGATAGAGCTTGATATGGTTCGATGCATCATTTTCTTCATAACTTTCAAACGCAACGGTGAAACGTAATCAAATTCAATAGTGATCAAATCAAGCTCTATCTGGTAAAAGGGCGAATGTCGCAAGAGAGAATTCTCTTCGTCGACTTTCCCTTTTTTAAATAAAAGTGACAAGCAGAGATTTCACCTCAGACTGCAAGTTCGCATTGTTTTCTATCATGCTGAGATGATAAACCACAAAGAAATCCTCTGCTTGTCACTTTTATTAAAAAGAGGGGAAGTCGGCGAAGAGAATCCTCTCTTGCGACATTCGCTCTTATTCCAGATAGAGCTTGAAATAGGCTTTGCCCCCTGGTTAATTGACTGCTTCAATAGTCCATATTTAATATTTAAAGCACCCGAAACTGTTGGCGGTAGTGCACAAGACTTTTCCTTCGTACCGTTATTTACACCCACATCAAATGATACTCGAGTTTTCGTGCATTTTTTATTACTTCTCAAGTATAAAATGTAGTACATTTTTCAATACGATTTTCTCAATGGAAGATATATGGATCGTCACGGTGTTCAAATTGGAACCACTTCAACGTCGTTCACAAGTCGGAAACACATGCTCTGCTCGACGTCGACACTGCTATAAACAAAAGATATTTTAGTTACTAGATAAATATTGTCGCTGTCGTCGCTGTCCGGAACATCTTTTGCTGGCGAGGATAGGGGAGCTAAATGTCAAAGAAGAAAAATCCATACGATTTGACAGGTATGTACCACACATGTTTCGGACAGCAGAACAAAGGGAACCGAAGCGACAATCTTTATCTAGTAACTAAAATATCTTTTCTATAAACCCATAGTTATCTCATTGAAGTTTACAATCATCCAACCAGCAGCGATAGCACCAACAGATAGCCATTGGCAATTGCGCACGAATCTTGGAATCATCGTCGTCGCTGATAAACAACTACCGCTACCCTACCAAAGACAATCAGCGTAATCGCACTTCGCAATAATCAATTGACCCAAAACGAATCACGTGAATCACTTTTTTCCACCCAAACGAATCGCGGCCACACGATGCCCATATATGGTGCTCACCTTTAGCAGTTCAAACTTTCGACAAACACGAGGCTTTCTTCCCGACTGGGCTGGATTCAATGTTCTTGTTCTTGCGAGGACACAACTCGACAGATCTCCGGTACACTACTGGCTAATTGGATTTATAATAATCCAATATTTATACCCACCACGTTGGCCGTTGGCGTCGCGGTGCCCACTGGACGACGACAACGACGCTGCCGGGCGTGCGCGATTTTCTCGTTTTGGCGGCGGCGCCAGCGCCCCCGACCTCATCCCAAATACGGATGGGAGAGAGAAAATCGGCATATTTCCCGACGCGCGTACGAGAATATTGGAAAAACGGTCGAAATTTTCCCCAAGGTGCTCGAGACATCAGCAGACTTACTCGTTGTTTACCTATTTCTATTTCGAGTCGTTATCTGATGTACGCGCGGGGATAAACGAAACCATCTGAATTGCTTTAGATTGATTAGAATCGGACACTGGAGTGGTGTTCAAGGCTTTCCTTATATGGCGTGATTCAGTCTATACAGTTTTATTATCGAATTTTTTTTATCAGTTGTATAACAGAGGATGATACTTAGAAGCACTTGCGGTGAACGATTCCGGGTCCGGATTCGTCATATTCCTGCTTTGAGATCCACATTTGCTGGAAGGTGGAGAGTGATGCCAGGATCGATCCGCCGATCCAGACGGAGTATTTGCGTTCTGGCGGGGCGACGATCTTGACCTTGATCGAAGGCGGAGCGAGCGTTGACAGTTCGCGCTGCATACGATCAGCGATTCCGGCGAACATGGTAGATCCACCGGACAGGACGGTATTGGCGAATAAATCCTTACGGATGTCGACATCACACTTCTTAATCGAGTTGAACACCGTTTCATGAACGCCAACGGTTTCCATTCCGATGAAGGATGGCTGGAATAGAGTTTCCGGACAGCGGAACCGTTCGTTACCAATGGTGATAACCTGTCCGTCCGGCAGTTCATAGGACTTCTCCAAGCTGGACGAGGTAGCAGCAGTTGCCATCTCCTGTTCAAAGTCTAGGGCGACGTAGCACAGCTTTTCCTTGATGTCACGAACGATTTCGCGCTCGGCGGTGGTCGTAAAAGTGTAGCCACGTTCGGTCAAGATGGTCATCAAGTAATCGGTCAGATCACGACCAGCCAGATCCAAACGCAGGATGGCGTGTGGCAGGGCATAACCTTCGTAGATCGGCACAGTGTGGGAGACACCATCTCCAGAGTCGAGCACAATACCTACAGAAAAAAATCAATCACATCAAACTCAAACATAAACCTTATTTTTTTCAAAAGCCTTACCAGTCGTACGACCAGAAGCATACAAGCTCAGCACAGCCTGGATGGCAACATACATCGCTGGCGTGTTGAAGGTCTCGAACATGATCTGAGTCATCTTCTCGCGGTTAGCCTTGGGGTTCAGTGGTGCCTCCGTCAACAGGACCGGATGTTCCTCTGGGGCCACACGCAGCTCGTTGTAGAACGTGTGGTGCCAGATTTTCTCCATGTCGTCCCAGTTCGAAACGATTCCGTGCTCGATCGGGTACTTCAGGGTCAAGATACCGCGCTTGCTCTGGGCCTCATCGCCCACGTAGGAGTCCTTCTGGCCCATACCGACCATCACACCCTGGTGCCGGGCACGGCCCACGATCGAGGGGAACACGGCACGCGGTGCATCGTCACCGGCGAATCCGGCCTTGCACATTCCGGATCCATTGTCGATGACCAACGCGGCAATCTCTTCGTCGCACATTTTGTTCGATTAACAGAGCAGCAATTCCACCAAGCCCAAGGTTCACTTCAAAGTCGACTAAAGCACGTCCCAGCGATTGATTGGTCATTTATAGTTAATAGATAAGATTCGAGGCTTTTATCAGTTTCAACGGGCCCAATTGTATATGTGCCCCTTGCTGATTAGAATCGTAAGACAAAAAATAATGGAACTCGGAGACGTCATAACTTCAGCTCAACTGTGATCACAATACTCACCTTTTTTGGTTATTTGCAAAGCAGGCATACGAGTAACCGCGAGTCAGCGGATTTTCGTCTGTTGCTTGTATTTGGATGGGAACGGCTGAATTTCGACACGTGGGTGGACGATTCGCGCTCACGTTTCTTACCGTATCTGGAGCGATTTGGTCTTGGTAATCGGCGTTTGGTGGTGTCGAAAATAGTTAATGCTGTGAGTAATGCGTTCACACGGTAGGTCACGTAACGTTATTTGTCAAATTTATCTCGGTTTATGCTTTTATTCACTTGGTAAGATATGTATGTCTTGCATGAAATATTATTCGCTTACAGAAATTAAAAACAATGATTCAATGAGATTTCTCATTTGTTTTGTTTCTTCATAAATATTTCGGTCGTATTTCTGCAAATTTTTGGAGACACACTTTTTGGAATTCAGCATTTCCTCACAACAAGTTACATTCGACGGGGAATTCGTTCCCATTTTTTTTATTGAAAATTGACCTGATCGGACATTGCATTTCGGAATTATTGCAAAATCACTGTTTTTTTCAAATAAAAAAAATCGAAAACGGAGAAATGCTTTTTTTGACGGTGGCAATAGCGTGTTTCGCCCTTCGGTATCTTGTAGCAATAAGTGTCGCGCTGATAATCCTCTCATAATCTCAAATATGTTGTAAGGATGTGGCCGGCATCATCATTGGTCTAAGGTTAAAGAAACTCTAAAGCATGTAGGGTAGGATGGGGCAAGATGGGTCGCCTAAGGCGAACCCTCAATGTCTCAAAACAAAAACATTTTAATTTAACTTTTAAACGTGGATCTATAAAAATCGTTCATAATCTATAAACCTGAGGTATGAAATAACAAAAACACCACTTTTTATTTCATTTTGAGTCATTAAAGAGGAAGTCTATTTTTCTGTCAATCAAAAAATGACGGGGTAGGATGGGTCAAACAGGGGTACGCCGTTTGGCATAAACTAATTTGGCATAATAGTCGTTTGGCATAATGGTCGTTTGGCATAATTGATTAAAAACAATATATATACTCAGAAATATTACAATTCTTTCAGAATTGTTGTTATTGGCATTTACACACTTAAAATAAATCGCCGAATTCGGTAAAATTTTACCGAAATCTCAACAACAGAACTGTTCGGTGAGTTGGCTACACGTTCGCCTTATAAGCGAATGGTCATGGGTTCGATTCCCAGCCCCTCCACAAAAACCCTTGTCAGTCGCCGGAAGCGCAGTTCGTCGTATGGTGGCGTTTTGGGAGACGCGCCTAACCGACACGGCTGCCTGATGACGACTGACAAAACTGTTCTTCTCGGAGGCATTCCTCCAACGATCCTCGATAAATGGCAACCGGACAAAGCAACGATCATTGGATAACACCATACGGACAAATGAACACAATGGACTCACGATGCGATGAACTAGCAACGACAACAATAACGAATTAGGGATATCTAAAATAGATTCGTATCCGTACCATTTGAATCTTTTTCCCAGAATATATTTACTAATTCCTCAGAACGTATTATTCCCCAAAAAGTGAAAGTAAAAGTAATTCTATTTTATTTCTATTTTTGTTCGTATCATTTTTTTTTTAAACCATACGGTTGGTCGAGATAAGGCGATCGAGTGACAATAAAGTAGAACCAAACTGTTCCTCCTACAAAGTCATAATCTCCACATTAGAATGTACACGATGCTCAAAAACGGCCCTGGCCCTTCTTACCCCGTGACCCATTTTGTCCCACCTAACCTTACAGTGAGAATGGTTTTCTAACCCCAATAGGACTATTGAATTGGTTTACTGTGATCTGTGTATATGTGTTGTTCTTTACTAACAAATACGATGTGCATAGTAAATGATGCTAATCTAAACTATGTTTCCGTCTTTTGACGTAGAATTACGTCCTTCGGTAAGATAGGAGGGTCATTGCAAAGTTTCAAAGGAAGTACGAGCCAATAACTCAGACGTTTTTCAACGGATTTCGGATATTTTGGAATGAATCGATCAGTACACTCTCTAAGATTCTATAGAACTATTGTAAACAATTGATTCAATGCATTTAACTATTGAAAAATTCAATTTCGCCAGCCAATGTTGAAATTGCATTTGAACAGTAAATTGCCTACATTTCGGCTTTAACGGATGGCTTAACGTGAACATGCATAAAATGTTAATAATCCACTATCGCACTATACGGAATTATACTTTCAGTTTGCGGTCGTATCTTTGATACACTTCTCTACTCTTTTCAATATTTTCCATTTATTCTTTCTTCATTCTTTTGACGTATGATTACGGTCAGGAAGTATGGGATATTCAGCCATCTTTCAACTAATTTGGTAGATTTTGGTATCAATCGATCGATGAACTCCTGATGATGATGATGATGATGATGATGATGATGATGATGATGATGATGATGATGATGATGATGATGATGATGATGATGATGATGATGATGATGATGATGATGATGATGATGATGATGATGATGATGATGATGATGATGATGATGATGATGATGATGATGATGATGATGATGATGATGATGATGATGATGATGATGATGATGATGATGATGATGATGATGATGATGATGATGATGATGATGATGATGATGATGATGATGATGATGATGATGATGATGATGATGATGATGATGATGATGATGATGATGATGATGATGATGATGATGATGATGATGATGATGATGATGATGATGATGATGATGATGATGATGATGATGATGATGATGATGATGATGATGATGATGATGATGATGATGATGATGATGATGATGATGATGATGATGATGATGATGATGATGATGATGATGATGATGATGATGATGATGATGATGATGATGATGATGATGATGATGATGATGATGATGATGATGATGATGATGATGATGATGATGATGATGATGATGATGATGATGATGATGATGATGATGATGATGATGATGATGATGATGATGATGATGATGATGATGATGATGATGATGATGATGATGATGATGATGATGATGATGATGATGATGATGATGATGATGATGATGATGATGATGATGATGATGATGATGATGATGATGATGATGATGATGATGATGATGATGATGATGATGATGATGATGATGATGATGATGATGATGATGATGATGATGATGATGATGATGATGATGATGATGATGATGATGATGATGATGATGATGATGATGATGATGATGATGATGATGATGATGATGATGATGATGATGATGATGATGATGATGATGATGATGATGATGATGATGATGATGATGATGATGATGAGGCTCGGAAGCCTCCTTTCAAGAGGCTCGGAAGCCTCCTTTCAAGAGGCTCGGAAGCCTCCTTTCAAGAGGCTCGGAAATGATGATGATGATGATGATGATGATGATGATGATGATGATGATGATGATGATGATGATGATGATGATGATGATGATGATGATGATGATGATGATGATGATGATGATGATGATGATGATGATGATGATGATGATGATGATGATGATGATGATGATGATGATGATGATGATGATGATGATGATGATGATGATGATGATGATGATGATGATGATGATGATGATGATGATGATGATGATGATGATGATGATGATGATGATGATGATGATGATGATGATGATGATGATGATGATGATGATGATGATGATGATGATGATGATGATGATGATGATGATGAGGCTCGGAAGCCTCCTTTCAAGAGGCTCGGAAGCCTCCTTTCAAGAGGCTCGGAAGCCTCCTTTCAAGAGGCTCGGAAGCCTCCTTTCAAGAGCCTCGGAAGCCTCCTTTCAAGAGGCTCGGAAGCCTCCTTTCAAGAGGCTCGGAAGCCTCCTTTCAAGAGGTTCGGATGCTTCCTTTCAAGAGACCTGGAAGCATCCTTCCACGAGGCTCGGAAGCTTCCTTCAAGAGACTCGGAAGCCTCCTTTGAAGAGGCTCGGGACCCTCTTTTCAAGAGACTCGGAAGCCTCCTTTCAAGAGGCTCGGAAGCCTCCTTTCAAGAGGCTCAGAAGCCACCTTTCAAGAGGCCTGAAAGTCTCCTTTCAAGAGGCTACTGGAGCCTCCTTTCAAGAGGCTACTGGAGCCTCCTTTCAAGAGGCTCGAAGCCTCCTTTCAAGAGGCTCGAAGCCTCCTTTCAAGAGGCTCTGAAGCCTCCTTTCAAGAGGCTCGGAAGCCTCCTTTCAAGAGACTCGGAAGCCTCCTTTTAAGAGAGCTCGGAAGCCTCCTTTTAAGAGGGCTCGGAAGCCTCCTTTTCAAGAGGGCTCGGAAGCCTCCTTTTCAAGAGGGCTCGGAAGCCTCCTTTTCAAGAGGGCTCGGAAGCCTCCTTTTCAAGAGGGCTCGGAAGCCTCCTTTTAAGAGGGCTCGGAAGCCTCCTTTTAAGAGGGCTCGGAAGCCTCCTTTTAAGAGGGCTCGGAAGCCTCCTTTTAAGAGGGCTCGGAAGCCTCCTTTCAAGAGGGCTCGGAAGCCTCCTTTCAAGAGGGCTCGAAAGCCTCCTTTCAAGAATGCTCGGAAGCCTCCTTTCAATAGGGCTCGGAAGCCTCCTTTCAAGAGGGCTCGGAAGCCTCCTTTTAAGAGGGCTCGGAAGCCTCATTTCAAGAGGGCTCGGAAGCCTCCTTTCAAGAGGATATGGCCGTTACTGTCTTATCGATGTCCCCACATCCCCAAAAGGCTCGGTAGCCTGAACATTTCGAAGGGGTACCTCTCAAGAAAAAGGTTTGGAACCGCTGGTGTACGGTAATGGCGGCTTCTGTGGGCTTCAAAGTGCTTCCATTCCTGTACTTTTATGACATCTGGCTTGGGTTTGACATTTCGTTTTCCTCCTGTTCCAGAATAAGAGGAGAGAGTAATTACAATGGAAATACTTTGTATCTTTCTCTATATTTCTCAAGTTCTAACAATCGCTAGAATTGGAAATGGACTTCCATACCGTTTCCATTTCTATGCTACACCTACAATTTGACTATTCTAGTAGTAACTGCAAGAATTGGAAATGAACGAAAAGCTCGTTTTCTACATCCAATAAGAAATTCTATCAGTAGCTTTCTCCTACCAAGACAAAATACATGGTGGCAGGTAGAGATAGGGGAAGACATAGTGGTGTTGGTGCTGAGGTAGTGCTTGATGGGGTGTATTTGAAGTTGTTGAAGAATTTGTTCACCTTGGAACGCTTGTGACAAGTGCTTAGGTAACCAGCTTAGGTCCCACAACATGCAGACGGAAACGACATTTGCTCTATACAAAACTATGATTCTACCAGTGGCCCTTTATGGACATAAAGCATGGACGTTAAAAGAGGCGGACCGGAGAGCTTTCGGGGTTTTCGAGCGAAAAGTGCTGCGTACAATACTCGGAGGGAAACTAGAAAATGGTGTGTGGTGCAGACGCATTAATCATGAGCTATATTAAGTATACAAAGAAGAACATATTATGAATCATATAAAATACGGCAGACTTCAGTGGGCTGGTCACTTAGTGCGAATGTCGGAAGAAAGAATAGCGAAAACAATATTCAATAGAGAACCAGATAGGGGCCGGCGACTTCGTGGAAAGACACGAACACGCTGGCTGCACGCGGTGGAATCGGACCTGGGGACCCTGAACGTTCGTGGAAATTGGAGGAACGTCGCCCAAGACCGGCGATCATGGAGCTCTACAATACGCCAGGCATAGGTGTATCGAAGCCGTAGCCAACCAGGAATCCAGGTAGGTAATGCCTCTAGGTGACAAAATAGACTCTATAAAATGATGTCATCCCTACATGAATACCCATGACAATTTGCTAAATTATTTCGGAATAACTACTCAATTATATCGTGGAAAAATGGTCGGGGTTCAGCCAAACCGCACCAAGCGGCTTTTCAACTGACTTGTGATATTTTGCTCGTAAAAGGACAACGGAAATAGTTTCATATCACTTTAGGGGCTGTTCACAAACCACGTAGACCGAAATTTCACTTTTTCAAACCCCCCGTCCCCCCTAGTAGACTTTCGTAGACTTTTTCAAAACCCCTCCCTCCCCCATGATGTCTACGTAGACTTTACCAAATTTTACAAAACATCATATGTGATTGGAAAAATATGGAAATCAACCACGTTTTAAGCAATTCAGCTATTCAATTCCATTTCCATGTAAACATTACAACAAAATTCGAATTTCAAACTTAACAAAATCACACTGAACAAAATCCAACAAAACAAAAATCAAATTGAAACGAAATCAAATTTAATCCTCTGTCCATAACTCCTGAAATCAAATCTCAAAGCCAATTAATTTAATTACTGTTGAATTCAACTTCTCCTAGAAGTGTGCACCACCATCGCCGACATTTCTGCATCGGCGCGCCACTGATAAAATCTGTCACGCATCCGACCTATAATTCTCAACGCCGGTTCACAATTGTGAAAATCGTGAATTTACATAATTTACAGAATGTCAAGTCTACATTCCAATAAGGTTTGCGTGGAAATTTCGTAAAATTTCCCAATTGATAACCTTGAAATCTCCGTGATAATTCCGATGCTTTTCTTGAAAATTTCATGCCAATCTCTCGCTGAATAACCATCTGTTGAAATTCCAAGAACTTTCTTATAAATTCTAAAAGTTTCCCCGGTAAAAACAAAACGAGTAATTTTCCGTTAAAATTTAGAATTATTTAGAAATTTAGAATGGTTTCCTATGATATTTTTTAATTTGTCTTGCAAATTTGAAGTAATTTCTTGAAGAAATTTAAATAAATTTTATGGGCATTCCACAAAATATTTTTTTTGAATAATTTTCGATGGAAATTATGGAGAACTTTCAGTTGAACTTTTTGTGAACTTTTTGTAAAAAATTCGAATAAATTTTCATGAAAATTAGAAGGGCTTTACAAAAATTGCAAATATTTTTTTTGTGGAAACTCAAACTGTTTGGTTGGAAATTCAAATAATTTCTCTTGAGAGTTTTCAGCAATTTATTTAGAAATTCCGAAAATTTTCCATCGATAATTCCAAAGAATTTGAATAAGAACTGCCGAAGAAATTTACGAGGAAAATTCTCCACGGGCATTTCGAATAATATTGCTTATATTTGCAAAGAATTCCTCGCGAAAATTCCGAAGAATTTCCGAAGTTAAGCAAAAAATTTCGGGGACTTCCCAAAAAATCTCCAGTGAATATTCTGAAAGGTTTCTACAAGTTCCAAAGAATATCTTTTGGGCATTCCATTTCTTGGATATTCCAAAATGCTTCCTTTGTAAATTCGAAAAAAAATCCTTTGAAGTGCCATAGTTTGCAAAAAAAGTTCCTGCCGAAAATCAAACGAATCTGCAGTAAAATCCAAGTGAAGATTTTGAAATTTTTTTATAGAGAATACTTTGGAGAATTTTCTTGTTAACACAGAAGAATTTCCTGGTGAAATCTATGATAGTTTTAAGGCGTAGCTCAGACTTTTACTTTAGTGAAATTCATTAAATTTTTAAGGAGAAATGCAAAAGATTATTTCGGTAAAGTCATGCAAAAAACAACGGAACATCCTAAAAAATCAAACAAGTGAACTTCGCACGAAGCTGCTGTATAAATCGCTTTTAAAAAACATTAAATTAAAAAGTCTACGTAGACTTTTGGTATACCATCCCCCCTTCATAGACTATCGTAGACTTTTTCAAAACCCCTCCCTCCCCCTCAAGAGTCTACGTGGTTTATGGACAGCCCCTTAAAGGTACATTATATATATCCGATACGATGTACGATCAATTAAATCTGCTAAACGAAAGTTTGAGCAGAAAAATCGGTAATTTTTCGTTGGCGCTTGGTGCGTTTTGGCTGGACCCCGACCAAATGTATATCGAGTATACTTCATATCGGGGGTAAGTTATATCGAAGATTACCTGTATATATCATAGACTAGGTTGGAACTTGCTAAAAAACGAATTCGACGTAACACACATGAAAGCATGCTGTATTTCATGTAAAATAATGTAAATCTAAAGACACTTGCGTTGCACAATGTCCAATCCAAAATCGTCGTACTCTTCTCTTGTGATCCACAGGTTTTGGTAGCCGGCCAGCGATGCCAAATTTGAACCACCCCTCCAAGCCGAGTATATGCGTTGCGCAGGAGTAATCACCTTGATCTTAACTGCGTCCGGGGCTACTAGCGCCCGTAGTTCTCGTTCCAACCGATTGGCCATTCCACCGAACATGGTTGAACCACCGGAAAGCACTACATTGGCAAACAGTTCGTTCCGGACATCGATGTCGCAATTCATAATTGAATTAAATAATGCCTGATGAATGCCCGAAGTTTCTAAATCTACGAGTGACGGTTGAAAGAGAACCTCAGTACAGCGAATTCTCTCCTGTCCTACGGTGATGCTTCTGCCGTTGGGTAGTTGAAAGTACATTTCCGATGCCGTAGATATTTCCTTTTCAAAGTCAAGAGCCACGAACCCCAGCTTCTCCTTGATATTTCGAACTGTTTCGTTAGTCAGCCGAGTTATTCCTTTATCGGCTAGACAACTAGCCAAGTAATCTGTCAATTTGCTACCCCCAACGGTTATTATTTCGATGGCTTGTGTCAATGTGTGACCCCTATCAATAGGGACAACATACGTTGCGTCGTGTCCACAATCCAATACAATTCCTGAAATGATTGTTTGAATTATATGGAAAACATCATATCAACGAGGTAATCTAATCACCTGATGTGCGTCCCGAAGCATATAAACTAAGTACTGCCTGATTTTCGATGAGTACAGCTGGGCAGCTGAACGACTCGAACATGATTTGTGTCATCTTCTCGCGGTATGCCTTCGGATTGAGTGGTACGTCACTCAGCAGGACCGGGTGTTCCTCCGGAGCAATTGTCAATTGATCGTAGAATGTGTAATGCCAAATCTTTTCCATGCTATCCCAATCGGTTATCCGACCGAGTTGTATTGGATTCACTAGCTTGGATGCCTCCAGGCTTCCCACGACGTCCTGCTCTTCGGCGCTGGTACCGACGACCGTGGGAAACACAACCGCCGGTTCATGCTCTCCGGCCAAGCCAGCCTTGATCCATCCGGATCCATTATCGATGACAACTGCGGTTTCCAGCGGATCTAGCATCGTCAATTGAAGTGGGTTTTGTAGTTATTTGATTTATAGATTTTGCAAATGACTAACGACGACTGAGTGCGTTTGCCATCCATCCAGTGCGGTGGTCATTCATGTGGGGACATCGATAAGACAATAACGGCCTTATCACGCCGGTTATCTACGCTTTGTTTCGATCTGAAAGTGTGCACGTAAACTCATCGGCGCATGGGTCTGTTGCAGTTAATTCATTGTTTCTACAGCTACAGTCGCAAATTCACGGAAATTGCTGTTTGTTATCAACAATTAAAATGGATTCTAAATTTCTCTTGGAAGTTCACTGCCGCCTAAAAATCTACATGTTTAAAAGTTGTGTTGCTGTTACTGTTAGCAGATCTCGATCGATATGAATATAGAAGTTGTTGTGTAGTACAAATTTCATGAAATTATCGAAGCCCTAACAATAAAGACCATCAAACTAACCATAGGCGTCTTTTAAGTACTTGCTATGTCACACTTAGATCTAGAGGTTTGCGCCGCCGCGCCACGCCGTCGCCGCCGGCATTTTTGCATCGGCGCGCCGCCGTTTGAAATTTGTCACGCCGTTGGTCCATAATTTTCCACCCGATTCAAAATTAAAGAAGTCCGCAGAATTTTCCGTTAAAATTAGGACGATTTATTGAAATTTCCGTAGATTTTTCCGCATTGGCGTAACTAGCCCCGATGCCTAGGAGCCCCTTTATCTATTTTCTTTTTGAGCTTCTTTTCAAAAATTCTCGAACATTTTACCACCTCATTAAGCTATCTTTATTGGTAATGTGATAAATACGGTCCAACCAGGTACCTAAGGCAATTGCGGATCAATCACACTCATCCATATTCATTTTTCTCAAGCATGTGCTTTCTGCTGTAGCCCATACCCGGGTAGAAGTTGTGATATTGATAACAAAACATGATATTAACTTGTTTGAAAAAAGAGTAAAAATAACTTGCGAATATAATAAAAAATTGCACCGAAATATCATAAAAATATCAATAACTCAATAACCATAAACTCGGTTTGTCCCGCACACTGAAAGGACAATATGTGACGGGTCACCGTCATGTTCCCAACGGTAGGCAGTGTAAATTTTTGCATATTTCTATAAATATACTATCCATCTCAAATGAAAAAAAAGCAACATTCCTCCAAGGATTCCGACGGGAATTCTCTAAGGATTTCGATGACCGAAGGGAACCTCCAGGGATTCTGAAGGCAACCCATCAGGGATTCCGACAGGAATGTTCCAGGGCTTTTTTTCTCTAGGAATTTCGACTTCCAGGAATATTCCAGAAATTTGAACGGGAATGTTCCAGTGAATCCGACAGAAATGTTTCAGGGATTCCAATGAGAATCTTCTAGAGATTCCGAATAGAATCCTCCAGGAATTCCGACGAGAATATTCATGGATTTCGAAGGGATCCCGAAAAAATCGTGGAGGGACTCCGAATCAATCCTCCAGAGATGCCGTAAAGAATTCTCCAGCGACTCCGAAGGGAATCCACCATGTATGTTTAAGCAAACCGTTGAAGGATTCCGAAGTAAATCGTCGAGGGAGTTCGAAATTGATCTTCTAGGAATTCCCTTGCAAACCGTCGAAGTATTCCGAAGCAATTCGTCGAGGGATACCGAAGCAAATCGTTAAGGGGATTCCCATCATCGAGGGATTTCGAAGCAAATCATTCAGGGATTCCGAGGCAAAACGTCGAGAGACTCCGAAATAAATATTCAAGGGATTCTGAAGCAAATCGTCGAAGTATTCTGAAACAAATCGTCAAGGAACTCCGACACAAATCTCCGACAAAGTTCGAAACAAATCTTCGAACGACTCCGGAGGAGTTCCGAAGCAAATTAACGAAAAATTCTGAAACAAATCATCCATGGATTACGAACGGTATCCCCCAAAGATCCCCAAGGGTATCCCTTAACGATACCGAAAGGAATCCAGTGTGAATTCTTCTGGATTCCGATTGGAATACTTCGATGACTCTCAAAGGAATTCTTTAGAGATTCCTATGAGAATTCTTCTCGGATGCTGATGGAATCTGTGGAAATTATCATGCTGCTAGGCAAGCGGAAGTCTGCTGGAAAATTGTCACTCCAGTCCGTGATGGTTGACTTGACTTCTGGTATCACGTTTGCTTTGATTAATATTTTAGTAGCTCTCCGTTGTTGTTGATATCAAGCTTACTTTGATGCTTTCAAATCGATTAGATATTGCCTTTTCATAATTATCAAGTGCAATTTCACTGGCATACAGGAATCTTTCTCAGAAATGAAAAAAAAAACTCTCAGAATTGAAAAAAAAAACTCACTCATTTTATTATGATAGGCTGAATATGTCTTCAAACTTTTTCATTAATTCATTACGCAATATGTTGAAAATTTATATCACTGCTAATTATCTTTTCAAATCCTAGGGGGGGCTATTTTTTTTCTAGGAAAGGGTAAGTTTCCCATTTACTTGGTAATTTGGTCATTTGGCAAGTGTCGCTTGGCTGAATTGGTCACTTTGCCAAAAAGGCCATTTAGCTGAACAGGTTATTTGGCAGGAAAAGTCGTTTGACTGCAATGTTTGTTTTGCAGAGCCAAATCACTCTTTCTGCCAAACGAGCATTTCTAGCAAACGGCATTTTCGGCCAAATTAGAATTTCAGCCAAATAAACTGTTAGGGCAAACAACTTTTTCGGTCAAATTACAAATTCGGCCGAATGAGCGTTTCGGCTGTTTGTCGCTCTCCGCCAAATGTTATTTTCGGTCAAACAATTTCAACCTAATACCGTTTCATTCAAACGTTTAATTCGGCCTAATGGAATTTGGTTAGACGATATTTGGCCTAACCTGTTATTCTTGACTTTCGGACAAACAACAGGTAAGGCAGTTTGGCTGATAGCGACAAGGCCGAAAGGTGTTTGGCCGAATATGTCATTTGGCCGAACAAACCATTAGGCTAAAACTCATTTGGCCGACAATTTTATTTAGCTGAAATGGACATACGGCCGCAAATGTCGTTCGGCTGACTGGCCATTTGACCGCAAAACTTAACCACTTAACAGAAACTTTCCGTGGATTTTCCGAATATTTTCCTGTGGAAACTTGAAACAATTTTCCTTAGAAATTCCAAAGTTCTTCCTTGGAAATTCCAAAGAATTCTCAAAGCTTCAAAGTAGTATCCGAAAATAATTTTCAAATGAATTTTTTTGAGAAGCTCAAGGAATTTTCGAGAAAAGTTCATCAGATTTTTCCGTCGAAATTCAGAAGTTGAAGTCTTGAAAACATCCTGGAAAAATGCAGAAAAAAATCCTCAAGGAACGAACGTAAAAAAACTCCACGCCGATTCACGCCGCCGCGGCCGCCAGCTAAAATGGGTTTCGGCGTGACGCTGAAAACGCCGCCGCCGACGACCAAAATTCTGGCAAACGCCGCCGCTGCCAATTTCTGGACCGGCGCACACCTCAATCTCGTACACTAAGCTATATGTTCGCTCCAAAACCAAACTTTTTATAGAAGGTCCGGAGACCCAATTGAGGCAATGTCTGTGTGTGTGTGTGTGTGTGTGTGTGTGTGTGTGTGTGTGTGTGTGTGTGTGTGTGTGTGTGTGTGTGTGTGTGTATGTGCGCAAAAAGTTGCAAATAGTGTCACTCATTTTTTTGGCACTTATCCTCAACCGATTTGCTCGCAACAAGTTGCATTCGACGCGGAATACAGTCCCATTGTTTCCTATTGATAATTGGCCAGATCGGACTATGGACTTCGGAGTTATGGCCAACATAGAAATTTATACGAAAAAATCGCGTAAAAATGTCACTCATTTTTCGGGCACTCATCCTCAACCGATTTACTTGCAACAAGTAGCATTCGATGTAGAATCCTGTCTCATTGTTTGCCATTTAAAATTGGCCAGATCGGGCTTAGAAGTTATGGCTAAAATACAGTAATATCCCGATTTTATCACCCCCCTGGTGAATTTTGGGGTGATAAAACAGGGTATGTGACAAAATTGGAAAAAAAAATATTTCCAATTTTTTAATTCATTCCACAAATATGAATCATTTTATGCCTTGGAAAGGCCAAATGCGTGATTGGTACTCGTTATTTCTTGTCGAAATTGCTCACAGAATATTTCCCAGGTACTCAGAAGTCGTTCGTAATAAATTACAGGCGGTAAAAGTTATTTCATGAAAATCAATGTTGTTTGGGGTATTATTTACGAAAATAAAAAGAATGACAAAATTTTTTGGGGTGACAAAATCGGGTCGAAAACGTGATAAAATCGGGACGTGATAAAATCGGGTCGAAAACGTGATAAAATCGGGGGTAGACAAAATCGGGGGTAGACAAAATCGGGGCGTGACAAAATCGGGTCATCACTGTAATATTTTTTGTATGGAAAAATCGTCACTCATTCTTCAGCCACTTATCCTCACCCAATTTGCTCGCATCAAATTGCATTCGACGCAGAATTCTGTCCCATTGTGTCGTATTGAAAATTGGCCCGATCGGACTATGTTATGGATCGAAAGTTATGGTCAAAATACAAGTTTATACGAAAAAATCGCGTAAAAAATGTCACTCATTTTTGAGGCACTCATCCTCAACCGATTTGCTGGCAGCAAGCCATGCGCGCGGATGGTTGATTTTAAATTTGCTGTCACGTTTTTGTTCGTTTCCGCAAGAAATAGATTCGGCTGATGTATATATTTTGCAAATATACTAGAAGAAAAAAGTTTAAGTTATCTGAAGTTTGAGATTTACGAGTTTGGTGACATTTACTCAAGTGTATTCTTATTAGAGCGCGAGAAAACGTTTGTGTAGTTTGTATAACGGATGTATTTGGTGAAAATATGTTTGAATGTGTGATAATACAAGGAAAATATGGATCAATATCGAATTGCTCGGAATAGCTCTGGAAGAGTAGTGATTTTTTCGTGAACACTAGTTGTGGTCCTCTCTTCCTCAGTTCATTTATCCGGAATTTGATCAATTTGGTGAGATTGTTTCAATTTGTTTTCATATGATTCCAAAATTAAATACGCGCTGGATTTAAAAATCCGGAAGTTTGTTTATGGATCCATTATCCAATTGATAATGGTAGCATAAACAGGCGGGGCTTATTGCAAGTGAAAGTGACCTCGGACTGGACGTGAGTTACCACAGGCAGTCTGAAATGGGTCACTGGAGCTGCAGTAGAGCTAGCACCTTCTAACTCCCGGGCTAAAGCTGACTTTATTAAAGACAGCTTTCTTCCATAATACCACTGCCGGACAGTGGGGGTTAGATTGTAGATACACACTCATCCTCAACCGATTTGCTTGCAACCAGTTGCATTCGACGCAGAATCGTGTCCCATTGTCACCTATGAAATATTTTATTAGAAGTTATGACCAAAGTACTATTTATTGTAAAAAAGAGTGCGCAAAAGTCTAGCTCACTTGTTTGGCACTTAGACTTCATCTATTCGCTCGCAATGGATTGTATTCGAGGGAGAATCCTGTTCCATTGTTTCCCCGAGTAGTACACTTGTCACATACCAGTCACTGTGACTCATATGCGACCAAATCCAGACAAATTGGAGTTGCTGCGACAAAATCGATCCGAACTGTGCTACTACTCTACTAGGGTCCTATAGAAACTTTCAAAACCACTAAACAAAATCCCTGTCTTGGCACTTATGCTCATCCGATTTTTTTGGAACAAGTTGCATTCGGCGCACTGGCGGAGCCAGCTATTGTTTTTTGGTGGGGCACCACTAAGCGCAAGAACAATAGCCTTCGAGAACAATGGTGTGATTGCATCGCGTGGTGCCCCACCTCTGTCTCCGCCAGTGATTCGGCGAGATGTTTTATTATATATACAAATATGAAAAATAGGACCTATCCACATATTGGTGTTATTTTAGATTTTTCTTATATATTTCTCAAACCTTTTGTACGAACGAGAAACGCACCATCACCGCTAGGTGGATTAATCTGGGTTTTTTGAGTAAATCTTCTAGGAGATTTCTTTAGATCTTCGGAAATTCATTTTGAAATTCCTTCATAATTTGCTTTCAGCATTTTTTCATTTCATTTATTTAGCTTACATCTAAACAGATGACATTGAATCAACAATTTGACGCCACAATACACGGTTCGAGGCCGCATCTCTCCATCCTAGAATGCGCCCCACGCTCGCCAAGTCGTTTTGCACCTGTTCTGCCCACCTCGCTCGCTGCGCTCCACGCCGTCTCGTACCTGCCGGATCGGAAGCGAACACCATCGGCATTCTTGAAACATGCCCTGCTCATCGTATCCTTCCGGTTTTAGCTACCTTCTGGATACTGGGTTCGCCGTAGAGCAGGGGGAGCTCGTGGTTCATTCTTCGCCGCCACACATCGTCTTCTTGCACACCGCCAAAGATAGTCCTAAGCACCCGTCTCTCGAATACTCCGAGTTCTTACAAATCCTCCTCGAGCATTGTCCATGTTTCGTGTCCGTAGAGGACTACCGGTCTTATTAGCGTCTTGTACATAACACATTTGGTGCGGTAGTGAATCTTTTTCGACCGCAGTTTCTTCTGGAGCCCGTAGTAGGCCCGACTTCCACAAATTATGCGCCTTCGTATTTCATGACTAACATTGTTATCAGCCGTTAGCAAGGATCCAAGGTAGACGAATTCCTCGACCACCTCGAAGGTATCTGTTGAAAATCGTACCCGTAATCGTACCGTAAATCTCTTATACAATTCTTCAGAAATTCTTTTAGGAAATCTCATTTGCAAATTCTTTTGGGAATTACTTAGAGAATCCTTTCAATTTTCCGTTCGACAATCCTACGAAAATTCATTCATAATTTTCTATTTCATTCTAGGAATTTTGAAAGGAATATTAAATTGTTTTACTAAATGAATTTCTGGAAAAATGTATAAAGGCCTTTCGGGAGGCTCTAGGAAAGAATCCCAGGAGGAATACCAAAGTAACCAAAAGTTCCTTTGAAAGCTGATTAACCCTTAAAAGGCCGTGGCGACAGTCATCTCCTTCAAAGTGTTCGTTCTCAGTAAAGCGTTGACCCCGGAATTTTCTGAAAGTGGATTAGTGGAGCTTTCTTTTGACCTAGGTGCCGCCCCGTGTTCATGAGTTTTGAAAATGTCTGTGTTTTTCCTTATTTTTTTGCTATCATGGTCAAATTTATGCAGTAATCAAGTGCAATCAAGTTCTGGCGTCATGAAATAAAGTAAATACATGAAATATATCATGTAGAAGTTATTTTGAACGTTTCCAAGTTATCTGATTACTGTAATTACCGATTTTGAAAGCAATATTCCTGATCTAAGGTTATGTCCATATTTCTTAAAATCTGATCACGAAATAAAGCAAATTGTGCCAGACAAGAGAAAAAAATATCACAAACTGTAGACAGATACAATCAATTGTATGTGTTGAAGATACTTTTTTGGGACATTCCAAAACCATACTTTACCATAGAAGCGAAAGGAAATGTGCACATAAAAATAATCAGAATACATCCTACTCAGTTCAAAGAAATCAAATGACTCAGGGGAAACTTTTCTTTGCGCCTCATAGTGACATTCTAGCAACCGCGAAATGTTCTGAAGTTCGGCTCGTAAGACCTACGCAACAACGGCCTCCAAACTGTTTTCGGCAGCGTAAAATATTGGAAACATCATGACAAAATGGCGCTTCTATTTGACTGTAGATCTGACGACCTAAACTCAAGAACGTTGTGTATGGCCTTCAGTGTATTGAAACGCAGAAAGAACGGTATAACATTTCTTGACAGGTATCCAAGGATCTGTTGGAAAGGGTTTTGACAGCTCCCGAAAATTTTTTGGAGGCTGTTGTTGCGTAGGTCTTACAAGCTTCCCACAAGTAATCTGATTTCTTTGAACTGAGCAGGATGACCTGAACTTGATTTGAAACAAGCATTGCGCTTCTACTTGATTGTAGATCTGATGACCTGAACTCAAGATCGTTTCGAACTCAATATAATGTTTTAAATGGCCTTCAGTGTATTGAAATGCAGAAAGATCGGTATAACGTTTCTTGGCAGGTATCCAAGGATCTGTAGGGAAAGGTTTTCAAAGCTGCCGAAAACAGTTTGGAGGCCGTTATCGCGTAGGTCTTTTGGTTACTTGGGTATTCAATTGAAGTACTATGGGAATTTTATAAATTATTCCTCGAGGAGCACCCGAAAGAATTTCATAAGGATTTTCTGGAGAGTTGGAAGAAATTTCGGCAGGAGTTTCCGAATGTATTTCTGGAGAAATTTCAGAATGTATTTTTGAATAATGTTACAAAGAACTACCCGAATAGATTTTCGAAAATATTTTCTTATCGAATTTCTGAAGGAATTTGCTAAAGAACTATTAAAGGCATCCACGATAAAAATCTAATGGTTGAAAATTCCAGAAATATTTACTGGATTTTTTATATAAACTTTTAGATTAATACAAGAATTCATTCGCAAAGTACTTCAGAAACTTTCACAACAGTTCCGTCAGGGACTTCTGAAGGAATTCCTTCGGAAATTGTTCGTTCGGAATATAATCCAGATATTTTTTCGTAAAAAGATACCCACAGGAATTAATTCGATTAGTCATCCAGAAGATCTTAAACATCGTAAATTATTCTAAGTAATCCATCGGTAATTCCTCCAGTGATTCATTACCAGGGTTTGCAAAAATCGCTCTCAGTAGCTAACAAACAACGATAAAAGAGAGGCAAAAACTGTTCCGAATCATAACAAGCCATGATAACAAATTTATCAATCTTGTATACAAGTGCGAAAAAACAGAATCGGATAGGCAGCCCCCACAGAAAAATGGTGTTTCTCGTTTTGTTTTTGCTCATTTACTGTTGGTTACTGCACAGCTGTGTAGAACAAGTTGAAATGCATCATCAGAGCCAGTGTTCCCCGCATTTGGTGCTTTCTAAAAGTAATATATCATGGGGTATAGCCTCCCGAATCAGGTCTTTATCATGACAGCTTGCGAAAAAAGTCTCTCGCGGTGTGCTACATATCTCTTTAGGATTTAATCCCTGTTCATTACTAAATTCCTCAAAGAATTTCTTCAAAAATCCTTAGTAAATAAATCTAGAAACATATTTCGAAATTCCTTTACGAATTCTTTCGATAATTTCTTTGAAAATTTGTCTAAGAACTCGATAATCCTTTAGAAAAACGCCGGAATTACTTTCAGGAATTTCCAAACAAAATCCTAAAGGAATTTTCTTGAATTTCTCTGTAAATTCCTCCAGGAACTCTTTCGGATTTTTTTTCAGGGATTGTGTCGGAAAATTCTCAGGAAATTACACAGGTACAGAATTTTTTTTGGGTAGCTCAAAATATTCTTTCGAAAATTCAAAGAAGGAATTTTAGGAATTCCTTCCGATTTTCCCTAAAGAATTCCTTCAAAAATTCCTGTAGGAAAATCTTTTTTTTTTAATCTTTATTAAAGAACACTTGTATCTTGAAAATTCCTTCGGAAATTCCTCAAGAAACTCCTTCAAAATTTTCTTAACAGTTTTTTTCAAAGAATTCCTTTAGAAGCTCCTTTGGAAATGTGGTCGAAATTCCTACGGAAATTGTACGGAAATACCTTCGGAAATTGTATCAGGGAAACCTGAATTCCCTTAGAAGAATTCCTTCGGATTTTTTTTTTTGGTAGTTGCTTAGAAATTCCTGCGGAAATTGGTTTAGGTATTCCTTCGTACTTTTAAGAAATTGTTTAAGCAATTATTTTAGAAATTTCATAAAGAAATTCTTCCAGTAGTTCCTTAAGAAATCCCTCTAGAAAGATGTAAGAATTCCTGGAAATCCTTCACAATTCATCCAGGAATCCCTTCGGGGACATTCCTCCGTAAATTCAATTTGATACTCCTTGAGACCTTCGGATATTCCTTCAAATCACTTCTGAAATTCTTTTAGGAATCATTTAGAAATTACTTTAAGAATTCTTTTAAAAATTTCATCTGGAAATTCCTTTTAAATTTCCGTTAGAAACTGTTCGGAAATTTCTTTTAGTATTTCCTATTTCATACTTCAATAAATTTTCGGAAAAATTCTTCCAACCAAATTTCTTGAACAATTCCTACGGGAATTTTAGAAGAAATTTCGTATAATTTTAATAAGATGATTTCCGCAGGATTTCTTGGAGTTTCCAAGGAATTTCCGGATAAATTTACAAAGGTCTTTCCTCAGAGTTTTTTGAAGAAATGTCAAAAGGAATTCCTGGCGTAACTTAGTGGAAGAGCTCTCAAAAGAATTTCTAAACGATTCCCTAAAACATATCCCGTAGAAATTCCTAAATCAATTTCTGAAAGAATTCCTAAAGAATTTCCTAATGAAATTTCGGAAGGATTTCTTCTAAAGTAATTTTCGATTGTATTCCTAAAACAATTTCAACAATTCCTGAAGGAATATCCGAATTTTTATTTTTATTTCAACCGAAATCCTACAGGAGTTTTGAATGGAATTTCTGAAGAAATTTTTAAAGAAATTCCTAAAAGAACTCGTAAATAAATCAACGAAGAAATTTTTCCAAATTGTTTTATATTACATTCTTTGAATTTCCAAAGGAATTTCTGGATTTATCTGCGAATTAATTTCCGGGGAATTTCATGGGGAACCAACATGAGGAAAATTTTGTCCAAGACTTGTGGAAGCAATTTTTGTCGGAGAAATTTCCGAGAGAATAGAATTTCCGATAGTATTCGAAGGAATACCTGAAATATTTGTTTAGAAAGAGTTTCTATAGGAATTTCTGAAAGTACTCTGGATTTTTTTCGGAAAAATCTTGGGAGCATTTTCTGAAGAATTATTTACGAAAAATTCCCCAGAACTTCATGAAAATATCCAAAGAATACAGGTCCCTGTATACAGTAAACCCTGGTCTGCAATCTGGTTTTTGGAAAAATGTTCCAAATAAAATCCTAGTGACCTTTTCAATTTTAGACAATAAAATGCAATTACAAATTCGTTACTTCGTTACAGCTTCGAAAAGACTACGCAACATTACTAATCATGGCAGCTGATGACATATTAGGAGTAATACTATTCTAACTGCTAAAAATGACATATATTTATGGGATAAGGTGCACTGCACATGTATATACTAATAATGTCTTTGCATGAAAAACTCTGTAATGTTACTATACAGAGATGGACCAGCCGCAGGCTGAAAATATCGCTAATAAAGGGAAAAAAATATTTTGAAAAATCCCAAAAGCCTTATTTACAATTTAAAATGGCCTTCGTCTTGTTTCTATTTCCTGTGGGACTCTAATAAACGGATTTGATACAGTTGCATTCGACTGGGAATCTCGTCGTCAGGTGAAGCAACAAATAGAAAATTTACATTTACTTTCATCGTTCTGAATTAGTACCTCCGAACGAATGTAGCAGCAAACTCAAGACTAATTGTAGCATCCACCCACCGTGTTCAATGCTTGAATCACTTCTCACAACATGTTTGGCTTGTGCCTTCTTCGTTTTCGCGGGGCAAATTCCCCAACTGACATCTGTAGTGGAAACGCAAGGTTGTTTACTCATCGTCAGCTTCACGTTATCTACGGAATGTCGAAAAAAATATTTCTGATCGCCTCGGTGGCGACGCCGACGCCTACTCTCACTGACGAGATAGAATTGTGAAAACAAGCACTTTGATCGTAACGTTTCTGCTTGTAAACAGAGAGATTCTGAATACTGAGAGCGCGATCGTTCTCTTCCTTTCTTCTTGATCGCCGCAGTAAAGTCCATCAAAGACAGCAGTCTCAGAATCACCCGCGCGATTCCATAAAAGGTTACGGAAAAAGGGAAAATCTTTCCTTCGTTTGTATGGATGCTGCGTTTGTTGTGTGAAAAAGACTCGTTAAGCAGGTGTTGGTTTACTGGGTCAAGCCAGATTGCTTGTTCATCCGCCGAAAGCTGGAGAATTTGTTGGTAAGATTAACGATTCTCAATCTATTTTAAGTGATCTCTGGCGCTAATGTGATCCGACATAGATTTCGTAATATTGTACCAGTTTGTTGTATATTTTAAATTTTCAAGTAAATTCCAAATCCACATGGTTTTACTTTGAAGGGAACGTGATCGAACCAAATTTTCCAAAATAAAAGGAACATGCTCAAACCGTTTTTGACTTCCCTGAGCGTTTCTGAAATATTAATCAAACCTGTCAGCGTCTCAATTAGTGACGTCCGCCGGTTGAGCGGCAAAAAAATCTCAAAGTTTGAAAGACAGCGAATTTATCGCGCGAAAATTGGAACGATTCCAGGTCGCGAATCGAATCGCGAAACTCTGTGTGTACGTACAACTTGATTTATTTGCAAACACGAAAAATAGTGCGCTCTGGATAGAAACGGCTATTTTTAAGCCATCAGGAAACCGCACTCGGTTCGTGTAGGTTTTCGAAACTCGTTGATGGGCAAATGGAATTTCGTTCGAGCGCAACAGGTGCAGCGGTCGCGCGTGGCTGTCTGATCGGCGATCGGTTCAATCGCACCAAATATGATCGTTCTCGGTGGACCTAGCTTTGCCCTGTCGAATGTGATGTTTCGCTGCGTCTGGGCATGCGTACGTACAGCTTTGAACGCAATGAACTCTGAGGGTTTTTAAAACGAATGGTGGGTGGATGTTAGACTGTTTAAAAATGTTGAAACTTTATCAATCGACTGTTGATATTGTTATAATGTACATATGTAACAAAAAAAAGAGATATGTGATGCGTAACCAAATAGCTCCTGTTATAACACAAATAGTTTCCAGACAAACAAAACCCATGTGATGTTTTATTGCCTCTAAGGACTGTATCGAAAATAAGTTGTAAACGTTTAAAGTGTTACCACTCAAAAACTAACAAAGGTATCTGTTCGGGTTTACCTGCATTCGACGTATTTTGCTGTCAAGTCAAGATTCAAATCAGGACTTGTAAATTTGCTTAAAGTTGTTTGTTGATGATATATTACGAATGGAAGAGATATAAATAGCCGACACTATACGTTTGTTTATTTGCTGGAAAAAAATAAGATCAGAGCCAAGTGACATAAACTTAAAAAAAGGAATTAGGTTTGGTTCTTATTTTTGTGGTTTTTTTTTCGCCAGTCAGCACGCTTGTTAGCAAAAAGAAGCGACGGGATTGGTCCTGTATTTCTTTGTTATTTTGGATGAGATGAATATATGTGATATGGAAAACGGAACAGTCCCCTTACTGGCGCATTTTTTGGTCGATTCCTGATTTGGCGAAAACAGCTTCTATAAATATTGGAATATGTAGTGCAGTTTTTGTTAAATATCTTATTTTTACGTTTACGCCGCTGCCATCATCCAGGCGCTATCGTATATCGTATATGAAGCTATAAAAAGCTAGCATGAGTTAAACGCTTATCCTTTCTTATTTTCCTTCTTTATTCTATCTTCCTCCTTCTTTCTTTTGCTTTCCTCTTTTCTTTTTCTTTTTCCCTCTATCCTCTTCCTTCCTTCTCCTTCCTTCGTTATTTTTTTCATTCTCCCATATTCCTTCTTCCTTTTGCTTCTTTCTTTTTCATTTTTCCTTTTCTATCTTCCTTTTTTCATCTTCCTTCATCCTTTTTGCTTCATCTATTCTCCTTCTTTCTACTTCCTTTTTCTTTCTATCTTCTTCATACTTCATTCTTCATTTATCCTTCCTTCATTTTCCTACTTATGTTCTCCTTCTTCCTTCGACATTCTACCTTTATCCTGTTTCCTTCTTCATATTTCCTTCTTTTTTCCTTTTTTCTTTCCCCTACTTTCTTTCTTCTTCCTTTTTTCCTCTTCTTTCTTCCTTTATCCTTTTTTTTCCTTCCTCCTTTTTCATTCTTCCTTTTTCTTCTTTTTTCCTTCTTCAATCTTTTTTGTTAAAGGTGATAGGCTTTATTATATTTTTTTCTTTATTTTTCCTTCTTCTTCCTTCCTCCTTTTTTCTTTCTTCTTCCTTATGCCTTTTTTATTCTTTCTTTTTCCTTCCCCCTTCTTTCTTTTTTCTTCTTCCTTCTTTTTTCATCCTTCTTCCTCCTTCTTTTTTTCCTGGCATGGTAAATGCTGGATAGAGCGTACCATTGAAACATCGCCATGGTCGTATGTTAACTGGAAAGGGGGGGGGGGGTGTTTGCTCGTCTTCGGGTGATATGCAAAGTATGTTCAACGACTTTGCCGAGCGCTCTTCTTCGGCAGGTTTAGTCAACAACGTCAACAAAACCAAATCGTTGAATGCATAAACACGGCGTCCCTTTCCAGTTACACAGTAGCCGGCCAATCAGTGGAAAATTCTGAAAGCTTGCAATATATTGGTAGCCAAATGGCTACGGCGGTACCAAGATCGACATAGGCGTACGGACTAAGAAAGCAAGGACTGCCTCTGTTAGTTTAAGAAATGAACCGGTGCCAGCGGAAGTGGTAAATGTCACATTGAGTAAACTAATTTCATTGCGTTGCGTTGCGTTGCGTTGTAACGGAGTATTTCGTAGATTGCATACTGATAGTTGTCATGTATATTCTTTACCTTTCTTACCCCAATTGCTTATGGATTTCCATTTGGGATTCAATGAAAATCCAATTGGGGGTCCAAAATGATAAAACATGAAAGCTATCATTGCCGGCCACGCCCATCTTCTCCGTTACTAGGAAAGGGAAGGAAATGATGATATGACATCTACTTAACGAGAGGCCAGCGACTCACCGACGCCCTCATAGATGTCAAGGAATTGGATGGTGGGTAGGGTATGTGGTTTAGGAGTATCATTATAAGCAAATGATAGAAAATTTGTGGAAATACGTTGGGAGTGACTTTGCTAAGAAATTTATGTCACTCCATTATCCTTGCCGATGATTTTCCTCGGATGGGGCGAAGGTATTAGCCTTGCCCTGGCTAATAGCCTAGGTTTAAGCGCCTTTGCTCGCTCTCTGAAACGAAAAAGAGCAAAAGAAATTAAATTCCCCTTCCCCTGATATGATAATGATTTTGATCAACAAATGAATTCTAAGTGGATGAATAAATAGTAACCGAATTTTAAGAAATCCGTGTTACACAAACTACGGCTCTCGTGGCTAGATCAGGTCGGTTTCCTGTCTATATGGTTCCTGATTATGACCTCAAACGCACTGGTCATCTTTCGTACGGATCGGGAGATAACGTCACGCAATGCGAAAATCAACCGAAAAAAAATGCCGTATAACCTACAGGGGTTAGGCAAAATGATTGAGATAGGCAAAATTTGGCCCAAATTCAAATCCTTATAACTTTTTGAAAAATTGATGAAATTGGACAAAACCGGAAGCATTCGACGGCAAATTTAGTCAAGATTTAGGAACATGTGCGGTCACGAATACTGGCCACCGGACACCGGAGATGTTCCGGATTTTCGGAGGCCATGTCAAAAACACATTTTTTCTGCCGCTCGTATTTTTGTTTGGTTTGAAGTTACACCGATAAACACTATTTTTCTAGAAACTAGATCTTATTGAAAATTGAATGCGGGCTGTTGCGCTAAGATCCGTTGAAAAATATCCGAGATATGGCCATTTCAGTGAACCTGGTTCCGGATACTATGGTCAATTATGTATATCCTTCCAATCACGTATATATTATCCGGTACCATATCAATATTGGTATCAAACTTCAAGATTTTTCATGGAGATGCTTCAGGAAGCATATGCAGGACGATCAGTTGCCCTGACCACTCTGTGGTAGGTTCCAGGTGCCCCGGGGGAAGTGGCCAATTTGAAAAACGTTCAGAACCCTATCAATATGGGTATCAAACTTCAAGATTTTTCATGGAGATGCTTTAGGAAGCATATTCAGGATGGTCAGTTGCTCTGACCACTTTGTAGTAGGTTCAAGGTGCCCCGGGGGAAGTGGCCAATTTGAAAAACGTTCAGAACCCTATCAATATGGGTATCAGACTTCAAGATTTTTCATGGATATGCTTAAGGAAGCATATTCAGGACGATCAGTTGCCCTGACCACTCTGTGGTAGGTTCCAGGTGCCCCGGGGGAAGTGGCCAATTTGAAAAACGTTCAGAACCCTATCAATATGGGTATCAAACTTCAAGATTTTTCATGGAGATGCTTTAGGAAGCATATTCAGGATGGTGAGTTGCCCTGACCACTCTGTGGTAGGTTCCAGGTGCCCCGGGGGAAGTGGCCAATTTGAAAAACGTTCAGAACCCTATCAATATGGGTATCAAACTTCAAGATTTTTCTTGGAGATGCTTCAGGAAGCATATTCAGGACGGTGAGTTGCCCTGACCACTCTGTGGTAGGTTCCAGGTGCCCCGGGGGAAGTGGCCAATTTGAAAAGCGTTCAGAACCCTATCGATATGGGTATCAAACTTCAAGATTTTTCATGGAGATGCTTCAGGAAGCATATTCAGGACGATCAGTTGCCCTGACCACTCTATGGTAGGTTCCAGGTGCCCCGGGGAAGTGGCCAATTTGAAAAACGTTCAGAACCGTATCAATATGGGTATCAAACTTCAAGATTTTTCATGAAGATGCTTTAGAAAGCGTATTCAGGATGATCAGTTGCTCTGACCACTTTGTAGAAGGTTCAAGGTGCCCCGGGGGAAGTGGCCAATTTAAAAAACGTTCAGAACCCTATCAATATGGGTATCAAACTTCAAGATTTTCCATGAAGGTGCTTTATGAAGCATATTCAGGACGATCAGTTGCTCTGACCACTCTGTAGTAGGTTCCAGATGCCCCTGGGGAAGTGGCCAATTTGAAAAACGTTCAGAACCCTATCAATATGGGTATCAAACCTCAAGATTTTTTGAGGTGCTACTTTTAAATGCATTTTAGAACCAGCAGCTGTCATGACCACTCTGTAGTAGGTTCCAGGTGTCCTGGGAAGTGGCCAATTTGCAAAATGTTCGAAACCATATCAAAATGAGCATCAAAGTTCAAGGTTTTTCATGGAGATGCTTTTGGACTCTCCTGTCGAATAGAGTTCGCCGCAGCACGAAGTTGACCATCTACAAAACACTCATTAGGCTGGTCTGCCTCTATGGCCACGAAAGTTGGATGTTGCTGGCGAAGGACCAACGCGCCCTTGGAGTTTCCGAATAGAAGGTGTTGCGGACTATTTATGGTGGGGTGCAGATGGAATACAATGGAGGTGGTGATGGAGGTCAATGAACCACGAGTTGTACCTGTTAGGAGAACTACCCACGCGGTACAATTTTGGCGGTTACGATGGGCCGGGCAAGAAGCCAGAATGTCAGACGATAACCCGATTGAGATGATGCTTCGATAATAATCCAACCGGTACAAGAAGAAGAGGCGTGCAGCGGTCACGGTGGATCGACCAAGTGGAACGCGACCTGCGGATCTTTCGCAAAATGAAAACAGACGTCATATTCAGGATTTGTCATCATATCAACAAATACCTTGTCTTTCAAAACAATTTGATAATCGGCAGGCTTCACTTTGCCCTTAAGTGCCATAATAGGACCATGGCCATGTCAAGAAATAGCACCCCACACAATTGCTAAGACATGCTTGCGACCTGCTGCCATTGATGGCAGGCCATCTTACACTTGGTCGATCCACCGTGACCGCATCGCGCCTCTTCTTCTTGTACCGGTCGGATCATTATCGAGCACCATCTCAATCGGGTTGTCGTCTGACATTCTGGCTACATGCCCGGCCAACCGTAACCGCCAAAATTGTACCATGTGGGTAGTTCTCCTAACAGTTACAACTCGTGGTTCATTGGCCTCCACCACCACCTCCATTGGCTTCCATCTGCACCCCACCATAAACAGTCCGAAACACCTTCCATCCGGAAACTCCAAGGGCGCGTTGGTCCTTCGCCAGCAACATCCAACTTTCGTGGCCTTAGAGGCCGACCAGTCTAATGAGCGTTTTGTAGATGGTCAACTTCGTGCGGCGGCGAACTCTATTCGACAGGAGAGTCCAAGAGCATCTCCATGCAAAACCTTGAACTTTGATATTGAGTATTGAGTATTTGATATGGTTTCGAACATTTTGCAAATTGGCCACTTCCCCAAGACACCTGGAACCTACTACTAGTAGTCATGACAGCTGCTGGTTCTAAAATGCATTAAGAAGTATCACCTCGAAAAATTTTGAAGTTTGATACCCATATTGATAGGGTTCTGAACGTTTTTCAAATTGGCCACTTCTCCCGGGGCACCTGGAACCTACTACAGAGTGGTCAGGGCAACTGATCGTCCTGAATATGCTTCCTGAAGCATCTCCATGAAAAATCTTGAAGTTTGATACCCATATTGATAGGGTTCTGAACGCTTTTCAAATTGGCCACTTCCCCCGGGGCACCTTGAACCCACTACAGAGTGGCCAGGGCAATTGATCGTCCTGAATATGCTTCCTGAAGCATCTCCAGGAAAAATCTTGAAGTTTGATACCCGTATTGACAGGGTGCTGAACGTTTTTCAAATTGGCCACTTCCCCCGGGGCACCTGGAACCTACTACAGAGTGGTCAGGGCAACTGATCGTTCTGAATATGCTTCCTGAAGCATCTTCATAAATAATCTTGAAGTTTGATACCCATATTGATAGGGTTCTGAACGTTTTTCAAATTGGCCACTTCCCCCGGGGCACCTGGAACCTACTACAGAGTGGTCAGAGCAACTGATCATCCTGAATATGCTTCCTGAAGCATCTTCATGAAAAATCTTGAAGTTTGATACCCATATTGATAGGGTGCTGAACGTTTTTCAAATTGGCCACTTCCCCCGGGGCACCTGGAACCTACCACAGAGTGGTCAGGGCAACTGATCGTCCTGAATATGCTTCCTGAAGCATCTCCATGAAAAATCTTGAAGTTTGATACCCATATTGATAGGGTTCTGAACGTTTTCAAATTGGCCACTTCCCCCGGGGCACCTGGAACCTACTACAGAGTGGTCAGAGCAACTGATCATCCTGAATACGCTTCCTGAAGCATCTTCATGAAAAATCTTGAAGTTTGATACCCATATTGATAGGGTTCGTTTTTCAAATTGGCCACTTCCCCCGGGGCACCTGGAACCTACCACAGAGTGGTCAGGGCAACTGATCGTCCTGCATATGCTTCCTGAAGCATCTCCATGAAAAATCTTGAAGTTTGATACCCATATTGATAGGGTTCTGAACGTTTTTCAAATTGGCCACTTCCCCCGGGGCACCTTGAACCTACTACAGAGTGGTCAGAGCAACTGACCATCCTGAATATGCTTCCTGAAGCATCTTCATGAAAAATCTTGAAGTTTGATACCCATATTGATAGGGTGCTGAACGTTTTTCAAATTGGCCACTTCCCCCGGGGCACCTGGAACCTACCACAGAGTGGTCAGGGCAACTGATCGTCCTGAATATGCTTCCTGAAGCATCTCCAAGAAAAATCTTGAAGTTTGATACCCATATTGATAGGGTTCTGAACGTTTTTCAAATTGGCCACTTCCCCCGGGGCACCTGGAACCTACTACAGAGTGGTCAGGGCAACTGATCGTCCTGAATATGCTTCCTGAAGCATATCCATGAAAAATCTTGAAGTTTGATACCCATTTGATAGGGTTCTGAACGTTTTTCAAATTGGCCACTTCCCCCGGGGCACCTTGAACCTACTATAGAGTGGTCAGAGCAACTGACCATCCTGAATATGCTTCCTAAAGCATCTTCATGAAAAATCTTGAAGTTTGATACCCATATTGATTGGGTTCTGGACGTTTTTTCAAATTGGCCACTTCCCCCGGGGCACCTGGAACCTACCACAGAGTGGTCAGGGCAACTGATCGTCCTGAATATGCTTCCTGAAGCATCTTCATGAAAATCTTGAAGTTTGATACCCATATTGATAGGGTTCTGAACGTTTTTCAAATTGGCCACTTCCCCCGGGGCACCTGGAACCTACTACAGAGTGGTCAGGGCAACTGATCGTCCTGAATATGCTTCCTGAAGCATCTCCATGAAAATCTTGAAGTTTGATACCCATATTGATAGGGTTCTGAACGTTTTTCAAATTGGCCACTTCCCCCGGGGCACCTGGAACCTACCACAGAGTGGTCAGGGCAACTAATCGTCCTGCATATGCTTCCTGAAGCATCTCCATGAAAAATCTTGAAGTTTGATATCAATATTGATATGGTACCGGATAATATATACGTGATTGGAAGGATATACATAATTGACCATAGTATCCGGAACCAGGTTCACTGAAATGGCCATATCTCGGATATTTTTCAACGGATCTTAGCGCAACAGCCCGCATTCAATTTTCAATAAGATCTAGTTTCTAGGAAAATAGTGTTTATCGATGTAACTTTAAACCACACAAAAATACGAGCGGCAGAAAAAATGTGATTTTGACATGGCCTCCGAAAATCCGGAACATCTCCGGTGTCCGGTGGCCAGTATTCGTGACCGCACATGTTTCTAAATCTTGACTAAATTTGCCCTCGATTGCTTCCGGTTTTGTCCAATTTCATCAATTTTTCAAAAAGTTATAAGGATTTGAATTTGGGCCAAATTTTGCCTATCTCAATCATTTTGCCTAACCCCTGTATAATCCAAAAATGACCAGCATGCTGCAATGGAGCATTTTCTTTTCACTTTCAGAAGAAACTGCAAAAAAACCGCCAAGTGGCCCGAACGAAGAAAAAAATCACGGGAGCAAATATTTAAACGTCAATACTCGCGGGCGGCACACTGTGATCCATCGATGGGTATAGTAAATCATTAGTACAGATTAAGTTGTATGTAAAAACACAATTTTTATGAAATTAATTGTAGCAAGTTTTAACGCTATTTCGAGAGGGATTCAATATATAGTTCCATTACTTTTCAGAATTGTATTTTACAACTAATCAACAGGTTCAACAAAAACTCAACCGAAGGCGCACTAATTAAATTTCTTACCGACCGCTATAAAAAACAGAAGAAAATCGATTCGCAGACGCATGGTCAATCTGCGTGCATAACGGAACACGACCATTCGCATTTAACTTACTTTCCGGATTGCACGAAGCAGAACAAAATCACTAAGAAAAAAAAAAAAAAAGAGCGTTCCCAATTTCGTCAACCAGCAAAATTACACCGTGATTTAATTCACGGATTCGGGAACACCAGTCACGTTTTCCAGAACGTTCAAGAAAACGTGACTGCACTCCCGAATCTGTGACTGTTGTTCACGAAAAATACACCGTGAACCCGCTAGTTCACGAATTCATGAACCCCTCTTTTTTCGTGCATATAGTTGCATTGAAACAAATTAATATTAATAAATGGGAAATTATCTTTGAAGTATTTCATTTTTTAAAAATTTCATTATGAAATGTGTTGCATAACAATGTCACTTTTACGAGATGAGTCGGCCAAGGGTCGATAGTCGCGTTAATAAAGACAATAATACCGTCGTCGGGGGTGACAATGGGTCAAATGGGGGTGAGAATGGGTCACTGTTTCAACCACTTAGAATGCTTGTAGAATAGATTGAATGTATCTGAGGGCAAGAAGACTAAAATATAAGAGACCTTTTTGAACGATTTGGCTCTACAACCTCCAGGCTGCCAGTGAGAGCGATGACCCATTCTCACCCCCCAGACCCACTGTATGGGTAATAAAAAGTCACTTTTAAAAACGCCCTGAATTTTGGAGTGATAGAACGGAGGGACTAGTAGAAACAGTTCAGCCCTCTTTTTCATTTTATATAGCAAATTTAATCATTTTATATAGCAAATAAGTACATAGTGTGATAGTTATCAATGTAACTTTTTGAATTCAATTCACTTAAGTAGAAATAAGAAGTTTAAAATATAAATTGAAGGTGCAGAACTTCAATTTTTGCTGCTACAATTAACGACTGTGCAGAAGCTAATAATTCAATCTCTATATTGATTCGAAAACGAGTGGAAAAACTTACCGACTCATTCCTATTCCAGTTGAACATATGGAAAGCTAAAGTTTACCTTTGTGTGATGATCATACCCCAAGACTAGATATTCCAAGCAGATATTCCATTCCTGAACAGATCTAATCCTAGTTTTGAAGGAAAACTTGAAGCGTCCGGAGCAATCCACAGGCTGCTGGAAGGATCGCCTTTACCGTTGCAATAAACCATTCCGGAACACAACATCGATTAATTTTTCCTCCTCCTTGCCTCGAGTCCAGCAATAAACGGAAAAGCCTTGCGTTGTTCATTGGCACACTTCCTCTGGTGGTAACTTCTAGGGTACTTTTTGCATTTTATTAAATTTCACTTTTAATAATTTCAGATAGGTATACACAAAAATGATAAATTTTGACGTCGGAAAAAATGCGTCCATCTTCAAGTAAAGCTTACTACGATCACATTGAGTAAATTAATTTTATTTCCCAGAAACTTCGAAAATAAAATTTAAATTTGCCATTTTCTGCAACTCAACTGTTCCAACGTGTTATTACTAATGTGCCTGAAGGTGGTAATGAGAAATATTCGAAGCTTCTTAAACTAAAATTCAGTTTGTTGGAACGAAATGAACATGTACCACTATTAATGGGAATAAAATGCAACAGAAACTGAAAATCGTTGCCAGTAAAAGTGGTACACGTGCATTTATAAAATTATTTTATAACCCTTTCAGGCCCACGGGGTCATATATGACCCCTACAGAAAAATGGATGCATAAAATTGCACGATGGATAAAAGTGAATACTCTATTCAGCAAAATTGCTTGAAATTAACTCCCCAACGGATATGGTAAGGATATGGTAAGATAGTTATGAGATATTCTGGGCAATCTAATCTGCCTTTGAGTACGGGACTTGAGTTCTACACTTGCTTAGAAGCTTTTTTCGGTACTCAAAGCTTAAATATCCGTTTATTTATGTCCATTACACTTTCCGGGATGTCAACGGATATGGTAAGATAGTTACGAGATATTCTGGGCAATCCAAACTGTCATTGAGTTTGGGACTTGAGATCTACAGCTGCTTAGAAGCTCTTTTCGATACTCAAAGCTTAAATATCCGTTCAATTATATCCATTACACCTCTCGGGAGGTCAACGGATATCGTAGAATAGTTTTCTTCAGTTCTCTTCAGCAAAATTGCTTGAAATTAACTCCCCAACGGATATGGTAAGGATATGGTAAGATAGTTATGAGATATTCTGGACAATCCAAACTGTCTTTGAGATCGGCATTTGAGATCTACAGCTGCAAAAAAATCTTTTGAAATGTTGGTGCTGGTATATTCAACTGTAATCATATACATATAGTAACTTTGAGAAAATTTGAAATGTTGGTGCCGATAAATTGGAGCTTTGAGTGACTGAAACCCAAAGTAACCATTAGCACTATATTTTGCCTTTTCGGCAATATAAAGCTATATAAGACAGGCTCTATTAGCCAGTATAAAGCATGTTTGCACTGTGACAGCGTTATAGTCGCACGTACGGATTTTTTAAATGCTTACGGTTAGCTGAAAAATTTACTACTGTGCCTGTAGATCGCATGTTCTGAACTCAAGAACGGTTTTGATGACCCAAGATATCCCAAAACCATTTAAACATGTCCCTTGATTTTCAGGAATGTATCATGGATATGGATGAATACATATCCAAACTTAAAGCGACGAAAAAAGCTAGAGTGGTGGCTGTAGATAGCATGTTCTGAACTCAAGGACGGTTTGGATAACCTAGGATGTCCCAAAACCAACTTACCACGTCTCCTGTTCTCCTGGAATATGTTTTGGACATGCTTGAATACATATCCAAGTTTCTAGTGACGAGAAAAGCTAGTTTCGTAGCTGTATATCGTAAGTTCGGAACTCAAAGACAGTTTGGATGACCCAGGATATCCCAAAACCATTTAGCTATGTCTCCTGATCTTCATGAATATGGTTGAATACATATCCAAGCTTGGAATGACGAAAAAATACATACCCAAGCTTGAAGCAACGAAAAAAGCTAAAGTGGGGCCTGTAGATCGCAAGTTCTGAACTTAAGGATGGTTTGGATAAGCCAGGATGTCGCAAACCATCTTACCTTTTCTTCTGGTCTTCTGGAATATGTTATGGATATGCTTGAATACATATTCAAACTTGGAGCGATGAAAAAAGTTAGAGTGGTGGCTTTAGATCGCAGGTTCTGAACTAAAGAACGATTTGGATGACCCGGGATATCCTAAAACCATCTTACCATGTCTCATGGTCTATAGTATGTTATGGGCATGGTTAAATACATATCCAACCTTCTAGTGATGATGATGATGATACTACCATCTATTGTAGCAAGGCACCTGCCGATAGCACTGGCCATATCTGACAAACGAGTTGATCATGATTATATTATTGTGTGTATTTCATCAAACTCCTGTATGAAGGGCCAAAAATGGGTGGGGTGGTTCCATAATCCGAAACACTTATGCGAATCCACGGGATGAATAGAGAATCTCCTTCCAGAAGAAAGTTCGTACATACAATAATATAATCTAGCTCTCGTTTCCCAGATTGACCCGCCCTTTATCCACTAGATGTTAACAACGGGAAGTTGGCGATTCCACTCTTCCTATCCAAATCGCTTCAATCGGATCCCTTGATAACTATTTTTTTATATGGTAAATAATCACATAATTTTTAAATTATTTGGTAAAAATATGTATATAACGGAATTCTCTCATCAAGTTTCAATTCGCATGTTCTGGATGAGGGAGGACTTTTCTTCAACCCCAGCTTGTTTTTGATTAATGCTGTCTTCATAGATACCAATAGTTCGTCAAGAAAAGTCCTGGTTCAAATTGGGGAATATTCATCCTTCTGGTTCACAGATTGAAAAAAAAATCCAACCTTCTAGTGGCGAAAAAATCTAGTTTCGTGGCTGTAGATCGCACGTTCTGTACTCAAGGACAGTATGGATGACCCAGGATGTCCCAAAACCATCTGACCATGTCTTTTGACCTTTATGAATATATGTTATGGACATGGTTGAATACATATCCAAGCTTAAAGTGACGAAAAAAGCTCGTATGGTAACTGTAGATCGCAAGTTCCGGACTCAAGGACAGTTTGGATGATCTAGTACATCATGAAAAAAATATTTTTCAATTTGTTTTGTCAGTTCTCCATTATAAATCACGAAAACAAATGGAACATATCAAATTTACTGCGTAATACCGCTTAGAAAAATTTGGGCCTGAAAGGGTTAAACGGCAGTGAATCATCTTGAAATTCAAAATAGGGTTAAAATCTGTTTCGGAAACATTCATTTTAATTTTTTGTTTAAATTAGCTGATTTTAGTGGGTAGAGCTGTACATTAGACTGGACCAGAAAAAAAAAGTTGTCATAATTCCACGGGGCACCAGCAGGACTGTGTCTTTTGGTAAGAAAATCAATCTCTCAAAATTTCAGCTCAATCGCTTGTTGTATAAGCTGGCGCATTTGATTTGAGGTTTGTATGGGGATTTCAGTCAAAATATATAGGAAAATACACTTTCGACACTCATTCGATCTGGAATCTGGTGGCCACTGCGGTCATAGCAGAGTAAGAGCTTACTCAAAGATCACAATCAGAAATGGATTAGAAAAAATTGGGCTGCTGTAGGACAAACTTTCCAAAATGACCATTTTTACAGACGTTCGGGATTATACGGAAGGCCCTGCGGTTATAGCTGAGTAAGAACTGTGTATTAATTCAAAGATCACGTCAGAAATTGCTTAGAAAAAATGCGCTGCTGTAGGACGAACTATCCGAAATGACCATTTTTACGAACGTTCCGGGTTTTCCGGAAGGCCGCCTGGTGGCCACCTACGGTCATAGGTGAGTGAGAACTGCGAATTAACTTCAAGATTATTAGCAAAAAAATCGCACTACTTTAGGATGATTTGTTAATGAAATAAATAATTCATTACTGGTCACTGGGATAGGGAAGGGGTCTTCCGAAACCTCCTCGCAGGCAAGTACCCTAGCTGTTCTTCTTCTCATCTGCCTGATGCTCTTTCGGATTGCAGCAACACCAACCTTAACGCCATCTACTCCATCACTCATCCAACCTGTTCAAATGTGAAAGCTACACGGTTAGAAAAAAAGTACCTAATATTAGGTACTTTTCACTCAAATCGGGGGTTTAGTGTGGGAACCCAAAATTAAGTAATTTTATCTTGAAATTAAGTAAAATTCACCTAATATTAAGTAAAATAAACTTAATTTTAAATAGAAACTAACCAAAAGTTAGGTAAATTTCACTCAACTTTTGTAAACATGAGATTACTTAACGTTGGGTTCCCACACTTTAATGCCCTTATTGAATGGTTTTGCTCTTCATTTTATGACAACAAAGGGAAGAGGGAGGGAGATGCAAGAGAAAAAAGTACCTAAAATTAGGTACTTTTTTCTAACCGTGTACGGCTTTCGTCCCCGCCCAAGAACGATCACATTTTGAAGATAGCAGTATAGCAGTATGTTCCAGCACCAGCGAAAACGGAAGCCCTATTTGCGATTTACATCAACCGGGGTGCACCTGCGATAGCCGTAAGGAAGTCCCCAACCCTCCCTAAACAGTCGCGCCTTCCAACATCAACAGCCTTTTTCATGACGCCATCGATTCCTGTCATCAGAGTCACCCGGCCCTGTTCTCGTGGATAGGGAAAGGGTCCTCCGCAATCTCCTCGCAGGCAAGTACCCAAGCTGTCCTTCATTCTCTCTGCCTGATGCACCCTTACATTGTAGCAGTACAACATCCAACGCCGTCAACTTTGATGTACATCAGTTTCCTGTCAGTAATAGTACGGATTCAGTCGAAGGCCAACTTAAAATATACTATCAGAACGTTAGAGGCTTACGCACTAAGATTGATGACTTCTTCTTAACTGCTTCGGATGCATTCTACGATGTCATAGTCCTTACAGAGACATGGCTTGATGACCGCATTTTGTCTACGCAACTGTTCGATACCTCGTATACAGTTTTTCGAAATGATCGCAACCAACGAAACAGCACTAAATCAAGAGGCGGCGGCGTCCTAATTGCCGTATCGACGCGTTTAAGTTGTTGCATAGATCCTACACCGGTCTGTGACTCCCTCGAACAACTATGGATCAGGATTAAAATGCCCACTGGTACTGCTAGCATCGGAGTTCTTTACCTACCGCCAGACCGGCGAACAAATGTCACTGATATTAACAATCATGTCGAATCTATTCGGGCAATTCATTCAGATTTGGATGAATTGGACGTCGCAATTCAGCTTGGAGATTACAATCAATCCAATCTGGTTTGGTCTACTGCGCAGAATACGTTCCCGGTCTTGGATGTGCAGCAATCGTACTTCCCGCCCTCTACCTCAATTTTGTTAGACGGATTCAGTTTAAACGGCCTTACGCAAATCAACCCGATTGCTAATCACAATTCTCGTATACTTGACTTGGTTCTAGTCAATGACAACATCAAAAGTGAATCTTCTGTTTTTAATGCTACGGAGCCTTTGATCGACCTCGATCTGAACCATCCGGCCCTTGAGATCACCATTCAACTGAAACTCCCAACGGTATACGAAGATGTCGCGGATGTACATAGCCTGGATTTATTTATTTTTTTTTTTTTTTTGTTTATTTTTTTTTTTTACTAATTTTATTTGCTAATTATCTAATACATGCATTCATCTCTTAGACTAGGTGTTCCGTGTTTTCTTAACACTATCATCCTTATTTGCTATGTTACGTTTTTAGTTATTATTAATACATTTCAATTGCCTCTGGCAGTTAGAATATTTCCTCTGGTTGAATTGAACCATGTAGGAATTAAAATGTTTTCTACTTAAACTAAACTTAACCTAATTTATACTAAGGGTACAAGGAGCTAATCGTTGCAATAGAAGATTGCAACGATTTTTGTCTGAAATTGGAAATTATTTTGTTGGACATTTGTTGCAATGTCTCAATATTAGAAATTCTATGAAGTTCATTGGTACTATACCACGGAGGCAACTTCAGAATCATTTTCAAAATTTTATTTTGAATCCTCTGAAGTGCCTTCTTTCTGGTATTGCAGCAACTAGTCCATATTGGTACAGCATACAACATGGCAGGTCTAAAAATTTGTTTGTAAATCAAAAGTTTGTTCTTAAGACAAAGTTTTGATTTTCTGTTTATAAGTGGATATAGACACTTAATATATTTGTTACATTTGGCTTGAAGGCCTTCAATGTGATTTTTAAAAGTTAATTTTTGATCTAGCAGAAGTCCTAAATATTTAGCTTCGCTAGACCAATTAATTGGAACCCCATTCATAGTGACAATATGTCTGCTAGAAGGTTTCAAATAAGAAGCTCTCGGCTTATGTGGGAAAATTCTAAGCTGAGCTTTGGAAGCATTCGGGGAAATTTTCCATTTTTGCAAGTAAGTGGAGAAAATATCCAAACTTTTTTGCAGAGTCTTTGCTCGCGGATTGACGTGTTTCAGCTTCGTCCGAAAAAAATTCTGCAATTTTATATCAGTTCCGGATTATTGGGCTTCAAAAGTCTGAAATGTTTTACGGTTACGGTGGAAGTTCCTAATTGTTCGGTAGACATCGGGTAGTTACAGTGTGATTCAGAATAGAAAGTGCCAAAGGAAAAAACAAATCGAAGAATTGGCGGATTTGAATAGTGGAATAACGGGTGATTCGATACGAAAAACAAGGTGCTGGTGTCGTTGAGGGGGCCTCGGAAGGGAGGAAGTAGGGAGTTGTGGTCTGGCGGTGTGTGGGTACTGTCGGCTGCTGGTGTCGTTCAGGTGGCCACGGGGTAGAGGGTGTGGGTGTGGAAGTGTGGAGCTGTTGTTGGTGGTTCTACTGAGGGTATAGTTGGCTGGTGGTATATTTGAGGGGGAGAGAGGAAGTGATGAGCTGTGGGCGTGTGAGGTTATGCTGTGGGGACGGTCTGTTTTGAGAAATTCGGCGAATGTATATAGAAGCAAGTTGGGAAATCTAAAGAAAACAGTCAACAAGAAAAGAAATAAGTTATTAACATTTATCGGATCTGTGTAACTATTGTTTGAAGCGTGAACTCTGTGTGGTTTTGCTGATCGGTGCTATTGTTGTGCGGTCTCGGTAGAGAGGGTGGAAGGAGTAATGATTTTATTCTCTAACAGCAATCGTTAATGGTTTGGTTATGCACTTCACGGAAATGGTGGTAGAAATAGTATCGTGGTAGCGTTGTGAAAGAGGAACGGCGGAAACTCTTTTTTTTGTGTACATTGTTGGTATCTAGTGGTATATGGAGTTTACAGATAGAGGATAAGCAAAAGAAACGCAAAGGAGAAGAAAACAAAACAACAGGGTGTACTGTAAAGGCCATGTGTGATGTTGATTGAAATATAGTAAGTAACAGGATCTTGGATTGACTATCATATGAATGAAAGTACATAAAAGCGGAATTAAGGTAAGGTGAACTATTATTGTCCTAATCATAATTGACGATTGAAACTATCATATCAGGGGGGAAGGGGAATTTAATTTCTTTTTGCTCTTTTTTCGTTTCAGAGAGCGAGCAAAGGCGCTTAAACCTTGGCTATTAGCCAGGGCAAGGCTAATACCTTCGCCCCATCCAAGGAAAATCATCGGCAAGGATAATGGAGTGACATAAATTTCTTAGCAAAGTCACTCCCAACGTATTTCCTCAAATTTTCTATCATTTGCTTATAATGATACTCCTAAACCACATACCCTACCCACCATCCAATTCCTTGACATCTATGAGGGCGTCGGTGAGTCGCTGGCCTCTCGTTAAGTAGATGTCATATCATCATTTCCTTCCCTTTCCTAGTAACGGAGAAGATGGGCGTGGCCGGCAATGATAGCTTTCATGTTTTATCATTTTGGACCCCCAATTGGATTTCCATTGAATCCCAAATGGAAATCCATAAGCAATTGGGGTAAGAAAGGTAAAGAATATACATGACAACTATCAGTATGCAATCTACGAAATACTCCGTTACAACGCAACGCAACGCAACGCAAAAATATCCAAACTTTTTTGCAATCTACTACAAATGACACGAAGGCTTCGCCCTTTGGCTGAGAGACTTGTGTCATCTGCAAACAAAGATTTTTGACACCCTGGTGGTAAATCAGGTAAGTCAGAAGTAAAATGTTATACAAAATGGGCCCCAGTATGCTGCCTTGGGGAACACCAGCTCTTACAGGTAATCTATCAGATTTAGAATTCTGATAGTTTACCTGCAGTGAGCGATCTGATAAATAATTTTGGATCAGTTTAATAATGTACAGAGGAAAATTAAAATTCATCAATTTTACAATCAAACCTTCATGCCAAACACTGTCAAATGCTTTCTCTATATCAAGAAGAGCAACTCCAGTCGAATATCCTTCAGATTTGTTGAGCCGAATTAAGTTCGTAACTCTTAATAACTGATGAGTGGTTGAATGCCCATGGCGAAAACCAAATTGCTCATCAGCAAAAATAGAATTGTCATTAATATGAGCCATCATTCTATTTAAAATAATATTTTCAAACAGTTTGCTTATTGAAGAAAGCAAACTGATTGGGCGATAACTAGAAGCCTCAGCTGGATTTTTGTCCGGCTTCAAAATTGGAACAACTTTGGCGTTTTTCCATTTATTTGGGAAGTATGCCAATTGAAAACATTTGTTAAATAAATTAACCAAAAAGGATAAAGAGCTCTCAGGAAGTTTTTTGACAAGTATGTAGAAAATACCATCATCACCCGGGGCTTTCATATTTTTAAATTTTCTAGTAATAGATCTCACTTCATCCAAATTGGTTCCCAACGAAGGGTCAAAAACCCCAAAAACATTATCTTGGTTGAGAATGTCTTCGAAGCTTCGTGTAACCTGATTCTCAATTGGACTAGTGAGACCTAGACTAAAATTATGGGCACTCTCGAACTGCTGAGCAAGTTTTTGAGCCTTTTCGCCATTTGTTAATAAAATTTTATTTCCCTCTTTAAGCGCTGGAATTGGCTTTTGGGGTTTTTTAAGAATTTTCGTTAATTTCCAAAAGGGTTTCGAACTGGGATCCAACCTCGAGACATTATTCTCAAAGTTGGTATTTCTCAGAATAGCGAAACGTTTTTTAATTTCATTTTGCAAATCTCGCCATTCAATGCGGGATCGCGAGTTCTTTGGTATTGCCTTCGCCTCACATTTTTAAGACGGATCAGTAGCTGAAGATCGTCGTCAATAATAATGGAGTTGAATTTAATTTCACATTTAGGAATTGCAATGCCTCTGGCTTCGACAATTAAATTTGTCAAAGATACGAGCGCATTGTCAATATCACTTTTGGTATCCAAAGGAATATTAACATCAAAATTCCTATCGATATATGTTTTATATAAATCCCAATCAGCTCTATGATAATTAAAAGTAGAGCTGATTGGATTGTAAATGGTTTCTTGTGAGATTTCAAATGTCACAGGAAGGTGATCAGAGTCAAAGTCAGCATGAGTTACCAATTGGCCACACAGCTGACTTGAATCCGTTAAAACTAAATCAATTGTAGAAGGATTTCGACTAGAAGAAAAACAAGTAGGGCCATTGGGATATTGAATAGTATAATATCCCGCAGAACAATCTTCAAATAAAATTTTGCCATTGGAATTGCTTTGAGCATTA
The DNA here is from genome assembly GCF_024139115.2 of Armigeres subalbatus. Classification (NCBI taxonomy): domain Eukaryota; kingdom Metazoa; phylum Arthropoda; class Insecta; order Diptera; family Culicidae; genus Armigeres; species Armigeres subalbatus. The sequence goes on along the minus strand of NC_085139.1, from coordinate 7,735,672 downwards.
TTCCATGAACGGTGTTTGGCATTGAAGTCACCAATTACGAAGAATTTTGATGTGTTGCGAGTCAGAATTTGAAGATCAGCTTTCAACAAATTCTTTTGCTGCCCATTGCATTGAAAAGGCAAATAGGCTGCAATGAAGGAAAATTGACCAAAATTTGTTTCAACAGAAACTCCCAAGGTTTCAAAAACTTTGGTTTCAAACGAAGAAAATAATTTATGTTTGATACGTCTATTAATGACGATGGCGACCCCACCACAGGCGCTGTCAAGACGATCATTTCTGTAGATAAAATAATTTGGATCTCTTTTAATGGAGAGTCCTGGTTTTAAATACGTTTCAGTTATAATGGCAATATGCACATTATGAACTGAAAGGAAGTTGAATAATTCATCTTCCTTACCCTTTAGAGAGCGGGCATTCCAATTTAGAACTTTCACACAATTATTTAGATCCATTAAAACGGAGTCCGATAACAATTTTTTGTGTGTACTTTATACCAACCTGAACAGCTTCAGGTATGGTATTTGCTTTGAACATTGCATCAATCATGTGATGCAATTGTTCAGTTAAAAAAATCAAAATCGGAAGCAGTCATGCTACCTGTATCGGCAACATGACCATTATTTTCCGTTGGGACATGGGTATAAACCTCATTTTGAGAAGAGAAATTTTGTCTACCAGCAGCGATGTTTGCATACGTAGGTACATTTGAAAAATTGGAATTTACTGAAGTGCTTGCTACCCGTTGACGAGCGGCAAAATTTGTTTGTGAATTGTGGTGGGTATGAATTGGTAACTGGTTTCGAAATTTGAGCGTTTGAAAAATTTCTACCCGTCGAATCTGGGATCCGATTGGAATTTCCCGTCATCAATTTTGCACGGGAATTCAAAACTTTTTGCGTGAAGGGCATTCCCAGAAATTGGATTTATGATTGCCCCCACAATTTGCACATTTAAATTTATTGGAATCTTCTCTCACAGGACATGCGTCCTTGGCGTGAGAGGTTCCACCACAAATCATGCATTTAGCATCCATGTGACAATGTTCCATGACCCCACTTCTGGCACTTACGGCACTGGGTGGGGTTTTGGAAATTTCCCCCAGGCCTGCGGAAATGTTCCCATGTAACACGGACATGAGACATAATACAGGCCTTTTCCAAACTTTTCATATTATTTAGTTCAGTTTTGTTAAAATGAACTAAATAAAATTCTTGAGAAATGCCCCTCTGGGAAGTACCAGAGTGGGATTTCTTTTTCATCTTAATTACTTGGACTGGTGAAAATCCAAGTAATTGAGAAATTTCAATTTTAATCTCATCCAGTGATTTATCATCACTGGGGAGACCTTCCAAGACGACTTTGAACAATCGCTCAGTTTTGTGAAGTATCGTCGTATGTGAAGAATTTATGGCGCTTCTCAGTTAAATACTGAAGAAGACGTTTGCGATCGTCAAAGGATCCCGGCAAAACGCGGCAGTCACCCTTCCTAGCAATCTGAAATGAAACCTTGATCCCCTGAAGGTTACTCAAGATTTCATTCCGAAAGCCAGAAAACTCGGCAACAGATACCACAATTGGCGGAATCCTTTGCTTTTTCGCATGAATCGAATCACCTGGGCTAGAGGTATATTCGATTTGCTCAATTTCATCATTAATCAAATCGAACTGATTGTTCAGTTCGATTGGAGAAGAATTAGTTCCGATATTAGAGTTAGAAGGAATATCTGAATTCTCCAGCTTCCTTCTATTTTTTCCGCGCTTTGGCAGGACGGTCTTGAAACCTTGTTTCTTTGAAGGAAGTGGAGAATTCAGAGACTCTTCCTCTTGTTTTATTAATGCTCATGGCTGAGCGTGGAGACGTGACCTTCTAAGAGGTTTTTCCCAGAACGGTGTCCCTGCAGGATTACCACCGCTTGTCGGAATTTTACTTCCGCAAACGGGTCCAACGTAAAACGAAGGCACGAGTCCTTGCAAAGATCGTAACGGGATCAGTGGGTACAAATAGCGCTAAGAAGCACCGTTGAAATTAAAAAACTTCCTTCCACAAAGAGAGAAAGAACCGCACAGCACGAAAGCACGATGCGGTCTGAAGCCTGGATTTTCATCGCGCCGATTACACTACTTTGTGTGAGACAATCTCTGCCATTGACTGGCGAGCTCTTGGTACGGCAACTTGCGTTGATGACGCAGTGGATTACTTCAACGAGCAGGTGAATCAAGCCATCTTTGACTGCGTTCCTCTCCGTCGACCTGTCCCTAAACCACCATGGTCGAATTCCCGATTGTGTCAGTTGAAACGAGCGAGGTCAAAAGCTTTACGTAGTTACTGTCGATCTCGTTGTCCATTCTTGAAGCGGGTTTTCACTCAGGCGAGTAACAGTTATCGTCTGTACAACCGTTTTCTCTACAAGCGATACGTGATCCATACACAGTCCAACCTCCGTAGGAACCCGAAGCAGTTTTGGTCTTTCGTTAATTCCAAAAGGAAAGGAAATGGATTGCCGGTGGAAATGCACCTTAAGGACAAGTCCGCCAGTACGCTGCAAGGTAAATGCAACCTGTTCGTGAAACATTTCAAGACTGCATTCAACGGTTCTGTAGCATCGCAATCGCAAATAATCGCAGCACTTCATGACACTCCTAGGAATACGGTTGAGTTAAGTTGCTTCGAAATCTCTACGCATCTTGTTAAAGCAGCAATCGATAAATTGAAACAGCCCAGCTCTATTGGTCCTGACGGAATTCCTGCATGCGTATTAAAAAAATGCGCTGATGCTTTTGTATATCCACTCACTGTTATATTCAATAATTCCTTGGCGCAACGTAAATTCCCTACTTGTTGGAAATCATCGGTTATGTTCCCTGTCCATAAGAAAGGTGACAAGGCAGACATTCAAAACTATCGTGGCATTACTTCGCTGTGTGCTAGCTCGAAGGTGCTCGAGATTATTGTAAATGATACTCTGTTTGCTAGTTGCCGGCGTTACATTTTCTCTGATCAACACGGATTCTTTCCAAAGAGATCTGTTTCAACGAACTTAGTTCAATTCCTTTCCACATGCCAACGTTGCATGGATTCTGGTGCTCAGGTTGATGCTGTCTATACAGACCTCAAAACAGCCTTTAATCGTGTTGACCATGGAATATTACCAGCTAGATTGGAAAAAAAATGGCGTTTCCCCCGCATGGTTAAGATCGTACCTGTCTAATCGCACACTGTGTGTCAAAATAGGAACCGAACAGTCTGAAACGTTTTGTAACATTTCCGGAGTACCTCAAGGAAGCAATCTGGGCCCATTGCTTTTTGTGCTATTCATAAATGAAATCGATATATTGTTGCCACCCGGATGCCGATCATTTTTCGCAGACGATGTCAAGATCTACATGATAATTAAGAGTCTACAAGATTGCATGGAGCTTCAGAAGATGGTAGATTGTTTTGTAATATGGTGTTCCAGAAACTTCATGACAGTTAGCATTGCTAAATGCAGTATCATCTCGTTTCATCGAAAGATCAAACCATTTGTCTTTGACTATACCATCGCAGACCAGAGTAACGCAAGTACGAGATTTGGGCGTTATGCTGGATAGTGGCCTCACATTTCGAGTCCACTACTCTGATGTAATTTCTAAAATCTAAAGCAAATAGACAGCTTGGATTTATATTCAAAATTTCTTCAGAATTCCATGATCCATTCTGCCTGCGATCACTGTATTGCTCGCTGGTACGATCCATTTTGGAGTCAAGTGTGGTTTCCTGGTGTCCATACCACGCCAACTGGATTGCTAGGATCGAATCAGTTCAGAAAAAAATCTTACGATATGCTCTGCGCTTCCTCCCATGGAATGATGCCACAAACCTGCCTCCATATGAAGAACGTTGCCAACTTCTTGGACTACAAACACTAGAACGACGACGATCCATCGCTCAAGCTGTATTTGTGGCAAACATTTTAAAAGGAGAAATTGGCGCCCCATCTGTTCTGAGATCAATATTTACGCTTCTACAAGAATTCTACGCCAGCGGAATTTCCTCCACCTTGTAACGCGAAACGCTGAGTATGGTCAGCATGATCCTATAAGATTTATGTGTAGTATTTTCAATGACGTTTTTGAACTATTTGATTTCAACTTAACCACGCGTACCTTTCAATAACGACTCTCATTAAGATGATAACTATTTTCTAAGCATAATTTTTATTTCTTAAAGCGTTTTTATATGTTGTATGTTTTAGTTAGTTAGTATATTAAGCCAATTGTTCATTAAGACCACCAAAGTGTCAGATGAATGCATACAAATAAACAAAGAACAAAGAACGAAGCTATATTTACCCGAGCCTTCTATCAAATCACGTTTATTATCTTCTCAATTAATGAAGAACTATTTTTTGAGGAATACGTGGTGGTTTGGTATAAATTGGTCAACTGACTAAAAAGATATCTCATTTTTACTCAATGTGTTGAACTTTTCACAACAATGCGAGTCCCGGAAGCTTAATGTTTGGCGAAAACTTAAGTTCGACCAAATGGCCATATGACCTAATGTCTATCCGATGTCATGTCTTTCAGTCGAAGGAACATTTGGTAGAATGTTGAAAGCGAATTTCAGCCGGTAATAAGTATGTTAGTAAAACGGAAAACGGATAATTCGTCAATAGATTTTCGGTTAAATTCGAATAAATATTCCACAAGGGCTGCAAAATAGTGGGTTGACATCAAGGAAGGAGCGTTCAACATAGCACTGGTCTCCACAAGTTCCTATCACACGCTTCCACGGGTCGTCCGATGACAAAAGACCGCTAGCTAAGGGTTGTGTAGCTGGTAGTGCAGTCTGGGCACTGTTGTCCTTCTGACATCAGCTAGAGTGAGAAGGTACATACGTCACGAGCGTCTGTTCACCAGGAGGTGCGGCTCAAACAGCGCCTGCCTAATGTCTATTCGACGTAATGTCTTTCCGACAATGTCCTTTCGACCAAACATCATTCGACAAAATGTACGAAGATTCTTCATTCTAAAATCTGATTTCGACCACATGTCCATTCGACCAAATGTTTATTCGACGTAGAATCCCTTTGACCAAATGTCCTACGTCTCTAGTAGAGTAAAAATTCATTTTCGACTAAATAGACTAAATGGAAATGGAAATGAAGGAGGGCTTTGCCAAAGACAATATCCTGTCTGGAATATTTACCGTTTTCGTACAATTTATTCTTTTTATGATCCCATCATTCCTTACTCAACATTGGAGCATTAATTATGTGATTTTTGAACCTCGGCGATAAATCTTCTACAAGAAATGAGACAAGCTGGAGTGTGAGAACTTTCGAGCGATTGCCATCCCTAATGCCGCCTACCAAGTGATATCCCAGATCATCTTCCGTCGTCTGTCACCATTAGTGAATGAGTTCGTGGGAGGTTATCAAGCCGGCTTCGTTGACGGCCGCTCGACAACGGACCAGATCTTTACTGTACGGCAAATCCTTCAAAAATGCCGTGAATACCAGGTCCCAACGCACCATCTGTTCGTTGATTTCAAGGCGGCATACGACAGTATAGACCGCGTAGAGCTATGGAAAATTATGGACGAGAACAGCTTCCCTGGGAAGCTTACCAGACTGATCAAAGCAACGGTGTGCAAAACTGTGTGAAGATTTCGTGCGAACACTACAGTTCGTTCGAATTAGGGTGGTCTAACCGGTAGTACCGAAACCGGTAATACCGGTATTACCGGCCAATTTTGGGAATCGAAAAAACCGGTATTAGAAACGGAAAATACCGGTATTTTCGGTATTGAAAATTTTGCTGTCAAAATAAAAAATCTGACTTTTTCTTCAATGAACATTGTTGATATCGTCTAGAATGCGGCAACAATGTATGAAATTTTGAAAACGGTAGGGGAGGAGGTTCGGTTGTGGGCACCCTTTTGTGTTTGGTCCATAACATTGGCCCTGGTTGATCTTATGTCGACATTTGCATAGCAATCGAAAGCTAAACTTATAACCTTACTACTAGGAAAGAAATTAATATGATTTCATCGATTTAGAAAAAAATATTGACAATTTAGAAAATTTGACATTTTTGGACATTTTCATTTCGTGGTTCGGTTGTGGGCACCCTTGAAAACTTAGCTAAAAATAAAGAAGCATGAATAAAAACCACCCAGATTTAAAGACAAGGAATAGTTTATTCATTCTAAAAACCAGGAGACGCTAAAAAAAACTCAAATCAATTCACCTAGCAGTGATGATGCCTCCCTCGGTGCATTAAGGAGGATGTTGAAAAAATCACATAAGAAAGGTCTAAAATAGCACTTTAGGTAAATGGGTTTTAATTTTTCATTGATTTACGTTTTATTGGTATGCATCACAGTCAAAAAATCCTGATTAATCACCCTAGCGGCAATAGTGCCTTTCTCGTTCATTTAAAAAATAATATTTTGGCCATAACTTCTGATCCCATAGTCCGATCTGGCCAATTTCAAATAGGAAACAATGGGAAAGCATTCCCGTCAAATATAAAATGTTGCAAGCAAATCGGTCAACGCTTTGTTCCAAAAAGTGTGTGTATAATGACTAGACATGCTCAAAGAACAAAAATATTAAATAAACTCATTATTTCGAACAATTATGTCAAACTAATTATAAAATCTGCCTTAAAGCGTTATTAAAAATAAGTTAAGGGACAAGTAAAACGATATTGAATGATTTATCAATAAAATGAGGATGCCCATAACCGAACCAATAAAGGTGCCCACAACCGAATTTCGCAGCCTTTTTGGAACGAGAAGAAAAAAAATTCGCGCTAAAATTTTGATGGCAATCGACATTGGGCCTCAAAATAGATTAAATTTACTGTGTAAATACGCATTAGAACTCACTTTTTTAATTAAATCCTTTAATTTATGACACTTTGAAAAAGGCCAAAAAAAACTTTCGTGTTGTTTTTCTTGTACGAAAAATTTATTTGTTTCTAGTTCAAAGTAGAGATGCCCATCCGGTTTGATATTGAGCACAAAACATCATGTTATTATAGCAAACAAATGACGGTTGTCAGAATGACAGCATCTCTTATCTGTCAAAAGATACATAGGGGTGCCCATAACCGAACGGTGCCCACAACCGAACCTCCTCCCCTACGAGAAGTAGTAGTTCTTTTCCGTAGATCACCTATGAAAAACGATTTTCTGCAAAAATATGTCTGTCCTGAATTCGGAAAAGAATTTGAATTAGTGGCTGATGCCAAGGCACGCTGAAATAATTCAAGCCCTCGAACATGTTCAAGCTGTTGTGGAACTACTGCTGTGTGAGTTTTGCACTCTATATGAAGCCGACGTGGCGTTCCAATTTACGTTGGAACTATTATCAAAACAAGCCACAGATATTTCCGCCACTATTTCGATGCTTTTATAGAATGAATATACCGCCGGAAATAAGTATAAAGACAAGCATGTTTTTCATACATTTTCATCATGTTTGAGAATCGAAATCTCGATTCGTAGCGATTCGATTTGGCTAAAATTTTACTAGGCACCTGTTTTCCACTTGAACTTTCGATCTTTGAGTGAATTGTATACATCACTTTTTATATATACACCACTTTTTTATATGGGGCTCCATACAACAGACCTGTCTTTATAATTATTTCCAGCAGAAACGCGTATAAGTAGAATATATGCATAAATATAACTTTCATTGAATAAAAATTCAAGTCATTTTAGGCCTGCTGGCAAAAAATCAGCCCAATCGAATCGCCAAGAATCGAGATATTGACTTCTCAACATGGCCATTTTGTATGGAAACCGAGCTTGTCTTTATACTTTTTTCCACCAGTGTACAAGAGAGACGATCCAAATACGCCGATCTTTTTGCTTTTTTGAATAATTATGCCGTGAAGCAATTAATCAGAAACGATTTTCGCATTTTTTTTTCAAGGCATCCAGAGCTACTTTGATTAAGCATGCGTATGGGATCTTGAAGAGTCTAATCATTCCTGATGCGATCGTTCAAACTAAGCCAACGATCATAGCTGACGATCGGTACGAAGAAGATGCCTTTATGAATATATTTCTGGTTTTTCGGTTAAAGAACAACTTGTGAAGAGACTGTAGCAAAGCAAAACACTTGCGTTGCTGGTGGCAAATACGTTGACGCCGGGATCCTTGCATACAATCCGTAAGGAATTCTCCTATTATGAATCGGAAAGGATTACGGGTAAGTATTTGACACTCATTTTCGACGGTCTTGGAACCATTCTCAGTAGTTGGCAACATTACTAACAAAATCCTATGCGGATTGGCCGATGAGTCGCTCAATATGTAATGTCTACTTAAGTTTCGCTTTGCCCAGTTAAACAAGCAATGATTTTAACATTTGAAGTTTGTCAACAAATATTGTTTTTCATCCAAAAGTCCAAATCAAAAGTTTTTCTTTTACTACCTGAAATTTTCACAAAAACCGGTATTCTACCGGTATTACCGGTATTGACTCCATCAAATACCGAAAACCGGTATTTGACCAGAATGGCCAATACCGACCACCCTAGTTCGAATCGCGCCGGGGACTAAGACAAGGTGATGGACTTTCGTGCCTGTTGTTCAACATTGCGCTAGTTGACACCTACTCGGCAGAGAGCCGAGTGTAACAGCCGGGGTACGATTTTCAACAGATCAGTCAAATTATTTGTTTCGCAGATGACATGGACATTGTCGGCAGATTATTTGCAAAGGTGGCAGAACTGTACGCCCGCCTGGAACGTGAAGTAACAAAAGTTGGACAGGTGGTGAATGCATCGAAGACAAGGTGAATGCTTGTGGGCGGAATCGAGCACTACAGGGCACGCCTGGGAAGCAGTGTTACGTTAGACGGAGATACCTTCGAGGTGGTCGAGATATTCGTCTACCTTGGGTCCTTGCTAACGGCTGATAATAATGTTAGTCGTGAAACATGAAGACGCATCATCTGTGGAAGTCGGCCCTACTTCGGGTTCCAGAAGAATCTGCGGTCCAAAAAATAAACCACCGCATTAAATGTGTCGTGTGCAAGACGCTGATAAGACCGATAGTCCTGTACGGACATTAAACTTGAACAATGCTCGAGATGGACTTGCAAGCGCTCGGAGTATTCGAGAGACGGTTGCTTAGGACCATCTTTGGCGATGTGCCAGAAGACGGTGTGTGGCGGTGAAGAATAAACCACGAGCTCGCCCAGTTCTACGGTGGTAGCTAAAGCCGAAAGGGTACGATGGGCAGGGCGTGTTGCAAGAATGCCGGACAACAACCCTGCAAAGATGGTGTGCGCTTCCGATTCGGCAGGTACTGCGTGGAGCACTGCGAGCGAGGTGGGCAGACCAGGTGCACAACGACTTGGCGAGCGTGGGGCGCATTCGAGGATTGTGAGATGCGGCCTCGAATCGTGTATTGTAGCGTCAAATTGTTGATTCAGTGTTATCTGTTTAGATGTAAACTAAGGCTCTGTCTCATTTGGAGAATTAAACTTAAAAGTGACAGTTCGAAAATTAGCAAATAACCCAGTTATAAGAATGGCTGGTGCTACCCAGCAATTCCAATAAGACATCGATGCAAAATGATTCGATATCTGTCAAAAGTAATCTTGCTCTGCGAGCAGGGTTATTTGATAATTATTGAAATGTCACTTTTAAGTTTAATTTCAGTTTAATTATCCAATTGAGACAGACCCTAAATAAATTAAATGAAAATATTTTTTTCCTTCCAAATGTCCATTCGACGAAACTTTATTCGACCAACTGTACCAATAATATTCATTAGAAAAACTGCTTTCGACTAAATGTCCATTTGACGTTATGTCTATTATGTCCTTTCAACCAAATGTCCAACCAAATGGACTAACAATTCATTTTCAACCAAATGTAAATGTTATTTGATGAAATGGTATAGATTTATTTCATAGGTAAAGGATGTAATTGCCATTGATATTAATATTTATTAAGGATATTTTCAAATAGTTTGCGTTAGTTTCACATAATTTAAGCATGAAATATCTCAAGTTCGATCGTCAAAGTCGTAGCATAATCATTAGCATATCAATTTACTGAAAGTAGCATCATCCCATTTGTACTTTTGCTGTAGTTTAAAATAAACCACTTCTCCAATAAAAGCAATCGTAGCCAAACCCAACCCGACTACTCCTAAGATAAATGCTCCTTCAATATGTTCCAACTTCAGCACAATTTGACCATCACCATGACCCCCACTGCCACCGCCGCCATCGCTGCCGCTGTCACCGTCGTCCAAAGCCTCATCAATTCGGATTTTGTCACTTTCCACTTGCCATTTACCGAGCAACCCAGACTCACTGATACGCCTGATCAGTTCGTTGATCTTCGGCAGTAGATGGAAGTCCTTCTTAACCATCATTCCCACCGAATACGTTTGAATATTGTCGGTCCTCGGAAAACAGAAGATCTCCACCTCGCCAATGCTTTTGCTGTTGTGTGAATGAGCTCTCGAGACGGCCACTGCAATTGTCTGTTCCGAGTGCAAACGCGCCAAGCAGTCGTCCATGTTGGGGCAAGTTTTATAAATGCTTGTGATGTGCTCAGATACCCAATCCGGTCTATCGAAGAAAACCAAACTATTCTCCGCTCCGACGAATTGGAAGTTCTGCTTGATCGCTGCCTCCACTGTACTGACCTGAGTCTCGAAACGCGGCCGTGTGAGCACCGATATTAGAAAACTGTGGTAGGCCGCACTCCAGTGGATCCCGTAGATCATGTATCCTATTAGGAAAAACCTTGTTGAGAACCGTTTTGGCCAGTAGTGTGCGTATACGCTCAAGGATAAAGCTAACGATTGCAGTGCCATCCACGTGTAGTTCTCCGGGTAGGTATGATCTATGTGATTGAAACAGTAGATGATACCCGCAGCGAAGAAAATGATAAAGATAGCTATCAGCCAGGTCCACAGATTGAAAATGATAAATACATTGAGCCACTTGGGTGCATGTCGAGCTGTAGCCACGCACCATGTCAGATCATCCTGATAGTATGGGATCGATGACGAAAGAAGCTTCCGGCTGATGGGGTTCTCGTACAGGCCCCCAATCATGACGTCCGTTCGCCTATTCATGAAGGAATTTCGAATTTTATTAGAGATGTTGATGTTGGATATCTAAGCAACTAACCTTTTGATCAAATCGGCGTAGAATCCGGTAATGTTATCAGCCGTGATGCGTGCCGTAGCTCTCTCCGGTTCAATAACCTTATAAACTGGTGTGAGTTTCATTCGGTTAGTGACCGCCTCTATCATCAGCACTTCCAAACCCTTCTCGACGTACGTTTCATTGCCGACTACGAATGGTTCCCAAATGGGAGTGGAAACCTTCAGCGGACAGTAATTGTAGTCTTTCGGAATTTTAGGACCATAGTCCGAGAAGAAATGCTTTTCGCGGAACATCCATACGGTTTCCTGAGCAAACTCTTGGTCGTAATTTCCGTCACTCTGTATTTCCAAAGAACTGTTGGTAAAAGTTTCGTTAAAGTATTCCCCATTCGATTCTACAAATCCAGAATTTTCCGCTTGTTGTATCCGTTCAACGGGTATTTCAGCGTACTCGCACTCGTCGATCAACCGAATGTTAACAATATCGTCAGCACAGCCTCCGTTCTCGTACGGAAACCAAGTCCACACTTCTAACACACTCGTTCCATATCTCTGTGCCATTACGTTGACATTCAGCACCGAGTTCTCGAACAGCTTTTGCAGAGCATTTCGGACTTCGATCTCGAATATCAGGGGAGTCATCTCAGAGGTGAACAAGATGACCACTTGGGCCAATGGATTCCATGTGGGCAACTTCCTCAGCTGATCGATAGGAGGATCCAACTCGGATGAGTCACTCACCATCAGCAAGTAATTTTTGGCCTTCTCTGTCACATGCGAAGCGTTATGGTGCTTCTTACGGCCGTCTTTTACCATAACGCCCATCTCATGCCGCGGATCTTCGCTAAACGATTTCAGAATATTCAACTGGAACATGGAAGTGTCCGGTTTGATGTTGATTATTGCAAGCGACCCTTTCATGGCGCGTTCCGATTTGAAGTACTTTTCACATAGTCGCTTCACACAGGGGACAACCGTTAGAAGGTTTTCTTCAACATTTTGCTCGAGGAAGGCTTGACCGGATACTAATCCCAGAGTTGTGATTACAATCACTGGGGGCCACATTTTTCAAGGTATCTTTTGTCATAGCACTTCCGTTTATATAGCATGGGAAATCATTGCTTGACGGTGTTTCGATCAATTGAGCACATATTTGTCAACGGCAATCATATCCAAATTTCCGATTAAATATTTGTCTAAACGCCGCAAGCTGCTCATAGGAACATACAACGGCCGCGGGCTACAAATTCAGTACCGCCAAGAGGCGTTATTATCGTCGATTACTTTTGTTTCGCGTGAACGGAAATACCTAACCTTCTCTAATATGCATTGATTTCTGTCCAATGGAGGGTCATTATTCTACTTCTCTTATGATGATACTTTCGGGAAGAATGTATCAGTAAGTTCGCATAAAAAGGTCATTTATCACATCTGCACATTGTAATATTCTTCTTCCGTTATAACCTTTGGCGTAAATTAGGTTGGGGATATGTTGAACTTGGTCCTCACCTTATCCAATTGTGACCTTCTCCAGAAAATTTGAAAAGTAAATTAAAAAAAAAATGTCGGTTTTCATACACCATACTTCAAATCGGAACGCGCCATGAAAGGGTCGCTTGTAATAATAAACAATATTCTTTCACAATCAGATTTGTAATTTTGTCATAATACTTTTGCACGCATTGAATCGTGTGATCAGTTGTTTGGCAAAGTTCCAAATTCCTAATATGTAACACGGATTTTTTAGATGTTCACTGACAATCATTGTCACATTCACTTTCATTGCCGTCGATCATTTAATAAATTAAATCAATGATTTCAGTCCGGCTCAACGGTTGTACCAAGTATAGAAATAAGAAAGTTTGATTAAATTGTATATCCCCTTGCCAAAAAAGCTGCGACATTTTTCGATCACAACTAAATTAGGGTTACTGCTCCTGGACTTCATCTCATAGCTCTGATATTGGTCTCACAAAAAACAAAGCAATGATTTGTGATTTTTTTCAGCAGTGAGCACGCATGTTAGCAAAAAGAAGCGATGCAATTGGTGCCGTATTTCTTTGTTTCGCGATGAGATTAATATATGTTCAGTGAGATGGAAAACGGAACAGTTCCCCTATCTAGGTAAACGGTGAACATGGCCGTATACTGTGTACATGGGCGTAGCCAGGATTTCGAAAAGGGGGGGGGGGGTCAACTTTTTTGGTCTACTAAATCGTAATTTTATAGTAGTTTTATAAAAAACACATGAATATGAAACCAAATCCAAACCCAATCGAAACGATAATGGATTTAAAAATGCGTGATTTATTGCTCATCAGATATTTTTAAATAAAGTGTGAAAAATATTAACGAACTTTGTATTCAGAAAGAATATACAATCGGCCATAACAATTATTATAAAAATCATGCATTCTTCCATAAGTTTAAGGAAAACGAGAACCATACATCTGAATTTCTAAACAAATCCTCTCTGAAATAATATTTATTATATAGATAGGCAGAAAAATCAATATGCAAGCTTTCTCCAGGAATTCCTCTACAATTGCTCCTGGCATTCTATCCGAAATTCTATCAGGGATTCTTTAGGAATGTCTCCAGCAACTTCTTCGGCAGTGTCTTTAGGAATTCCAACATAAATTTTCCACCATAAATTGATCCGAAAATTCCACCATTATTTACTCCAAGAAAATCTTCACGAACTTCTTTCTGCAGTTCTGCAGAATTCCCTGCTATAATTCAAATAATTTCGTGCTGTATCCCATAATTTTTAAGAATAAGAATATTTCGTGGAAATTCCGCAGAATTGGCAGTAAACATTCCTGAGAATTTCACGAAAAATCTTCGAATTTCTTGTGTAAATTCCGTAAAATTTTCCGTGAATTGTTTCGAATAATTTCTTGTGAAAATTTCAAAGAATTTCTCCAGGAATTCTACCGGAAATTTATACAGAAATTATACCGAAAATGAAATCAACAATGGAATTTTCGGAGCAATTCCTAGATTAATTCTCAATGAAATCCTGAAAGAATTCCGGTCGAAACTTCAAGATTTCCACTGGGAGATCCTCCAGGAGTTTCTCCGAAAATTCCTCCTGGAATTCTTCCAGGAGTTCCTCCGGCATTTCCACCAAAAATTTCTCTAGGATTTCCTCCGAGAATTATTCCGGTAGTTCTATCGGCAGTTCCGGGAATTTCGGCAGAATTGGAATTTATTTAAGCTTCTTCAGGAATTTATATAGATTTTCCACCAGAAGCTTCTCCGAGAATTTCTCTGCGAGCTCCACAGGGAATTCTCAGGGAGGTCCTCTGATGATGATGATGGTCCAGCTGCAAACCCCAACAAAGGTTTCAGCTAGACGAGATTTGTCTATAAGATGAATTCTCTTGTGTCCGAGAATGCTTCTGGTCGTTTCCCCGGGGTAGTTTCCTCTATCATCATCCCCGGGGTTCCTTTGAAAATTATCCCGGGAATTTCTTCAGAAATTCTTCCAGAAAAATTCTTTCGAGAGTTCCTACGGGAATTCCACCAGCAATTCCTCCCAGTTTCTGGAAATTCCTCCAGGAGTTCCACCAGAAGCTATTCCAGGAAAGTATTCAGGCTTTTCTCAGGAAATCATTTAGGCTTTTATCAGAAATTAAGCAGTAAATTCCTCCCGAAGTTCTTCCGATAGTTTCTCTGGGAGCTCATCCGGGAGGTCCTCTAGGAATTCTTCTAGGAGTTCCTCCTGAAATTCCTCCGGGAGTTCTTACGGGAGCTCCTCCGGCAGTTCCTTCGAGAATTCCTCCGGGAGATCCACCAGCAGTTTCTACGAGAATCCCTCCGGGAGTTCCACCGGCAGTTTCTCCGGGTGTTTCTCTGAAAAGGAACTCCCAGAGTAATTTCCGGAGGAACTCCCGGGGGATTTTCTATAGGAATTTCCGGAGAAATTATCAGAGGAATTCTCGGAGGAACTGCCGGTGGAACTTTTGGAGGAATTTATTGAAGAACTACAGGAAGAATTTCCGGAGGAAATCCTGGAGGAACTCTCGTAAGAATTCTAGGATGAACTCCCAAAGGAACTTTCGTAAGAATTCCAGGAGGAACTCCTGGAAGAATTCTTAAAAGAACCTCCCGGAGGAATTCCCGTAAGAACTCCCAGAGAAATTCTCCGAGGAACTTCTGGAGGAATTTGTAGATAAATGCCTAAAGAAATGCTAAATGAATTCCTGGAAGAAAGCCTGATTGAATTCCGAAGGAACTACTGGTGGAACTTCAGAGGAACATCTGGTGAAATACCCTAGAGGAAGAGAATAATATTTCTGAAGGAACTTCCGAAATCACATTCCCGTGAAATTCCTGCCAAATATCGTCCAGGAATTCCCTGTGAAGTTCCTGGAGGTATTACTGGCGAATTTCTTGGAAAAACTCCTGGAAGAACTCCCGGAGGAACTCCCACAAGCACTTCCGGAGGAATTCCCTGGAAGTAATCCCGGAGGAATTAAAGGAAGAGTTCCGAGAGGAATGCCCGAAGAAGTTCCTAGAAGAATTTCCGAAGGAATTTCTTATAGATTTACAAGTGAAATTATGGATTAGAATTTTGGGAAGAAATGCCGTATGTATTCTTGACGGAACTCTCGAATGCATGCCTGAAGGAAATGCCGGATTCTTCCTGAAGAGAGAATAGCCGAAGAAATATCTAGAAGTAAATCTTGGAGAGAAGAAAAGAAATCTTTAAGGAATTTCCTCGTGAATTTCCTAAAAGAAAAATTAGTGGGGGGTTTCTAGATAAGAAGGAATTACAATTACATGAGAAGGATTTTCGAACGATTTTCAGAGGAATTTGTGGATAATTTTCCGGAGGAATTCAGAAGTTCCCAGGGGAGCTTCTAGAAGGATTTCAAGGATAATTTTTGAGCCCGAAATGTTTCGAGTTGTTTTGAACTTTCATATATTATGGATCCTGGATGCCCTAATAAGTTTTGGGAATCTTTTGAATTTCAACCACCTATTTATGTATATGATTGGATCGTAAAGTGCACATGTTTGAGGGAATTCATTTCAGTACCCGTTCAATCTTTCCAAAATTTAGGGGGGGGGGGGGCCTCTGGCTACACCCTTGACTGTGTACATATATTATTAACCTCAAGCTTGCATGTCCAATATCCATGTACGTACATCTGTCCAGTGGCGTCGCGTAACCTCACTTTTTACCTGTGCACTGACCTAAAAAATGAAGATTTTGATATTTTGACAGCCCAAATGGAAAATAAAATGATCAAAGTCGTTTAAACTAATCATAATCTAGTTATTCTATGCGTTTTCGCACACTACTTCCTTAAATTTAAGTCCAGTGCACAGGTAGATTGAGGTTAGGGAAACGCCACTGCATCTGTCCAATGAAGTTCAAATAATTATTTTGAAGATCTTCCCATTTTAGAGATTAGAAATTAGAATCAATTAGATATTATTTAAGTCTAGTCTTTAATCCAGGAGACTATGTTCTTTTCGCTATTCAAAACATTGCGACCTAGTATACCAAAAAAAAGCCTTTTTCGTCCTTACACTTCAAATCATAGAATGTATTATAATTATAAAATATCTGAAATAAAGTTGTAGAATTAAAAAGCTCTTTTGCAAATTAGTAGAATCTTTTCAAAATTTATTCATTTCAGGATCTCTTTAGCTCCCACCATGAATATGAAAAAAACCACAGAGGATGACACATCGACCAAACTTAATGATAGTTGATTCGATTGAAACTTGTCACATATTTTCGGTGTAGGAGATGGATCATTTTCCACTAATTTAAAAAAAACGACCCTCGAATAATTTATAGAAAGGTCGTATGTGTTTTAAGCAAATTTATTTAAAAAAAAACCAGGATAATCCACCTAGCGGTGATGGTACCTTTCTCGTGTACTATAAAACAAGAAAAGACACAATCCACGCACTTCTACACCAAGGGACCAAAATTTCAAACTAAAAATTAGGATCCAATATCTGTAGGACAGGAAAACATACATATTGAATTACAAGAAAAACATTTCTTCCACTGAAAAATGTTTTCGGAACATTGTTTAATAGCCAATCAAAGTAGCAGACTTTTAGTATAAAAAAGACTCCTTAATCATTTTTTTTTTACAAATGTGCTCTATAGCACCTATTTGGGTGAAAATGTATTGATGAATACGTAATTAAATACAGTTTTTAATGATCTTTTTGTGTGCACATTGTATTGCTTCGAAAATTTTAGTTTACATGAAATATTTGTACTTTAAAAACAGTGACATTGAAATGGTGTCGCGTTACGAAAATAGTCGTATAATTGATACTAGACAAAAGATACAAACATTGGAAAAGTAATATTTCGGATTCTCTTAGTACTCGTCAAGAGCTTTCTTTTAGTGTATTAAGATCCAAAATTGGACCATTTTCCATGAAGTTACACTAGGTACAAAAATATGGTGTCGCGTTACGCGAATTGAATGTGCTTCTGTAATAAGGGATAAAATGCTTTCGGTTTATTGATACAGTATCACAATGGTTTCTTTCAAGTAATTTAGGGCTGGTACATGAATAGCGTAACAAAATTGGGGGTTTAACGGGGTGTGTCATTTGGTAACTCTCCATTAGACTGGCCCAGAAATCAAAAAGTTGTCTAATTCCACGGGGCACCCCCCGAATTGTGTCTTTGGGTGAGAAAATCAATCTCTGAAAATTTCAGCTCAATCGCTTGTTGCATAAGCTGGCACATTTGATTTGAAGTTTGTATGGGGATTTCAGCCAAAATGTATAGGAAAATACACCTCCGTCACTCATTCGATCTGGAAATTGGTTCTGATTGCTCGATTGACCTCAGAATTGCAAAACTGCAGTTGGTATGCTACAGAACAATTTCACAGAACATTGTATGATGATTAAATGAACTTTTATATAGGTTTCGGCTGATGCGATTCGATCAAAAAATCCAAAAATACACAAATCAGCTCCTAATAAATCAGCCGAAAACTATATAAAAGTTCATTTAATCATCATGCAATGTTCTGTGAAATTGCTATGTAACATACAAACTGCCGTTTTTGCAATTCTGAGGTCAATAGAGCAATCAGAACCAATTTCCAGATCGAATGAGTGACGGAGGTGTATTTTCCTATACATTTTGGCTGAAATCCCCATACAAACTTCAAATCAAATGCGCCAGCTTATGCAACAAGCGATTGAGCTGAAATTTTCAGATATTGATTTTCTCAACCAAAGACACAATTCTGGGGGGTGCCCCGTGGAATTCGACAACATTTTTTTCTCCCCATACTAATCTGGGCCAGTCTACTCTCCATACTACAAAAAATAGGTTAACACACAAAAATGTTACGGAGTAGAGGGAAATTACAAATGTTTGGTGTTTGGTGACCCCTTTGGGGTTGTCCGTTAATAAGTCACGTGAAACTGAGTTTTTTTTTCGAATCATTTTTAAAACTTTTTTTTTCCACGCAATATCCCCATGCCACTCATATGAGTAAACGTAACTAACAGTTTGCTAACGAACACGGTTTCCTTCTACCATGTCACGAACCGTCAAACTTGTGTGTGGATGCCAAGTATGATTATATTTTTTTCAATGGTTCGTTTATTTGAAAGACTCATCTGACGTGAAGCGTTACGGAGCCGCAGTTATGTTTTTTAATACAAGTTTTATCTTGATTTTTAAACATATTTTTAGCTTTGAGGAACCGAAAGACTCGTGTTTTCTTTTCTCCATTTAATTTGATGATTTTTCATATTTTAGTTAATTTTCCTTTCGTTCGCTCTCACTAGCTCGGCATTTTTTATTCTTTGACCAAGATCGTCACAGCCGAGTATGTCAGCGCTCAAAGAAGATGCCGTGAACATACGTCAATCTAGTCGATATTTCATCTTAGGAACTTTAACAGAGATTTTCACAGTCAATATCGGTGAAATAATTTAAGAGCGTTGGTCACCGGTAGTCGAAAATATAATGAATAGCGTCAGGCAAAAAACTTCACCAAACCAATGCAAGAATAAGGGCCTATCGAAAAGGTTAACAAAGAGTTGCTGAATGATAAATTGAAAAAAAAAATTTCCATTTTATGTTAATCGAGATGAACCAGCATTGGGCATATTATAGACATATTATATCAGGCATCCTAATGAACTTCGCTTTGACCTGAATGAATATACAATAATAAGATGATTATTTTACACCAGGATATAAACACTATTTTCAAAATTGAGTATTTATTTTCTAAGTAGTGTTGATGATAGCGTAAAGATTAAAAATGTAGTTGAAAGTAGTGCACTCAGAGCACGACGCATACGTTCTTGTGATAAACATTGGTTGAGACATGAGACGTATTCCAATCTTTTCGGAAATAAATAAAAAGTTGAAAACAGACAACGTTCCAGTAGAATTATTTATTCAGACTAAGGCCGAAGTGGCCTGTGCGGTATATAAGAGTCTTCTCCATTCGGCTCGGTCCAGTTCCAGTAGAAACGTAGAATAAAAAACGACAGAAATATTCCTCTTCAACATTGCTGAGCTTCTTGGGTCATCATCACCTTTCAAAATGGTTAACGTAGAAAAAAGGCAATATAGAACTTTTCAGTGTAAAAAAAACTCACTTCTAGGGGGATCGATCGTCTGACCACGTACTTAAAAACCGATCCGGGTCATACTTAGGTGTGACTAATACAAAAATAGGAAAACCCATTACCATTTAATTTGTTTCTAAAACTGAATATGTGATACGAAAAGAATTGGTTCAATTCTATATTTGTGCCGGTTAGTCCCTCAAACTTTAATAACTGAAACTCCAGATCGTAACCACCAACTCGAACTACATTCAACGATAGATAATGTGATAATATTCTGTGTCGAATATAACATGTCGCATCGAAATCGGCTGAAATTACGTATTCTATCAACGATAAACACGTTTGCGTAACGCGACACCATTTGCAGGAGACTGTTTGTCGATCAGCGTAACGCGGCGGTGTTCATATCAATTCAGTTATTTTCATTATAATTTCCGTTTTTTCCTGCGATTTTAATTCACAGCCTCATTTCTGTTGATGTATACGAGAAAAGCTTTGAATAAATCGAGACTCCAAACCATATACCAGAGCTGAAAAGCGCAATTGCATTTCAAAATGCGAAAAAGTGCAATTCAGCGATGGTGTCGCGTTACGAAATGCAGCGCGCTATATTTATCATATTCAAAGCGAAAAAACTCAAAATGAATATTCTATCAGAAAGAAAATTTAGTGAGGATAATTTTACATCTGTTTAATCATATGTCCCCGAGGCTAATTTTCGAATGCAGACCTAATTTCTCGCTGAAAGTCGGCTCCTCATGGTGTCGCGTTACGCTGGAATGTGTCAAAAGCACATAAGAGAGGTCAACATTAAACTTCAGGGAAATGATTCAGTTATTTCCATCAATTCACATTTATTTGCGTTCATTTGAATGCATTGCAGCAGTTTTTGAAAACTTTTTTCGATTTTGAATTTTTTTTTCCAAAGGGGGACCCTTCCTAACGTTCCGCGAGTGAAAAGGAGTGAAATGGCAAGCAGGGTAATGTTGCGCCCCGAGGGGGGACCCTTTTAACATGGAAACAAATTCTACAAATAACGAAGGTGTAAGCGGGGCGAATGTTTTCGCAAGCTGCCCCGATCTCCAGTGATGTCGCCGGCAGCAGTAGCGAGTACCAGCAGTATAGCCAAGACTCCTGAGAACCAGGCAGGCCAAAAATTGGAAAGCAATGCTACTCAGGATGAGCTACAACTTGGGAGGCCCGACCTGATGGAGGTGCGGAAGCGAGTCAACGAGCTCTATGACTTCGTGAAGGACAAGCACAATGTTCTCACGAAGATCAAGCTTTTTAGTGACAAGCGTCAAGTCTTCCGTTAAAGCACGAACCGAACGCGCTCAAAAGAAGAGCGGAAGCAGCTGAAAAAGCACTAGAATATACAGCGGAGCATACAACAGTTGAGGCACTGCAAACACCAATGAGCCCCCGGAATACCCGTACGGAGAAGCGAAGCCAGGACAGATGCAGAAGAAGCACGTGGAAAAGAAGAAGGAGCAGAAGAAGAAAGGAAAACATCGCTCTTCTCATGAGAGGTCAAGGGGGACGCCTTGATAATCGAACTGAGCGACAAGACGACATACGGTGAGGGAGAACCCGGTGCTCAAGGACTTGGGTGAAAAAGTGGTGAGGAGTAGGCGTACTCAGAAGGGGGAATTGCTGTTCGAGCTGAAGAAGGATCCCACGGTCAAGAGCTTGGCCTTCCGGGAGCTCATTGCCAATTCCTTAGGTAGTGAAGGAAACGTAAGAGCTTTAACGCAGGAGGCAGTGGTCGAGTGCAGGGACCTGGACGAGATCGCTACGGTAGACGAACTGAGGGATGCACTGACCTCACAGTGCACGCTGGGCGAAGTTCAGATGACCATTCGGCTGAGGTGGTACACAAATAGCAGCGATACGACTACCAGTAGACGCTGCCAACAAAATGGTGCAGGTGGGCAAGGACAATGTGTCCGTTGAGACTCACCCCTCGAGTCACCAAACAGATAAAGCGATGCTTTAAATGTATGGCGTTTGGACACCAGGCGTGAAGCTTCAGTGGCCCGGACAGATCCGGTCTTTGTAGGAAATGCGGTGGAGAAGAACACGTTGCTAGAGACTGCACGAAGTAACCAATTTGCCTGCTCTGCAAACCGGAGGACGGAAACGACCATATGACGGGAGGCTTCCAATGCCCTGCCTACAAGAAGGCGATGGCGGGTCGAGTTTAATGGAGATCATCCAGTTAAATCTTAATCATTGTGACACCGCACAGCAGCTGTTGTGGAAGTCGACAACAGAAGTAATGTGCGACGTGGCAATTATTGCTGAGCCGTACCGGAGAACAATCTGGGCGAACTGCGCACCCAGAAAAAAAACAATGGATCACCGATGAGACCTGGAGGAAGATAGAGGAGCGAAGAGAAGCCAAAGTCGCGATAGAGCGATCGAAAACCAGAGGAGCCAAAGTCTTAGCCCGTCAACGATACGCGGCTCTTGAGAAGGAAGTAAAACGCTTATGTCGACGGGACAAGCGAGCGTGGGCAGACTTTCTGGCCGATGAAGGAGAGAGAGCCGCCGCAACCGGGGACATTCGCCTCCTCTACGATATCTCACGACGCTTAAGCGGGGCGAAGATGAATGCAACGATGCTTGTGAAAGACGCGAATGGTCAGCTACCGACCCAACTGATCAGCAGCTGAAACGCTGGCTCAAGCACTTTGAACAGCTTTTTCAAGTGCCAGCCAGGCCACCACCATCTCGACATGATCTGCCTAGGATCTGACGTATAACAGCCGTCAATACCGAAGCTCCATCACTGCTAGATATTCAAACAGCCATTCAAAGCATGAAATCGAATAAAGCCCCAGGGGTCGATCGCATATCAGCCGAGATGCTCAAAGCTGACCCCATGACATCCGCTCAACTACTGCATCGTTTATTTCGTAATATCTGGGACACCGCAACTTTCCCGGTCGACTGGATGCAAAGTCGGCCCTTTGCACCACCGGAGGTGTACAGGATCCATAAGTAAGTAAGTAAGTACCGGATTCCTTCTGACAACGGCAACTGGGTGGCGGATGCTACGGGGATTGCGGTTATCCAAGTGATGGGCCGATTCCCTATACAAGAGGTGGTAGACAGTTCAGGCGAGGGTTTCGTAATCGTCAAAATTAATGGGATTTTTGTGTGTAGCTGTTACGAACCCCAAGGTGGTCTTTGGAGCAGTATAACCGGATGCTGGACTCACTCGCGGAGAAGCTGATTGGCCGATAACCGGTGATCATCGGAGGCGATTTCAATGCTTGGGCAGTAGAATGGGGAAGCAGACTGACTAACCCCAGAGGTTACAGTTTGCTGGAGGCGTTGGCGAAGCTGGACGTCAGGCTGTGCAACGAAGGTACCGTTAGTACAGATATGGCAGGGAGTCCATCATCGACGTCACGTTCTGCAGTCCGTCGCTGGTGAGGAACATGAACTGGAGAGTTAGTGAAGACTATACACATAGTGATCACCAGGCGATCCGTGTTGGAAAACGAATGCCGACGGTACAACGAGAAATTAGGACTAGCGGGCAAAAATGGAAGACGAAGGACTTCAATAAAGATCTTTTTATCGAAGCACTTCGAGCAGACAGCGCTACATATATCGATGCAGATGAGCTGACAGAAACTCTTGCGAGGGCATGCAATTCGACGATGCCAAGGAGACTGGAGCCAGGGAACAGCCGGCGGTTAAATTACTGGTAGAAAGAAACTCTTGCTAGTCTTCGTGCTGCCTGTCTCAGAGCCATTAGATACTTTCAGAGACCAAGGTCTAAAACGGTCAGAGAGGAGCGTTAGATGATCTTCCGTGAAGCTAGATCGGCCTTCAAACGGGAGATAAAAGTCAGCCAATCCAATTGTTCAGGATGGTGCTGCAGAAATGCCTAGCAGATGATAACTTTCCGGATAGGTGGAAAATCCAGAAACTAGTGCTGCTGCCGAAACCAGGGAAACCGCCGGAGAATCCAGCATCGTATAGGCCCATATGCCTGCTGTATACACTTGGGAAGCTTCTGGAAAGCATAATCCTTAATCGGCTGACGCAGTTCACAGAGGGCGAGATCGGCTTATCGGAAGAGCAATTCTGATGCCGAAAAGGCAGATCGACGGTGGATGCAATCAGGACGGTCATTGAAGTTTCAGAGAGAGCGGTCAAGAAGAAGAGGTGCGGCAATCGATTCTGCGCTGTAGTAACGATTGACGCAAAAACGCTTTTAACAGTGCCAGCTGGGAGGCCATCACCGCAGCGCTGCACGGTATGCGGGTTCCTGACTACTTGTGTAGAATCCTTGCAAGTAACTTCCAGAGCCGGATCTTGGTTTACGAAACGGATTCGGGGCAGAAGTCGATTAGGGTTACGGCAGGTGTTCCGCAAGGTTCCATACTAGGCCCAACGCCCAAAATTATGTACAACGGAGTTCTAAAACTGAAGTTGCCCAAAGGCGTGATGATCTTCGGATTCACGGACGATGTCGTCCTTACGATAACCGGAGAGTCGCTGGAAGAAGTAGAAATGCTGGTGGCGGAAACGACCGACGCAGGTGAAAACTGGATGAATGGAGTCAAGCTGCAGCTTGCTCACCACAAAACAGAAGTTATGCTGGTTAGCAACCGCCGATCGGCGGATTCAGATTACCGTAGAAGGGCACAACATACCGCCCGTGCGGGCTTGGAGGCATCTAGGAGTGATGCTCGACGACCGGTTGAATTTCAACACCTATGTGGACTATTCCTGCTAAAATGCGGCTAAAATGGTCAGTGCGAACGTGGGTGTCCTGAAAAGCAGCAGTAGACGTCTTCTGGCAGCAGTATCATTTTCGATACTGAGGTACGGAGCTCCAGTCTGGGAACTTGCGCTCAAGACGAAACGTAACCGCAGAAAGTTGAACAGTGCGTTTCACCTATTGGCCGTTCGAGTCGCAAGTGCGTACCGAACCATTTCGTCGGAGGCAGTTTGCGTTATCCCAGTGATGATTCTAATCTGCATAACTCTAGCTGAGGATATCGAGTGCTACCAACGGAGAGATACCAGAAATGTGAGGAAGGCGGTGAGACTGGACTCTATGGTGAAGTTGTAGCAGGAGTGGGATAATGCGGATAATGGAAGGTGGACACGTCGGCTTATCCACAATGTGTCGACGTGGGTGAACAGGCAGCATGGTGAGGTGAACTTTTACCTTACACAGTACCTGTCCGGACACGGTTGTTTCCGCCAATATTTGCACCGGTGTGGCCAAGCGTCATTGCCATTCTGCCCGGCGTGTATCAACGTAGAGTAGACTCCAGAGCACGTGATATTCGACTGCCCGAGGTTTGCGGAGGCACGTAGAAGAATGCCTGCCATAAGGGCGGACAACATCGTAGAGCGAATGTGTAACACTTTTTGTATGGAATGTTTAGTTTTTTTGTATGGATCGTAACGCGCGGCTATTATTTTCCTGTTCGGGTTTCCCATGCGACCAGTTATTAGATCTATTGTAGCGTTACCCGTATCTTTAGTGTTTAAGTGCATGTCGAATTATTACATTACTATTGATAAGTAATGCAGTATCGGTTTCGATACAATTGTTGTTTTGTTTTCTCAAGAGCACCATGACACTCGCTATTTAGACCCTTCACAGAGAGCAATCCCATTGAAAGCGCGCACCTTGTCAATATGAAATCAATCCTTTCTTGAGAAAACAGAACAGTAATACTGATTTGGCTAACCCTAGCCACATCCTTGTCTTCCTTCTAGAATATCAACAGTAAAGCTACAAACCCGGGATTTAGCTCTGTATACAATACCATTTCAAGCAAGAGAATTTGTTCAGTAACAAGAACTTCCGTGTGTTCCTCTCACTTCCATTGTTCACCTGTTAATTAAGAGTTAGTACGTATTTAAACCCCTAACTCGATTTTTCCAGCAATCAGTTCAGCCTAGGACCGGGTACCGAGGTTTTTTGACTAATTGCTTGAAAAGTTGTTTCCGCTGTATACAGTTTAGCCTCAAACAAGAAGAATTCAAGTCTTTCAACTGTCTGCAAGGTAACATTAATTATGTTTTATTTCTGAGTGCTGTTGGTAGCGGGAACTAAATACGATGAATCCTTACCACAACTTATTGCCCTAGCTACAAAAATGGGCTCTGGTAGATCTTACACCGTAACAAACTACGTCAAAGTGTTCTACCGTGTTACCCTACCCCTAGAGCGTTACGTAATTTGTGAAAGGAAGTTTGTGGCACGACTGCCGAAAGATCTACACAACGTAGCAGTGGATCTCAGCAAGCCAGTTGGCGAACTAGCCTAAGCTAGAAGCCGGAATTTTTAGAAGAAGTGCATGAGAACAAACTTATACCCCTCCCCCTGCCCCCATCCGAAGTAGTCGCAGCATCCCAAGGTCCCGATGGGACTGACGCGGAGGATAAGGGACCCGGGTTTATCCGGAGGGCACAGCCCTTTTCGCCTACGACGTGTCTGTCGCGAAGGTTCTTGATGACCTTGTTGTGATCGTGTTTTACGCAGGTTGGTCTTGTTTTGCAGCCAACATTTGGTGAATGACATTTCTGGATCCCAATGAGAATCAAATCAGATGTTAGTTAACAAAACAAAGACGATTGTTTATTACTGGCCCGACGTTTCAGCCGATGGGTTGCGGCCTTTTTTAAGGGTCGTACAGTCTTTCGTCTATCTATAAGACCGTTGAAAAAGGCCACAACCCATCAGCCGAAACGTCGGGCAAGTAAAAAACCATCGTCCTGATTTTCCAGACTGAGAAAGCCAACTTCCGAGTATTTCATCTTATCCAGTCGAAAAACACCCTTCCAATACAAAGACCACCATAATTTTTACTTTGAGATGTTGGCTGCAAAAACACGGCGTTGTGCCACCCACCTGGTTATCCGTGAAACGAGATTCCCGTGGAACGAGAAGAATATGCCATTTAGAATCCCCTTGCAGCCGAGGTTTTGTTGTTGTTTGTCGACGGATAACAGCTTTTTTTAAACTGGGCTTTGGCTTTGACCCAGTTAGCGAACGCCCAGTTTAAATCAGTCCATTAAAAAAGCGCTCAGTTAGCGAACTGTTGCTGTATTACATTTGAATAAATAAATAATTAGCCCAATATCTGTTCCCATCGTGAAACATCCTTTCCTTTCTCTTCATTTTTGTCTACTTTGTCCGCTTCATTGTTTCATATGGGCGGATCCCATTCTTTGTCCAGCGACATGGAAGACCTCCTAGTTTTTGTGTAGGGAGTGATGGACCCCGTGCATATAATGGAACACCTGAACAAAACCCCAAATTAAACGCTGGAATCGACTCTATTCTGCAAACTTCCGTCGGATGGAGTTGCTTCATGTAACAGAACAGCAGTACAATATATTTGTTATGGACTGGGATTCATGAATTTCATTATATTAACTAATTTGTAAATGTAATTACACTGAGAGGTCCATTACTAGCACATAACGGGGGGTCCATAAAAGGCACAGGGAACATGTGGGAATGGAACATATAAATCAAATGGGGGGACCATAATACGTATATATAATTAAACCTGACGTTGCGTATTATGAATTCGGGGGTGGCCATAATAGCTACCGCCATCGGGGGTGACAATGGGTTTGGGGGGTGAGAATGGGTCATCGCTCTCACCGGCAGCCTGGAGGTCGTAGAGCAAAATCGTTCAAAAAGGTCTCTTATATTTTAGTCTAGTCGCGGGCAGCAGGGACTATGTCCAAGGGCTTGACGATCCCTCCCCAGGCCATCTGCGAGTTGTGGCGCCTGCCTAGGATGTGGTGGGGTTTGACAGTGGGCCCTGTTAAACCTCTATAAAAAGCTGCATGTATCCGCAAGTAGGCTCCGCCAAAGCGACCGTGTGCCGCTCAAAGCGCACAAGCCCAAGTCCTGGTGTTAGGTGGGACGCTAAACAGCCCTGACACGACGGCCCTCCGACGAGACAGGAGGTTTGCGCAGGCCCAATAAGCCGCCTTTAAAAACAACTATTACGAACGACATAGAAGATAATACGACTCGATACAATCGGCAACGACCTAGGCGACGAATAAAGGATCACGATTGGAA
The DNA here is from genome assembly GCF_024139115.2 of Armigeres subalbatus. Taxonomy (NCBI): domain Eukaryota; kingdom Metazoa; phylum Arthropoda; class Insecta; order Diptera; family Culicidae; genus Armigeres; species Armigeres subalbatus. The sequence goes on along the minus strand of NC_085139.1, from coordinate 7,707,854 downwards.
GCTTGGAACATGGAACTGCAAGTCGCTAGGCTTCGCAGGTTGCGATAGGATAATCTACGATGAATTACATCCCCGCAACTTCGATGTCGTAGCGCTGCAGGAAATCTGCTGGACAGGACAGAAAGTGTGGAAAAGCGGGCATCGAGCGGCTACCTTCTACCAAAGCTGTGGCTCCACCAACGAGCTGGGAACCGGCTTCATAGTGCTGGGAAAGATGCGCCAACGCGTGATTGGGTGGCAGCCAATCAACGCAAGGATGTGCAAGCTGAGGATAAAGGCCGTTTCTTCAACTATAGCATCATCAACGTGCACTGCCCACACGAAGGAGATCCGACGACGAGAAAGAAGCGTTCTATGCGCAGCTGGAGCATACATACGATGGATGCCCACTGCGGGACGTCAAAATCGTCATCGGTGACATGAACGCTCAGGTAGGAAGGGAGGAAATGTATAGACCGGTCATCGGACCGGATAGTCTGCATACCGTATCGAACGACAACGGCCAACGATGCATAAACTTTGCAGCCTCCCGCGGAATGGTAGTCCGAAGCACTTTCTTCCCCCTTAAGAATATCCACAAGGCCACATGGAAATCACCTAATCAAGTAACGGAAAACCAAATCGACCACGTTCTAATCGACGGTAAATTCTTCTCCGACATCACGAACGTACGCACTTACCGCAGTGCGAATATTGAATCCGACCACTACCTCGTCGCAGTATGTCTGCGCTCAAAACTCTCGACGGTGATCAACACGCGTCGAAGTCGTCCGCCGCGGCTTAACATTGGGCGGCTACAAGACGGTAGACTAGCCCAAGACTACGCGCAGCAGCTGGAAGTGGCACTCCCAACGGAAGAGCAGCTAGGCGCAGCATCTCTTGAAGATGGCTGGAGAGATATTCGATCCGCCATTGGAAGCACCGCAACCGCTGCACTAGGCACGGTGGCTCCGGATCAGAGAAACGACTGGTATGACGGCGAATGTGAGCAGTTAGTTGAGGAGAAGAATGCAGCATGGGCGAGATTGCTGCAACACCGCACGAGGGCGAACGAGGCACGATACAAACGGGCGCGGAACAGACAAAACTCGATTTTCCGGAGGAAAAAGCGCCAGCAGGAAGATCGAGACCGTGAAGAGACGGAGGAACTGTACCGCGCTAATAACGCACGAAAGTTCTATGAGAAGTTGAACCGTTCACGTAAGGGCCACGTGCCACAGCCCGATATGTGTAAGGACATAAACGGGAACCTTCTTACGAACGAGCGTGAGGTGATCCAAAGGTGGCGGCAGCACTACGAAGAGCACCTGAATGGCGATATGGCAGACAACGGTGGCGGTATGGGAATGAACCTAGGAGCACGCGCGCAGGACATGCGACTTCCGGCTCCGAATCTCCAGGAAATCCAGGAGGAGATCGGCCGGCTGAAAACAACAAAGCCCCTGGAGTTGACCAACTACCAGGAGAGCTGTTTAAACACGGTGGTGAAGCACTGGCTAGAGCGCTGCACTGGGTGATTACCAAGGTTTGGGAGGATGAGGTTCTGCCGCAGGAGTGGATGGAAGGTGTCGTGTGTCCCATCTACAAAAAGGGCGATAAGCTGGATTGTAGCAACTACCGCGCAATCACATTGCTGAACGCCGCCTACAAGGTACTCTCCCAAATTTTATGCCGTCGACTAACACCAATCGCAAGAGAGTTCGTGGGGCAGTACCAGGCGGGTTTTATGGGTGAACGCTCTACCACAGACCAGGTGTTCGCCATACGTCAAGTATTGCAGAAATGCCGCGAATACAACGTGCCCACACATCATCTATTTATCGACTTCAAAGCCGCATATGATACAATCGATCGGGACCAGCTATGGCAGCTAATGCACGAAAACGGATTTCCGGATAAACTGATACGGTTGATCAAGGCGACGATGGATCGGGTGATGCGCGTAGTTCGAGTTTCAGGGCATTATCGAGTCCCTTCGAAACCCGTAGAGGGTTACGGCAAGGTGATGGTCTTTCGTGTCTGCTATTCAACATCGCTTTGGAGGAGTAGTACGAAGGGCAGGGATTGACACGAGTGGTACGATTTTCACGAAGTCCGTCCAGTTATTTGGTTTCGCTGACGACATTGATATCATGGCACGTAACTTTGAGAGGATGGAGGAAGCCTACATCAGACTGAAAAGCGAAGCTAAACGGATTGGACTAGTCATCAACACGTCGAAGACGAAGTACATGATAGGAAGAGGCTCAAGAGAGGTCAATGTGAGCCACCCACCACGAGTTTCTATCGGTGGTGACGAAATCGAGGTGGTTGAAGAATTCGTGTACTTGGGCTCACTGGTGACCGCCGATAACGATACCAGCAGAGAAATTCGGAGACGCATAGTGGCTGGAAATCGTACGTACTTTGGACTCCGCAAGACGCTTCGATCGAATAGAGTTCGCCGCCGTACCAAACTGACTATCTACAAAACGCTTATAAGACCGGTAGTTCTCTACGGACACGAGACCTGGACGATGCTCGTGGAGGACCAACGCGCACTGGGAGTTTTCGAAAGGAAAGTGTTGCGTACCATCTATGGTGGGTTGCTGATGGCGGACGGTACGTGGAGGAGGCGAATGAACCACGAGTTGCATCAGCTGTTGGGAGAACCATCCATCGTTCACACCGCGAAAATCGGAAGACTGCGGTGGGCCGGGCACGTAGCCAGAATGTCGGACAGTAATACGGTGAAAATGGTTCTCGACAACGATCCGACGGGAACAAGAAGGCGAGGTGCACAGCGGGCAAGGTGGATCGATCAGGTGGAGGACGACTTGCGGACCCTCCGCAGACTGCGTGGTTGGCGAAGTGCAGCCATGAACCGAGCTGAATGGAGAAGTCTTTTATGTGCAGCACAGGCCACTCCGGCCTTAGTCTGATGATAAATAAATAAATATTTTAGTCTTCTTGTCCTCAGATACATTCAATCTATTCTACAAGCATTCTAAGTAGTTGAAACAGTGACCCATTCTCACCACTCTCACAGAGAGTAAAGCGCCTTTTTCTGTTTCAGGCGACCAAATGAAAGAATCGTGGATTCTTTGTTCAATTTCGCATGAAAAGCAGTCAAGAAAGCATGTTGTTCTTCATATTAAAATTAAAATTTCTAATTTTTTTCAATAATTTCAATAATTTTCTTCGCATAATAGTGATTAGTCGATAAATTAATCATATTCTTTTAATTCAGCGAGTAGAAAGTGATAATAAACACAAAAATAAGCAGATAATTCACACTTTCATGCCCTGTTACGGGACAAATATTTTTTGAGATTTTTGTTTCATTCATCCTTCGCGTTTCTATTTATATTGAAAGGGGAAGATAGGTAAACATCGCGTAAAATTTCTCATTGAAAATGAAAAATTGCAGTACTGTCTACAACTAATGTTTTAACTTTGTTTTTGATTCACTCAAAGAACCATTTTTTTCCCTTATTGGGTATTTTAGTCACTGCGACCATTTATTAGATCTATTGTGAGATACCTATGCCCCATTTGATCTAGCTTTGTCAGGTTGACGCATCATTACTATTTAGAGTAACTGCCTTACCTTGACTACCAGCGTTATCCCAATGCGGTATTATGGTTCTGATGAATCGTACTACCATATTGGGATTTGTTCCCCAAACTTCTGAGGGTTCTATCAGCCCCTTATTGAAGAACTGTAATCTCTTTCTAAAAATTGCCGGACAATGGCATAACAGATGTTCCGAGTCTTCTACATGTATGCCGCAGAAACGACATACATCATCTTGAAGTTTTCATAACAGCTTCAAGTGATATCGGCTCGGGCAATGGTTTGTTATAAGGCCTGTGTATGTGTTAATATCTTTTTTTGACAGATCTAAAATTTTGCGAGTGATAAATACGTTTGGTGTGATGAAACGTTTAGACTGCCTCGCAATCAAGGTGTTTTTCCAGATGTCCTCTATTTTAGAATGTTCCCAAAATTTGAGTTCCATTCGAAGAGAACACGCAGATACACCACAAAATGGTTCGGGACCTATGAATTGTCGAGATGAACCAAGTCTGACCAGCATATCAGCTTGTTCATTGCCTTAAAATGCCAGGAACCCAATACAGGTTCACTTTGTTACGACTACCCAAGGTTTGGAGTGACTGAACACATTCCCAAACGAGTTCTGATCTGCATATTGCTGATTTCAAAGCATTCAATCCTGCTTGACTGTCAGACATTATGCAAATATTTGAATATCTATAATTTCTGCGTAAGCATAATTTAGAGCATTCAAGAATAGCCTGAACTTCAGCTTGGAAAACAGTTGGTCATTTGCCCATGGGAATAGAAATATTTATCCCTGGGCCAGTCACGTCTGCTCCAACTTGATTCTTCAGCTTTGAACCATCGGTGTAAAATACAATTGATCCTGAGCGAAGATTTGGTCCACCGTTTGCCCATGTATTTTGCTCAAGATTGATTACATCAAAACAACGATAAAATTGTATCTTCTCCTCATCCAGTCATCATTGTTTGTGATAAGTGAGTTGATATTTATTTTGTTTAGAATACTAAGATGTCCTTTTAGGTCACCTTCGAAGAGGTTTGAATATCTTTTGATCATCAAAGCACTCTTTTCTGCTTCTAACTGAATAAATTGATCCAATGGTAGCACGTGGAGCAAAGCGTCTAGCACTTTATTTGGCGTGCTTCTCATTGCACCAGTTATGGAAAGCGTAGCCAATCTTTGAAGTTTTTCCAACTTTTTCTGAACCACCCTTTCTTTTGTTTTTGGCCACCATATTAATGCGGCATATGAAATTCTGGGTTTCACAATCGCCCACTTTTTACCGAATGTCGCCTTCTTCTTCTTCTTATTGGCATTACATCCCCACACTGGGACAGAGCCACCTCGCAGCTTAGTGTTCATTAAGCACTTCCCCAGTTATTAACTGCGACGTTTCTAAGCCAAGTTACCATTTTTGCATTCTTATATCATGAGGCTAAAACACGATGATTCTTTCATGCTGAACCGAGCTGAATGGAGAAGTCTTTTATGTGCAGCACAGGCCACTCCGGCCTTAGTCTGATGATAAATAAATAAATATTTTAGTCTTCTTGTCCTCAGATACATTCAATCTATTCTACAAGCATTCTAAGTAGTTGAAACAGTGACCCATTCTCACCACTCTCACAGAGAGTAAAGCGCCTTTTTCTGTTTCAGGCGACCAAATGAAAGAATCGTGGATTCTTTGTTCAATTTCGCATGAAAAGCAGTCAAGAAAGCATGTTGTTCTTCATATTAAAATTAAAAGTTCTAATTTTTTTCAATAAATATATGCGAAGAATAGTGATTAGTCGATAAATTAATTATATTCTTTTAATTCAGCGAGTAGAAAGTGATAATAAACACAAAAATAAGCAGATAATTCACACTTTCATGCCCTGTTACGGGACAAATATTTTTTGAGATTTTTGTTTCATTCATCCTTCGCGTTTCTATATATATTGAAAGGGGAAGATAGGTAAACATCGCGTGAAATCTCTCATTGAAAATGAAAAATTGCAGTACTGTCTACAACTAATGTTTTAACTTCGTTTTTGATGGAATTCACTATAAGAACCATTTTTTTTCTTTATTGGGTATTTTAGTCACTGCGACCATTTATTAGATCTATTGTGATATATGCCCCATTTGATCTAGCTTTGTCAAGTTGACGCATCATTACTATTTTGAGTAACTGCATTACCTTGACTACCAGTGTTATCCCAATGCGGTATTATGGTTCTGATGAATCGTACTACCATATTGGGATTTGTTCCCCAAACTTCTGAGGGTTCTATCAGCCCCTTATTGAAGAACTGTAATCTCTTTCTAAAAATTGCCGGACAATGGCATAACAGATGTTCCGAGTCTTCTACATGTATGCCGCAGAAACGACTCGCAGAATCGGCTCGGGCAATGGTTTTTATAAGGCCTGTGTATGTGTTAAGATCTTTTTTTGACAGATCTAAAATTTTGCGAGTGATAAATACGTTTGGTGTGATGAAACGTTTAGACTGCCTCGCAATCAAGGTGTTTTTCCAGATGTCCTCTATTTTAGAATGTTCCCAAAATTTGAGTTCCATTCGAAGAGAACACGCAGATACACCACAAAATGGTTCGGGACATATGAATTGTCGAGATGAACCAAGTCTGACCAGCATATCAGCTTGTTCATTGCCTTAAATGCCAGGAACCCAATACAGGTTCACTTTGTTACGACTACCCAAGGTTTGGAGTGACTGAACACATTCCCAAACGAGTTCTGATCTGCATATTGCTGATTTCAAAGCATTCAATCCTGCTTGACTGTCAGACATTATGCAAATATTTGAATATCTATAATTTCTGCGTAAGCATAATTTAGAGCATTCAAGAATAGCCTGAACTTCAGCTTGGAAAACAGTTGGTCATTTGCCCATGGGAATAGAAATATTTATCCCTGGGCCAGTCACGTCTGCTCCAACTTGATTCTTCAGCTTTGAACCATCGGTGTAAAATACAATTGATCCTGAGCGAAGATTTGGTCCACCGTTTGCCCATGTATTTTGCTCAAGATTAATTACATCAAAACAACGATAAAAATTGTATCTTCTCCTCATCCAGTCATCATTGTTTGTGATAAGTGAGTTGATATTTATTTTGTTTAGAATACTAAGATGTCCTTTTAGGTCACCTTCGAAGAGGTTTGAATATCTTTTGATCATCAAAGCACTCTTTTCTGCTTCTAACTGAATAAATTGATCCAATGGTAGCACGTGGAGCAAAGCGTCTAGCACTTTATTTGGCGTGCTTCTCATTGCACCAGTTATGGAAAGCGTAGCCAATCTTTGAAGTTTTTCCAACTTTTTCTGAACCACCCTTTCTTTTGTTTTTGGCCACCATATTAATGCGGCATATGAAATTCAGGGTTTCACAATCGCCGTATAATCCATTGAATCATTTTTGGCTTTAGCCCCCACTTCTTACCGAATGTCGCCTTCTTCTTCTTCTTATTGGCATTACATCCCCACACTGGGACAGAGCCACCTCGCAGCTTAGTGTTCATTAAGCACTTCCACAGTTATTAACTGCGAGGTTTCTAAGCCAAGTTACCATTTTTGCATTCTTATATCATGAGGCTAAAACACGATGATACTTTTATGCCCAGGGAAGTCGAGACAAATTTCCAATCCGAAAACTGCCTAGACCGGCACCGGAAATCGAACCCAGCCACCCTCAGCATGGTCTTGCTTTGTAGCCGCGCGTCTTACTGCACGGCTAAGGAGGGCCCGAATGTCGCCTTACTTAGCCATAAAGCCAAAGAACCATTAAGCAGAGTTGTAGAAAAACCTTCACACTAGAAGTCCTCCATACAACACATTTTGAAATTTAGCTTCTGGAATGAGTTAAGGAAAACTACTAAATTATCGAAGTCGGATTAAATGATCAATAACCTTAGAAGTAAGTATTATGAAAGCAGATCTAAATTCTACCCCTATTCGCATAAGCATCCCATGTCGATTTTCCTCAACTTGAGTAATATGCCGTTGAATTTTTCAAACTCGTTTTACATGGAGAAATACAAAAAAAACCTAATAAATTCATAAAACCTGCAATCTTTCTGAAAATTTGGCACAATATTCTGTATCTGGATACATTGCTATGGAACTATTAAATGGACCATAATTATATTTGTTTTTGTTTTTTTGTGAAAAAATGTGCCAAAATCTGGAATGTGACTGTTATGCGAATAAATAGCAAGATGGGACAACACAAGTGGGTTTTGATTTTCAAATTTATAGATCAAAGTCAATTATTTTATTAGTTTTTCTTAAAGATGAGGTCATTTTTAGCTTATTTCTGGAAGAAAATCAAAATTGTCGAAAATCGACATGGGACTCTTATGCGAATCGCGGCAGTATACTAGGTATATAAAAAAGGAGATTGGATTTGAAATCTTAAAAAGTAGTGGACGTCATATTTGAATCGCGCCTAATCTTCTTTCAATCCACGAAGTCTCAGATCAACAGAAAGGTCGTAATTACCGACGATTATGGCCTTCCTCAGATGCGTGACTACCATCCACATATGACACGTGCCTAGCTTGGCGTTCCGCACGAGCATCGTCACGCGACCACGCCATTACAATGACTGATGCTTGAGAAAATCTGTTTTCGTTTCGGTCTCCCTACCTAAACAAGTCATTCATCATTCATAGGAGTTCAATAGGTTTTCCCAATGCACAATAGGGAAAACTTGTACGGAAAGAGATCAATATTTTGAATTGGTTGATTCGAGTGTAGTGAGCAAAACTGCGTCTATTTGGCCATATTTTCATGAAACCTTCAGCTGTGCGGTGCCTACACTTCGTTTTTTTTCCAATGGTTCCAGCATATGTGAACCGATACCTTGCCGAGCAGCATTATCAATTATTAATGTTTATTTTTGCGCATTCGGTGCGACGAAAGCATAGATATCGATGTTGGTATAATACTAATACCACAGTTGGAAACGTGCGAACGTGATCTTTCAGTTCGGTCATTATCTATTACTGCCACGAGCCAAGCGTCTCGGTTAATTGACTGGCTGAGTGTTTGATCTTTGGAATACTGAACTCTCGAGGTTCGATCGCAGGTCGTCCAACACGAGATGGATCGTACGGTGGGTGGCAGAATTCCTGCATATATGGCTAATGTTTGAGGCATGCGATCGACATATGGATGTTGGTTATTACGCCATCCGATGTTGGAGAGGTCCATTGTTTTATGGAATGAAGCATTCAGTTTATGATTAGTGATAATGGTGGAATTGCTTAGACATTGTTAATCTGAAACCTCCATTTGATTGCCTAATTGTATAATTATACCACTTACATTCTGTATTGATGGGTATTGAGTGTGTTTGAGCAGTCATATTTTGGATTCTATCTCTTTGAGTATAATTTGTTTTGTTTATGTCAGATCTGCAGCGACCTACGCAACAATGATAGGGTCACGATTAGCACTGGAATATGTCGTGATTAGCAAAGCAAGAAAAACTCCTTTTTCTATCTCATGCACACAAAGTGAGTTCTATGATATTTTTTGCATGAAAAGCACTCATGCGCTTTGTTTTGAAATTAAAAATTATTCGAATAGACTTATTCAAAGAACGATTTCTTCAAAACTCAAAGTTTACAAATTGCGCATTTTCACGCCCTGTCCAGTGAGGGGAAATGTCATTTCAATGTCATTTTCTAACGAGTTATTTACTATTGTTTTTTTACACTCCAGTACCCTGAATGGGGCAGTACCTCGAAGGCCAATACTGCCAATACCCCGAATGGGGCAGTACCCCTAAAGGCATTATCCCAAATACATTTCGAATCTGTAGTTTTTTATCATTATTTTTAATACCTACAGGCAACCATAGGAGATGATGCCTTCTTTAAATTAATGTTTTTGTCTGTTATTATGCAGTTATTAATCAGAAAAAAGATATAATGCCTTCTTAAAATGAACGCGTTCGCCAGGTTCAAAGCGAACAGAGTTGAAAATGCCTTCAATAAACGCGTTTTCCTGGTATAAGGTGAACAGAAGAGATAATATCTCCTTTAAATGATCGCGTTTACAAGGTATAACGAAACTATGCCTATTCCTTGCTACCGGAGGAACAATCATACTCAACGAACAGAAAAGATCCTCTCATTCTAGGGTCTTGTGGCCAGACCCTTCTTGTCATAGTAAGCTTTATCTTTTTCTTGATTGATGACTTGTGAGGGAAGTCAGATTTTTTCTTTTTTTGGAAAAGATGTTTAATTTTGATACACATAGTTAAGTTTGCCATCTTAGGGTGTTTTTAAGAGATATTGCGAAAAAAGATTCGGCTGCCGGTGGGACTTGAACCCACACTATTCCATTTAGTACACGGACGTATTACCAATTATACAACAGCTGCCCTTGCGAGAAGTTGTTCCATAACCAGCTAATAACGATGGGATATCAGTCAATTCCACGTATCTATCGAATCTGCTTTGGCAACATTTCACATCCTGTTCTCTCTACCCAACTATGTCGTTGCAGAAGCAAACCCGCCTCAATACGACAAATAGAAGCACATGTGATTCAAACGCAATCGACTGTTGTACACATAGTTGGGTAGAGAGAACAGGGTGTGAAATGTTGCCAAAGCAGATTCGATAGATACGGGGAATTGACTGATATCCCATCGTTATTAGTTGGTTATGGAACAACTTCTCGCAAGGGCAGCTGTTGTATAATTGGTAATACGTCCGTGTACTAAATGGAATAGTGTGGGTTCAAGTCCCACCGGCAGCCGAATCTTTTTTTCGCAATATCTCTTAAAAAAACACCCTAAGATGGCAAACTTAACTATGTGTATCAAAATTAAACATCTTTTCCAAAGTAAGGTTTATGGCTGGGCTTCCAAAAACTTCAGAACCAACATGTTCACGGCTTTTAAGTCTTCAAAGGTAACACATGATATGGTTGGGATTCTGCCAAATCGCACCAAGCGGCTTTTGACTAACTTGTGATATGTTGTCCGTAAAATGAAAAATCTTCGAGTGGCAGCTGCCGCTTGAAGAATAATAATATGAAGTCTTCGTGTTTTGGTGTCGTCATGACGATTTGGTTGCACGACATAAGTTAATGTCGTGTGCGTAAACGACATTTCACCCATTTCACAGACGGATCAAATTTTTGGTGAGTGTATCAATGGTTAGGGTGTTGCTTACCTGACGGGCTTTTGGTACATGCTGCTCGCGGGCTAGAAAGAGCGCCTCCTGAATGGCGTGCAATTGCTCGTCGACGTCTTCGGATGACACTGGATGCCGCTGGTAGTCGATGTTCTCGTTCACGCACCGTTTAAACCAACCCCAGTCGTCTTGGTGATAGTTACGCCGGGTTAGCTCGTGTCGATTCACCGATGTTCCAACTTCAGCGACCTGAGCTCCTGGAAGACGACCGGTTGAGAGATGTAATCGTTCATGTTCGTGTTCGGATCGTGTCAACGGGTAGGACTGTCAGGGCTCACGATGGTGTAGTGGCCCTCCAGTTCGTCGTTGGACCAGACGACTCCGTTCTGGTTTGAGACCGTGTTGCCTCACGATTGGTGCTTTGCGTTCAGGTCTCCTGCGATGATGAACGTGCCGAAGTCGACTTTGAAATGTGTGGGACAGTAAGCCACGATGAACGTGGTGACTCCGACGGAGATGGTGACTTTCACTCCAACGGATTCGATGATTTGAACTTGAAGTCCGGCAGCAGGCGACAGGCAATGTTGCTCCGCAAGGCGATTGCGACTCCTCCCCCTCTGGAGCTTGTTCGATCGATCCTCACCAGCCTAAAACCCGAAATTGTTGCACTTACCTCGGACTTCAGGTGGGTTTCGGTGATGAAAGCCGCGTCAATCTCCATTTCCTGAAGGAAATCGCTAAGCTCGACGATTCTGCTCTTGAGTGAGTAAGCGTTCCAGTTTACCAGATTCAACCTAGAAGCCATTTTCAATGACGAAAAGGCCCAGAGTGTAGATCTGGTCGAACCGGGATTTGCAGCTTCGAAGCCGAGCCGCAAGTTGAGTGAATATCGAAGCAAGCTGCTCCGGGGTGTAGAGCGGAGCGAAATCCTCCGGGGGTAGGGGATGCTCATCTTGCTGTCGGCGGAATCCAGGAGGAGAGAGCGGGGGCCGATGGAGGATGGATCCGGAGGTGCTGCAGCTTGAACCGACGCAGCTGCTGATGCCAGTCGCTTGTGCGGTTGTAACGGTGGGAGGATTGGAATCGCTCGACGGGGAGCCGCGATAGCCGGATAGTTCACCTCGTTGAGTATAGGAAAACGATTCTTCTTCGGTAGCCTTTTTCCGGATTTCCAGGAACTCTGCTCACTTTTGGAACTTTCGAGCTCAGCTTGGAGCTCCTCCACCTCCATGTCATGGAGTCCTCACAGTAAAATCCTTCGTGCCGGGGTGGTCGTGAGTGTAGTACTTATACTTCTGGACCTCGAGAAACTCCACGACGAATTGATAATGGTCCTTGTTTGTCGGGATCACTATGACACCCTCGCTGGAGAGCTGAAAAGTACAATTCAGCCACTTAGCGATCAGCCGGCGAATTTTCAGGCGCAAATCCAGTGGATCACCATTAAAAAAACCGGTGTGTACTTCTACTTGCGCACCAGCGGCAGCTGCGATTGCTGCTTCTTTCGTTTCCTCGGCGGATTTCCGGCATCATCGATTGGCAACGACGAATATACGTTGCTCTGCAAAAGCTGCTTGGAGAGGTTACCTGCGACTCCGAGTGCAGTGCGCTTCGGCACCTTTTCCGCGCCCGAGTCGACCACCGAGTCTCCCATGACGGGTCCGGGAGAAATTAAACTAACGCGACGAGCCGAAAACGTAAACACATCGAACGAACGATAAAAAACTCAAGAAAAAAATGCGCGAGCAAACACGGATCTTTTTATACGCAGGGAAAACGAAGCAGTGAGCCAAAAGGCCCGTACCTCACAATATTTTAATGTCCGTGTTGGGGATGCATGAATGTGATTGATTATTTCTGCTTTTTTTTACCGGGTTTGGAAAGAAATAACATTTTTAATAGTGTTGATAATCTATAGTATCGATGGAATTGACAAATTGCTGGAGAGCTTCCGAATCGATTGATAAGAAAATCTCGAAAACGCTAATAGCGTTTGAAGTCTCTCCTAATTTCGTGTTGGTCTCGAATTTGGAAACCTCCGTTTTACACCCTGTATCCGAGTCTTCCGCTTAGACGTAGTTTACGTCAAAAGTTCGTTGCTATGGAACGACAACGAAACAAATGTCATTTCTTGTTTTTTATGTGTTTGTTATTACCCCCAAGGTGCTCTAGTAGCCTAGAGATTTGAAAATGTCGACATAGGGAGGGTGAATCTTGAACAAAATATGATCAGAAAACATAGAGATAGAGATATATCAAGATAAGGAGATTTTCGAGATGTAGAGAGCAAAAATGTATGTAGATTGAAGAGACCGAAAACACCATCGACATGGGGAGAGATATCGAGATATAGAACGTCGAGTTCCAACATGAAAAACGGAATACCATTGAACAATATTAACTAGTCTTATGACAGGTGAACATAAACTCATTGAGCCATTCTCTTTCGCCACCCAATGACGATAACTGGCATATCTTGTTACCCGGTACATAGTATATCCGATGTCACTACAAAAATCTACTTGTCACGCGTCGATCGTACAAATCGTATGTGACACCCTGACCGATTATCGAAATGTTATGCCAGAGCATTGGATTTGTGGTTCGTAGGTACGTCACGTAACTCCCAACACGTTGCGTCGGTGTAGCATGCTTTGCCTATTCCACTGTGGAGTTAGGTCACTCGTATTAGATTACTTGTTTTGAAAGTGAATTTCGATCAGATCGAGTCCGGACGGCCCTTGTTTTACTTTGAATGGAAGATTGACTTTCCATCTACAGAATCGTCGGATTACAAGATGAATATAAACTTGTTTTGACTATCAACAGTAATCAGACGAAAACAACTTTGCCATTTCATTGAAAAGGAAACCGATCCCGCGCTAAAAATAAACACCCGAAAAACACAATCAAGTTTTACACCCTCCAATCGGACATATGGGTAAATGCCAATTATCGAGAAGAATGTTCAAAACCGAAAAAAAATCAATCTTGGTGCAAACACGCACGCACAGTAACACGCTCAATGCCAACTTGAAAGAACTGGGTGATCTTGGGACGATCGCGAGAAAAAAACAGCGCAGCAGGCGGACAGTGATTGCAAATTATGGATTCAGAATCAGGACTACCCAGAGTCAGAGGTGCATGGTTTGCTTGGATTGTGCGCATAAAAAAGGGGTCGTGACACCACAATATACCTCAAGTGGCGTCCTTCTCCCACGAAACACGATCGGTCCGAACGGATTGGTATGTCAAATTTCAATTCAATTAACTCGAATAAACACACTTGAGGTGGTTCTCGAGGGACTGAGGGCAACACTCATGCGATCTTGAATCATTTTCGGACTAACTCGGTAGTTGAGTCACGTTGTCATAATGCGGCAATTACCGACAACAGTTGCTCACTTGCTTTTCCAACATGACCATTTGTTATACTTCTGTCACGACGTGCCGCCCAAATAATCGTTTGTTTTCCAGCCTTTCAGGTAAGTAGACATGTCCGAAATTGATTAACATGCTATTTATGATACCTACATTTATTAATCTAGATGATCGTAAAGCAATCAAATTCATTCAGAAAACGGTCAAACTTGAGTATTTGTCTTAGTAAATCTTAATGAATCTTCTAAAATCCAGTGGCAATTGTAGAGTGCAGATCGTGACACAGTATCTAGTAACGATATAGACTGTACTAACTTAATGTGACCAGACGTCTCGTAACTAACTGCAACAACCCATGCAAAATCTAATTCGGGACTATAAAACGAAGCCAAGGCCTTCTCTTCTCACTACTATGGCGCTAACTCATTATTATTCATGTGCGAGGCATAAAATGTGTGTAAAATTTGTTGCGATTACCTCCTTTTTGTTCTTTTACAATAAAAAAAACTGTTAGATTGTTTGTGAATAAATTAGCTTCGTAGTCGCGAATTGTTCCGTCGTTTTAAAGGGTGTTATGTCCATATCATTTTTTCATCCCCTTCAAATCCGCTATATGGCCTGGTCTCGTTTTCGGAACAATGGCGGAACAGTAGAGTCAATGGATTCTGATTATCATCCCAAAATTGTAACACAATTTGTTAAATTGAGAAATCCCAGCATGTCGAAAATACCTAATTTTGGTTAAATTTTGTTTTATAAGATGCCGAATCATAACCTTTTTTTCTGAATTTCCTAATTTCTATGAAAAGACCTCAATTGTTTTGAAAATACAATAAAATTAAAATCTTTTCACATTAGGTTTGGATTGCATAAAGTAAAAACAATCAAAACCGTATTATTTTCGCAAGATAATTGGGCAATTTATTTGCTAACAATGTAGCTATACAGCCGTAATCTGAAAAACTGACGTATACGCCATTTTCCAAATATGGTGTTATCGAGTTAGTACTCATCAAGAGCTCGATGAACAGAAAAATAAAAACCCGTAGGCAGTAAATTAGCGCATACGTCACTTTTTCATAAGACAAGAATGTCGAACACTAATTTAATGTGCGTGCCCGACAGTATTATTGATTATAATCGTCAATAATTGCGCCCAACAAGCCAGCACCCTTTCTATAAATGATTTCTGCCTTCATCGCGTACCTTCCCCCGCACCAAATTGGTGTCAGTTCAAATATTTACTCGGTAATTTGAAATTGATTACATACGGGCGATCGGAGAGCAATTTTGTTTATAACTCCGATTCTTTATAAAGCATAGCACTGCAAATACCCCCGCAGGCAAACATGTTGTGGTATATTGTTTTGATTTCCACTCTTAGTCCGGTGCTTGTGGATGCCCTTCCCGAGGACATACTTCTCGAGTCGCCCGAGAATCTCGTGACGATAGTTCCCTGTGTGAAACACCTATGTGACAAGTATTACAAATCCGAACGCGCCATTAAGGGTTCGCTGGGGTTGATTTACCTCAAACCGGACTCGTCGCTGTTCCAGATTAACCTTCTGAAATCTTTTCACGAAGATCCGCGGCATGAGATGGGAATCATGCCGAAGAACAGTCGTCGGCTGCACCCGGATGCTTCGCACGTGACGGATAGGGCCAAAAATTACTTCCTGATGGTGCGTGAGGCTTCCGAGCTAGCTTCCCACATAAGCATGTTCAGAAGATTACCGACGTTGAATCCGTTGGCCCAGGTGGTAATTTTGTTCACCTCGGAAATGACGCCAGAGGTTTTCGAAGTTGAAGTTCGAAAGGCGTTGCAAAAGCTATTCGATTATTGGTTTCTGAATGTCAACGTCATGGTTCAGAGGTACAATACGAGCGTCTTGGAAGTTTGGTCTTGGTTTCCATACGAGAATGGGCGTTGTGCCGATGAAATAATCAACATCCGAATGATTGATGAGTGTGAGTATGTTGAAATAGTCGTTGATGAGCCGGAACAAGTGGATGATACCCGAGAGGACGAAACATTTGTTGAATACCACAATGAAACATTCTTCAATGATTCTTCGCTAACGTTCCCCGACAGTTCTCGGAACACGGAATGGGTGTTTCGGGAGCAGCATTTCTTCTCCGAATTTGAGCCAAAGATTCCCAAATACTTCAACGATTGTCCGCTGAAGGTGTCTACCGCTATTTGGGAACCGTTCGTAGTTGGAAACGGAACGTCTGTTGAGAAAGGTTTTGAAGTGTTGATGATTGAAGCTATTTCCGCTCGTTTAAAACTCATACCCGTGTATAGGATTATTGATGGAGAAAGAGCAACGGCGCGGATTACGGTCAACAAAGACATCGGGTTCTACGCTGATTTGATTAAAAGGTTAGTATAGCTTAATTCGAGGCAAATTCCTTATTTCAATTTTAAGAATCTTTTTCCCAAACAGGCAATCCGACATCATGATCGGTGGTTTGTACGAGAACCCCATCAGCCGGAAGCTTCTCTCGTCCACCATCCCCTACTACCAGGACGACCTAACGTGGTGCGTTCCACCGGCCCGACTAGCACCCAAGTGGCCCAACGTGTTCATCATTTTCAACATCTGGATCTGGATGTTGGCCATAGGAATCATTTTCGTATCTGCCGGCGTTATTGCAGGCTTCAACTTCTTCGAAGAAGGTTACCCGGAGAACTATTCCTGGATGTTGGTACAGTCATTAGCTCTGTCGTTGGGTCTCTCCGCGACTTATTGGCCGCAACGGTTATCCATTCGGCTGTTCCTACTAGTGTACATGTTCTACGGGATGCACTGGGACGTTGCCCATCACAGTTTCCTCATAACCGTCATGACACGACCCCGTTTTGAGAAACAGATCAGTACAGCGGAAGCCGCTATAGAGAAAGCCTTCAGCTTCGTAGGACCGGAGAACACTCTGGTTTTCTTCGATAAGCCGGACCATGTCTCTAAACACGTCGCCAGTGTTTACAAGACATGCCCTGATGTAGATGATTGTCTAGCGCGTTTGAATTCGGAGCAATCTGTAGCGGTGGCAGTTTCCAGAGCACATTCTCAGAACAGCAAGACCATCGGTGAAGCGGAGATGTTCTGCTTCCCTAGGACCGCTAATATACAGACGTACCCGGTGGAAATGATGGTGAAGAAAGACTTTCATATCTTGCCGAAGATCAACGATCTGATTAGAAGGATAAGCGAGTCCGGGCTGCTAGGGAAGTGGCAAGTGGAGAGTAATAAGATCCGTATCGATACGGGTTCGAGCGGCGGAGGTGGCGGTGGTCATGGTGACGTGCAGATTGTTTTGACAGTTGCGCATATCGAAGGCGCTTTTTTCCTGGTGGGCATCGGTTTGGGAATATCTGCGGTCGCATTTATCGGAGAATTGATTTATTTCAGTTTGAAGCAAAAGTACAAATGGAAGGACACAACTTTTAGTAGATTGATTTGTTAGGATTTTGATTGCTTAACGGTAAGATGCATGGCTACCAAGCAAACTGCGCTGGTTGGCTGGATTCGAGTTTGGGGTCTTCTAGGAAATGTGAGATAATGATGAAACACAGAGTATACTACTCATATTACATAGGGGAACGGTTCGCCACTTAATCTCATAGCTCATATTTCCATCCCATCAAAAACAAAGCAATGGAAAGGAATTTGGTTTGTTTATTATTTTTGTGATTTTTTTCACCAGTGAGCACGCATGTTGACAAAAAGAAGCGACGAATTTGGTGCCGTATTTCTTTGTTTAGCGATGAGATGGATATATGTACAGTGGGATGGAGATCGGAACAGTTCCCCTATTACTTAGAGAACTGTTTCCAGAAAAATGGATTCTGTATGTTTATGAACAGAATCTTATTTCTGATGCTACGAAGTTTATCGAAAAGCGTTTAAAGTTAGGCATCCTAAAATAGATTGAAGCATTACTATTTGAATCATCCCCCATAAAACGTGACATATTCTATAAACTGCATTCATGTTGGATTCAGCATTGTAATAAATAGGCTTGAATATCTGTTTCCAGTTATTATCTTGTACAATTTATTCAGTGCAAAGGTGTTAACAATAAACATTACACAACATTTGCAAGCGAGTTCGTGAGGTAGTACCAGGCGGGATTCATGGGCGATCGCTCTAGCTCGGACCAAGTATCTCAAAAATGGCGCGAATACAACGTGCCCACACATCATATATTCATCGACTTCAAAGCCGCTTATGATACAATCGATCGAAACCAGCTATGGTAGCTAAAACGAATACGGGTTTCCGGATAAACTGATATGGTTGGTCGAGGCGACCATAGATGGGAAATCTCGAGTCCTTTTTAAACGCGCAAAGGGTTACGGCAAGGTGATGGCCTTTCGTACCTGCTATTCAACATCGCTTTGGAGGGAGTAATACGGTAATACGAAAGGCAGGGATTGACACGAGTGGTACGATTTTTACGAAGTCCATTAGGCTGTTTGGTTTTGCCGACGACATCGATATTATGGCACGAAACATTAAGCAGATGGAGGAAACCTACATTAGACTAAAGAGTGAAGCAAAGCGGATCGGACTAGTCATCAACACATCGAAGATAAAATACATTTATAGGAAGAAACTCAAGAGAGGACAACGTTAGCCATCCACCATGAGTTCGTTTCGGTGGTGACTAAATCGAGGTGGTTGAAGAATTCGTATATTTGGGCTCGCTGGTGACCTCCGATAACTATACCAGCAGAGAAATTTGGAGACGCATCGTGGCAGGAAATCATACGTACTTTGGACTACCGCTCATTCGACCGGTAGTGCTCTACGAACACGAGACCTGGACGATGATTGTGGAGGACTAACGCGCACTTGGAGTTTTCAAAAGGAAAGTTCTTATTGTTATTATCTAGTTAAAAAGGAAAGCTCTGCATACCAGCTATGCTGCGGCGCATTGTTTATATTTTCAAAAGGGCGTAGTTTATTCTAAAGCGAGGAGAAGTCCGAGGCATTTTATGTTAATTCCGAAACGAGTAGGATTCGTGGTGCTTCGTTGATTCTGGAGCGAGTAGGATTCCAAGGCATTTTTGTTTATTCCGGAGCGAATAGGGCTCTGACGCGCTTCGCTTATCCTGATGCGAATAGGACTCCAACGCATTTTCTGTTCATTACGGAGCAAGTAGGATTCCGACCCCCTTCGTTCATTCCGGAATGTGTAGAAATCCAAGCCGCTTTGTTTATTCCGAAGCGAGTAGGGCACTGAATTTTTTTTTTTTTTTTGGAGCGGGTATTATTTCAAAGCGGTTTAATTTTTCGAGCGAGTAGGGCTCCAAAGCGTTTTGTTTATTCTCCGAGGCATTTTTTTGTCAATTCCGGAGCGAGTAGGGATCCGATGCGCTTCATGTATGCAGGAGCACTTTGTTTATTCCGAAATGAGTAGGACTCCGAGGCATTTTTGGTTTATTCTGAGTTGTTTGGTTTAAGCGAGTAGGAATCGAGATGCTTTGTTAATTCTGTAGCGCGTAAGACTCCGAGGCGCTTTGTTTATTCAGAATCGAGTAGGACACCGAAATATTTTTTACGGAGCGTTTTATTTATTCCGGAGAGAGTACGACCCTGAGAATTTTATTCCAATTCCGATGTAAGAAGGGGAATTTTTCTTTCTTCCGGATTGGTAAGACTTTGAGGCATGGTTTTGGATTGGATGTGGACTATATTTAATTAGAAATTTGGTTGAATTTAGACTTAACATGGATAACGTTCTAGTTTGATGATTTTTTTTGAGTGGATGAAAAGCAGATTTGGTTTGGGTTTGTATTGAATTTTATTTAGATTGGGTTTGGATTTGAATTTTTATTTGGATTAGATTTGGCTTGGGTTTTAATTGTTTTTTTTTTTATTGGATTTGTTTTGGATTTGGATTGAATTCGAATTGAATTTGAATTGGATTTATATTGGATTTGAATTTTGATTGGATTCGAATTCGATTTATTTCAGATTCGCATTGGATTTAAGTAGAATTGGAATTAAATTTTGATTTATTTTTAATTGGATTTTATTTGAATTGGATTTGTTTCATTGGATTCGGATTTGATTTAGGTTGAATTGGATTTCGATTGAATTCGGATTAAACTTAGATTCAGATTGGATTTTAATTGGATTTGTATTTAATTAGGATTGGATTTGGACAGGATTTGGATTATATTGGATTCGGAGTTGATTGGATTTGGATAGACTTCGGATTGGTTTTTATTTGAATTGGATTTGGATTGGATTGGATTTAGAATGGATTTAGATAACATCTGGTTTAGAATTGGATTATGTTTGGTTTGGATTTGGATTGTGTTTGAGTGGATTTGGATGATTGCCAGAAAACTGTTTGCCAGAATGATTTTCGCTAGAAACCCAATTGCCAGAATGAACAAAATACCAGAAAGTCATTCCCCAGAATAGACCATTTACCAGAATGCAATTTGCAGGAATGTACCATTCCCATTATTATTAGTGGTTAAAGAATAGAGAAAACCCTTATGCTATTTGGCATAAGTGTTATTATATAGAATGATAGGCATAACTTTGATCTGCGTCAAAATAGAAGGTAATTTTGCAAAACGGGAATATGGCATGATTTAGTAATGAGTAATAAGGGGCCGTACACTAATTACGTAAGCAGTTTTTCTGGGTTTTTCAACCCCCCCTCCCCCCATGTAAGATTTTTCCCATACAAATAAATTTTTATTTATATGCAGCGTAAGGAAATGGCCGGCCCCCCCCCCCCCCATAAGTGCTTACGTAATTAGTGTACGACCCCTAAGGCTCTGCGGTATAACTCATTTTCATAAAAAGGATTATTTAACATAATAAATAATTTTCGGAAGCTTACTTGATACTTGATGGGCTACAGCTCTTCGATGACGCCGAGTGGAGTATCCTTCTCCACTGGACTCTATCCTGGGCCAATCGCTTCCAGTTGCCCTGAACATTGAGCGCCCTCAGGTTCTCTTCAACTGCAAAATGCCATCGTGTACGTGGCCTTCCACGAATCCTGTAGCCTCTTCCGGGTTCTCTACTAAATATTATCTTCGCTTGACGTTCTTCCGGCATATGGACAACGTGTCCAGCCCACCGTAGTCTGCCGTGTTGTATAAGCTTAACAATATCCAGCCCTTTATACACCTGGTACACTGCCCATGATTTCATAGATTCGAAATTTCAGCGAATTTGATTTATTGCGCGTTTACTAAAGTAATTCGACCGCTGCAACATCGATACGTTGTTTGTTCCATACTTCATTCAAGTGCTTACGGGTTGAAATGATTTAAATGTGCGATTTTTGAACCCTAAATTATTCGAAATGCGTGCGGAAGTACAATGGTTGTTACGTCAACTATGAGATCATGGGCAGTACAACTCCTGATTCATACAGCTGGATACAGCTCTACTGTTTACCGCCGAGTATTGTCCGCAGTATTTTACGCTCAAACACTCCGAAAGCTCTCCGATCAGCCTCCTTTAACGTCCATGTTTCATGACCGTATAAAGCCACCGGAAGAAACAGAGTAGTATACAGCGCGAATTTTGTATTCGTTTGCAGTCTACGGGACTTAAGCTGGTTACTAAGTCCGTAATAAGCCCTATTTGCAACTGTAATACGTCTTTTCATCTCGCGGGTAACATCATTATCACACGTCAATAATGTTCCAAGATATACAAATTCTGCTACCACTGCAAATTTTTCACCATCCAGCACCATTTTGCTACCACCACCACTAATAAACCACCGTTGATTGCCAGCGACCATGTACTTCGTTTTTCTGGTAATGATCGTGAGTCCAATCCTCGCTGTCTCCCTCTTGAAAGGCACAAAAGCCTTTTCCACGGCACGGCGATCGATCCCGATAATATCGATATCGTCCGCAAATCCCAGGAGCACATGCGATCTTGTGATTGTCATTGTCGTAGTCGGATGTCAGCATGTTGCTGTTGCCGCTGTACTCGTTTCCTCTCAGTGGCCCTGACAAAGGGCCTTTGTGGTTTTTTTTTGTTGCTGCCAGCAAGCCGTTTCCTCGGTGGCCCTGATAAGGGCCGTTGTTTCGATGCTTTTCTCTCAGCAGTAACGCCGCCGCCGAAGCTTGACTGAAGACCGTTGGGTTGGTATAACGAAGCTGCCGCTGCCTCACTTCAACGAATGCGGCACAATGAGATTCACCCCAACGCCACTGCCGTCTCGGGCTCGGCTCCGCTTTTTGCTCCCACGCTACTGCTAGTCCTCCAATGCCAACACACAAGCAGGGGTTGGATGTGTATGGCCGCTCAACGCCGCTATCCTCTCGGACTCGACTCCAGCAAGGCAGCCGGTTTTCGTTTCCGCGCTACTGCCAGGTCCTCCAATGCCAACACACGAACAGGGGTCGAATGTGTTCGTTTTCCTTCGAGCGTTCCGCTTCCTGCGATGCTTCGTCGTTCGCTTTAGACTGATGAATGAGCTTGACAACGGAACGGCTCGCTTTATATAGTTGCGGGCTGACACGATTGACCAATCAGCATCAACGGAGGGGAAACAGCAAATGCAAACAAATTATTTTTCTTCTTGTTTTTGTTTGTTGTTTTTTTTTTTCAGCAGAACTGCATGCAAAAGGGTGACCAAGGAACCAAATTATAATTTTCTTTCGTTGTTAAATAATTTAAAACACAATTTAATTTAGTTCTACAATTTTATTCTACATGTCGCTTATTTACTCTACAAATGGTACCGCTTCTTTGCACACCAGCTCTCCTAATCGCTCCCTCGAGCGCTATATTGGACAGTAGATTCGAGAGTGCATCGCTCTGCTTTAATCCTTTAATCCTTAGGTAACAAATGACGTCGATATTTCATCCGCAACCCTTACACTTGATTTCGATCCGCCCAACGTTATACGAATCAGCCGTATCAGTTTCGCCGGAAACCCGTGTTCAAGCATAATTTGCCATAATTCGTTCCGTTTCACTGAATCGTGCGCCGCCTTGAAAGTTCTGCAAGTTGTACTCCCGGAATTTATCAAGGATTTGTCTCAGGGTAAACATTTGATAAACATTCCCCGACGGAGGACTCTTCAAGCGGTCTCAATCTGTTGAACAAAATACGGGACATAATTTTGTACGCCGAATTAAGAAGGGTGCCCTTTCTTAAAGAGAGGGCAAATGCGGCCGTCCAACCAGCTGGCAGGCAATTCCTCGCCTCCCCATATTTTATACATAATATGGTGCAGAACTTCATAAAGCTGCTCACTGCCATGTTTGAGAAGTTCAGCCGGGAGCTGGTCCTTCCCCGCAGCCTTGTTTTTCAGCTCTTTAACAGCTTTTTTAACCTCAAACGCCTACTTTTGAACATGGGAGCTCATCCATCATTCCCTTATTCCGGACAAACGCCTCCTTTTAAAGAAGCTATCACATCCATCATGGCCTCAATCTGGGCAAGTGCCTACTTTTAAAGAAAAAATAATTTCCTCCATTGCCTTCTGGGAATCGGCCTACATATACTTGGCTTATGCATGCTTTCTACGAAACGATTACGGCGTTATGCCTGCTTCACGTGAGCATCATGCGAACTTTCATACATAATAATTTCTATATTTCCCATTGAACGAGTAAACGCCTTTGCGAATGTATAACATTTCGCCGAAAACTATTTCGCGGTTGAACATTTCGCGGAATAACATTTGGCGGTTTGTAACTTTTCGCGGTACGACATTTGGCGGTTTGTACCTTTTCGCCGAATGACTTTTGGCGGAATGTACCATTTCGCGGAATGCACCATTTCCCGGAATATTAATAATAATAATAGCTTAGTGCTCATTCAGCAATTCCACAATTATTACCTGCGAAGTTTCTAAGCCATGTTACCATTTTTTTTTGCATTCGTATAACACGTTAAAACTTTTATACCTAAAAAAGTAAAAAAAAATCGATATTTTTTCTAGACCGGGCCAGAAGTTGAACCCAGCCTCCTTCTGCAAAGTCTTGCTTGGCAGCCATGCATCTTCCCGCACGGCTCCAAGGATATGTAGAAGTAGTTTTCAAAATTTCAATTGTCCCTTACAAATCCTTTATAATATCTAGCAGATGGGTCAGATGTAATGAAGGGATTATCTCCTCTCTTTACTTTGTTACGTTTTTATAAATAATCCTTTATTTCTTCCTTTCGCCTTATACCGAAAAAAACGTATTAATTTAAATATCGCATAACATCCTCTCTTCGCTTTTACCGGGCAGACGCCACCATTTATAGAAGTCAAAACCCCTTCCTTCGCCGTATACCGATCAGATTCGTTCATTTAAAGAAGGTTTTATCAACTACTTTAGCCTTATACCGGGCCGACGCATTCATACAAAGAAGGCATTACCAATTCCATTCGCCTTATATCGGGCAGATGCGTTCTTTTAAAGAAGGAATTTTCAACTTCTTTCGCCTTATAACGGGCTGACGCGTTCTTTTAAAAAGGCATTATAAACTCCTTTTATCTAATACCGGGCGGATGCATCCATTCATAGAAGGCGCTACTACTCCCTTCACCTTATACCGGGCGACGCGTTTTTTTAAAGACATTATCAACTCCTTTTGCCTTATACCGGGCAGACTAGAAATGGTCGGTTACGGGTTTTGAAACCCTTAGCCCGACGGGTTCGCGTCGGGTTTTTTTTATTCCATTCTTTATTTGATAGGCACTCTGTGTTACTTAACCGCTACTATGCCGATATCTACTATTTGTTTAGATTTCCATTACTCATTTACTGTTGTTGTTGCCAGTCCATCTCATCGTGAGTCCTTTGTGTCCGTTTGTCCATGCCGTGCATCCATTGATCGTTGCATTGTTCGGTTGCCATTAATCCGGGTAACGTTGGAGGAATGCCTTCGAGAAGAACAAGTTGACAGTCGTCACCAGGATTTGATTAGATTCAGATTGGGATTGGATATCAATTGGATTAAGATTGGATTTTGATTATATTTGGATTGGATTAGAATAGTTCTTGGAAGAGATTTGAACTGGGTTTGGATTTGAACTTTTATTTGGATTTGATTTGGCTTGGAATTGAATTGTGTTTTGATTGTTTTATTGAATTGGATTTTATTTGGGCTTAGATTGAAATCGGATTGGGTTTGAATTGAATTTCGATTGGATTGATTTTCGATTGAATTGGATTGATATTTGAGTAGGATTTGAATTGGATTTTATTGGATTTTACTTGGATTTTATTTGAAATGGATTTGATTGAGTTTGAATTGGATTGGATTTCGATTATGGATTTCGATTTTATTAGATTTGAATTTAGTTTGAATTGGATTTCGATTGAACTTGGATTGGTTTTGGTTGGATTTGGATTGGATTCGAAGAGGATTTCGCTGAATTTTGATTCAGTTTGGATTTGGATTTGATTGAATTTTGATTTATTTGGATTTGATTTGCTTATGATTGGATTCCAATTGAATTAGAATTGGTTGATTTAGGAATTGGGATTGGGTTGAGTTGGATTTGCATTGCATTATGGATTAGAGACGGATTGGATCTTTTTTTGAATTTAGAATGGATTCGACCAGGATTTCGACTGGATTTTGATTCAGATTGCATTCGAATTTGATTGATTTTGATTTATTTAGATTGGATTTTAGTTGAATTCGGATTTTTTTATTTTTAATATTGGATTGGATATGATATGGGTTGGATATGGGTTGGATTTGAATTTTGATTGGATTTGCATGGAATTCGGATTTGATTTAAAATGGATTAGGATTGGATTTTGAATTAGATTTTGTATTAAATTTGGATTGGAATTGGATTTGATTTTTTTTTATTTGGATTAAATTAGAATTGGGTTGGGATTGGGTTTGGATAAAATTTAAAATATTTAGGTTTGAAATGGATTTGGATTCGGATTGGATTTCGATTGGGTTTGGATTTGGTTTTAATTTGTGTCGAATTTGAATTGGATGTGGATCATATAGAACTGGATCTGGAATTGACTTGAACTATATTTGGATTGGGTTTGATTTTTTAATTACTTTATTTTAGTGAATTAGATTGCAACTGTATTTGGGTTGGATTGAGATAAACTGAGATCATAAAAATCTGGCATTTTATTATTCTTCTTTTTCGTCAATGGCTCTACATTCCAACTGGAACTTGGCCTGCTGTATCCGAAAACATCCTAGGGCCGGGCTAAGAATCGAACGCCATCTTCAGATTGGCAATCCTACACCTTTGCTCGAAAGGCTAACATGAGACCTGGCGCTTTCGAGAAAATTCAAAACATGCATGAGTGAATCAGTCTATTGACGATGCGATGTTAAAGTTGAACTGTTAAGGTTCATCTTTTTGCCAAATTTGTGAGGTTTCTGGCCTCCAGACCTAACTACGACAAGCGTTACAAGTGCTGGGGCTATTGGATTACAATTGTTATACTTTTATAATCCTAGTTAAGACATAACATAGGCAAGGCAGTTCGAGTCAATCAAACATCACTTTCTAATATTCAGCTTTTGAAATGAGCTATCGGCAAATGTTTCTTCTATTTAGTGTCTCATGTTTAATTACCGTAGTCATTGTCTGTTCCGTCTTGAAGTTTGAAGATCGCATTTGTATCGCCTATAGAAGAAAGATAAGAACGTGACATGTTGTCATCAAGTAGATGTTTTCAATTTATTTAATCAAAGATCTAAAAACTTTGTTGAATTATTCAAATTTTCCCTTTCAATCTTCATGCTACAATCCTGATCGTGACCGGTTATATGCACTTTTCTTCACCATATCTCCGATCACCGCAACAATCCAGTTCAAACTTGCTCAAACGCCTGCCGCACTGAGCCCTTTACACAATTATCGGCTAATGTTTGACACTGACCAATCCCAACGCCTCAGTATTATTATCCGCCGACCAGCTTGCTCGTTCAGATGGTGGACGGCGATGCCGCTGCTCCGTCCGTGTTGCGTTGCCTTGTCCGATAAAATACGGACAATTGCTATCCGAAGAAGGTGAGTTATTACCCATTTATTGTAATTTAGATCGATTTCAAGACCAGGCAGCGGCCCTCTCGATAAACTCATGCGGCTAGACATAGGTACATATAGCCTGGTCGCGTTCGCAAAAGGATCCGGTTAAACGCTCATGCAAGAGTAGGTGAATATTATAGGTTTCACAAAAATCATAAATCTAAAAAACAACATAATCTTCAAGGCTGTTTGGGTGTTGACTTTCCATAAAATATGATGAATTACGTGGCAGATCAATTCAACGCAACTTCGCAGTCACAGTCGCAGTCACTAATTTGATTGGCACATTGTTAATATCAACAAAAGCTACCCTAGTAAAACCACGTTCTTAAAGGTTGCTTCTCATGAGATGGAAACGAGCCACTTGTTGGTCAATAATGAGCATTCAAATGCCATAGGCTTTACACGGTACACGGGCTTTACAGCACACAATTCGAAAAAGATCGATCTGACATGCGATCGTACGATGCAATACGTGAAACGAAATTGACAGGCGAATCGCCTACCTTTTTTCATGCATTCATGAATGGTTTTGGTTTTCGAAGATGCTTTCCTATTGAACAAAGACGTGAATAGTCTTTTTTCAAAAATTCGGAACAATTATTACAAACTTGATCAAGTAATTACATTTTTGAATAAGTATAACAAACAGTTCTCCGTGGATCACTCGATTGCGGAGGTCGTCGCCTCTGCCACTCACCTGTGCAGTTGGATGGTGCAGAATGGGATCGACACGCTTGGCGCCCTACGCGAAACACATAGACCACATACCAATTCTCCTCTTTGTTCCATCACGACCAACGACGATTGGAATGGATGTGGATTTGGATTAATGAGATTGGTGCAGGATAGAGTTTCCTGTCGGCAGCACACCCTGCGCAGCTAGCCGCTGGCTGCTTCGGCGATGGCGTGGATTAGCACGAGAACAGTAGGAGTGTCAGACTTAGAACGGACGAAGTGGGAAAGGCGATATAAGCCTATTGATTTTGTGCAACCGCAGCTGCTCTTTCGTACTTATATGTTCACTCAATGCTTCATGATAGTTCACGCGAATTCTGGTGTCGATTCGAGCTAACAAGAAATGCAAATATGTATTTGCATTACCTATTTTGTTATATAATGATTCATTATAGTGTGTGATTTTTTTTATCGCCCACCACTGGCCCACCACTGAAACTGGCACAGAGAGCTTCCTGGAAACGGACGCATCTAATATTTTAAACAATCAAAGAAGACTAACAAAAAACAAATCAATTAAAATGCTAAGGTATGTGTGATGAGCAATTACAGCAATAAGTTTATCAGGGTGTACCTAGTGGAATTAAGTTCCCTCTAAGGGATCCCTATTAGAGTAGCGAAAAATGAAAATAAGCCGATATAGTGTAAAAAAATTAAGTAAAAGAGTGTATATTTTTCACATTTATGACTGGCAAGTTATAACAGGAAATCATTTATTTTTGATTTGAAATAGAGTTTTAATTTGGTTTTGAATAAGAGACGACTATTTATGTTTTTCAAATATTCTGTTCTGGTAGTAAATAATATGAAGATGTACCATAGAAAGAGATATGCATTTGACCCAGACAAGTTGATGCTCTCGAACATATTGTCAGTTTCGCTGGTAACAAAACGCGCCGATCCTCTTTTAAGCACCTTTAAAATCGTCGCCAATATCATTATTTTCAATCTGTGGTAGTTCAAAGCCAAATTATGAAAATATGCATGAAAAATAGTACTAAATTTCGGGAAATAATGTGATTATTGAAATCAAACAATTTTGTTCACAGTTGATCTGACAGATCTTATGGCCAATTTGCTGGCGAGGATTTCGGCGACGATTTGCTTTATGACGATTTCAAATCGTCGCGGCCGATAAGGTGGGAAATTGATAATATTAAAGCTCAAAATAATTTTCTTATCAATAATAAATTATTTGCGGATCTAGTATTATGCCCGTGATTCATAGTAATAAGCGTGATATTGTAGTGCAAATTTTGATCTCAAATACACAAATACACAAATAAACAAGTATGTAACTTGCATAATCCGCGAAGTGAAAGGATACTATGATAACCGTTTGTATAGAGTTGACTGGTAGGATATAATTGCGGCAGTTGAATTATAATTTCAGGCATCTCTTCTGTAGGACTTGTAGTTTTCTTATATTGGACTTGCTAGCATGACCCCATACGATTATAAGGTATTGTAAAAGGAAGTGAATACAGCCATAATAATAACTGAAAAGTGCACGTTGTGGCACAAATTTTCTAACACGATACATACATAAGACCACACAAAGCCGATATTCTTTTTCGAATTTGCTCTATATCCCGGGCAGAAGCCATGAACAGAATAACAAAACATGATATGGACTTGATTGATATCTTTTATCTATATAATAAAAATGAAATGGTCTGTGTTCGTATCCGCATAACTCGAAAACGGCTGGATGGATTTTTTTCATTTCTTCAGCAGAAACTTTCGTTATAGTTTCCGGACGGGTTTGTATGATATTTTCTAATGGGAAAATTACGAGTAAGGTTGAGCAAACCGCGAATAGCTAAAATTGTGATTCCTATGCGAACTTTGTATGGGCAGTTCGGAATGCACATTCTCGCCTACTATGCAGGACAACGTCTGCCGGGTCGACTAGTAAGAGATAAAAGAACAGGCAACACTATCAAAACTTTGCACCGAAATATCATTTAAATATCATGATATGCTATGGATAAGAACAAACTAATGGCACATGATATTGATCACTTCTTACAAATAGCATAGCTTGATCTTTTTATGATATTTCAGTGCAAAATATTGATATTATCGTCTGATCTTTAATCTCTTATATCAATCATGTTCATATCTCATTTTGATATCTTATCAACATTTGATATTATTGAGCTATTTTCGTCTACTCGGGATGGCTGTTCCAAGAGAGTATAGGGTCCAATATCAAACCTAGATATTTGAAGTGTGAAGTTTGAACCTTCTCGATCACCTGAATCCCTACGCATGGATCATTGTGTGGATATTTTTTTTCCTCGGAGAATAAATAACATGTATTTTGTTTTAGACAAATTCAATGAAAGAAGATTGGTATCAAAATATTTCATAAGCAAATTCATATCACTTGTTATATGTTGTATGATGGACGAAGCATCAGCATCTGGGTAGAAAAGTTCTATGTCGTCACATGTCGTCAAATAATTTCGGTATTCTTTTTAATCGTAGATTTCCAATATCATTGATATAAATCAAGAATAGAAGAGCCCCGATGTTGCTCTGCTCCCTTGTGGGACCCCAATATCGATAGACCTTGAGGTACTTCGGGCATCGTTCAGAACTACAAACTGTTTCATGTCGTTTAAATAGCTTCGAATGATATCAGTAGCTAGGCCACGTATACCATAGCTAATGTGGCCAGCATGCGTCCTGCGAAACGCGGGACGACTGTCTGGATTGCGTCACTGGCTTGAAAATAGATTCTCCAAAAGTACATTTCGCATAGAATATGCCAAAAAAAAAAAATTGGAAAAATATTTGTAAGGCTGTATGACGTCTGGTCACATTATGGTTCTGCAAAAGAATATTGTGGTTCAACGTGTCAAACGCCTTTTTGAGGTCAATAAAGAGACCTCCAAGTTCTCTCCTTAGCCGTGCGGTAAGATGCGCGGCTACAAAGCAAGACCATGCTGAGAATGGCTGGGTTCGATTCTCGGTGCCGGTCTAGGCAATTTTCGGATTGGAAATTGTCTCAACTTCCTTGGGCATAAAAGTATCGTCGTGTAAGCCTCATGATATACGAATGCAGAAATGGTAACTTGGCTTAGAAACCTTGTCATCTCCTGCCTGAGGAAAGGGGGAGTCGCATGAGACGAAGACAAAGTAGGTGGAAAGAAGGTGTACTGATACTGGTCCCATTGACCCACTTACCAATTCTGCCTACAAACCTGGTTCGAAATAAGTACAGCGAAACCAACAAAAAGAAGTCGAATCGAGTCATCGTGTTCCAAAGCAAAAGTATAAATTTTACATGCAAAACTGTAGGTGATGTTTATTAAAGTGTTACTTATATCCCAAGTGTACTTACATTCTAAGTTTTAGTACTTATTCTACTGTATGGTGTCCGTGTCGTGCGTGTATCCCACGTAGACTGCTAGAATTGGCCCGGAACAGAAAGTCCATGACTACTGGCGGGAAGCCAGCAACCTGAGATCCAGTAATTCAGTGGCCATGATGGGATGCCACGTCACCACACCACCAGAGCGATGAATGTCACCGCCATGCAGAATTTTGGATAGAAAAGACGGGCCTGTATGAGAACAGCATTGAATGATCACTTCAGCGCTCCAGTCGAATACATTTCGGAAACTATTTAGATATTTATCTTCCTTGCTTACCGATCTCACGTAATCACTATTGCTCTACTCTGCCATCGCTACATGCATCGTCATGCATTCATTTGAAAGCTGAGGGTTTGAGGCTGTAGGTTCAAATTTAATTAAATCTATATCCACTGAAATTATCACCACTCTTTACCTCCTGCACAGCCTATCTCAACTCACCCACTACCGCATCACTATGATCACTGTATTATAGGTTAGGTAGCACTACAAATTGATTACTGCTAGTCAGGCAAAGAGCACAGAAAACGGTATTGCCTGCTTGAGATTTAACTAGCAACTGATCTGATCAAAGTTCCGTTCGGGATATAACGTTGGTCCTAGTTGTAGTGGTCAGTGGTCATTCTCTTATCTCTTAGTTTTATCAGATAAGGAGAGCAATGGCTGTTTCACAAGAGAAAGCTGGCAATTGGAGATGATCTCCCACATGGCATACAGTTTAATCGACTAACCGGTGGCATGTATGTATGTTTGATCTGCAGATATATGGATCAGCCCAGAATTCAGATTCTATCACACCGCAGCGTTTCATATGCGCTGGCACGATGATCTTGCCAAATAGGGTATATTGGCAGGTCATGGACTATGAAGAGTTGTGGATATGTTCTGTTGTCGTGTTGTTTAGTGTAGGTGGATTACAAAATGGTAAGAAAATTGACCCATACCTTCGTTCCGTACACTAGACTAGAAGCTCAAAAATTGCTTCCCCGGTACAAAACAAAATCAGTAGTAGTGCGCAGGTTACAACCTCGCAGTTGATAACTGTGGAAGTGCTAAATGAACACTTAGCTGCGAGGCGGCAATGTCCCAGAGGGGGATGTAATGCCAATGAAGAAGAAGAAAGAGACCCCCAACAATACATTTCTGATCAATATTGTGGTGATCTACCACTACATTGTCTCAACGCATCTACCCGTCAAGGTAGATCAGGACAATGAAAACCAGGCAGCTCATCGATAGGTAAATAATTATGAATATTTACCTCTCGATAGCTACCTGATCATGTATATATATAGTATGTAAGTAGATAATAAAAGTAGGGTTAAGGTAGAACCAAAGGCGATTGGTCACTCTCCCAGATATCACATTCCCAGAGGACGACGACTTCACTTCAATATTTAGCAACAGAAAATCTACAAGCTCAACAATTGCTGTTGTAGTACTACATCCTTTTTCTAAATCCGAATTGGTATTTATATAACACATCATGCCTATTTAGAAAATGCATGATTCTATTGACAAGTAGTTTCTCAAAGACTTTACTAAACACCGATAAAGTTGAGATAGGACGATAGTTACATACGTTCTGACATTTCCGATATATCGGAATATCGATTTATTTGTTTCGATATCCGATATTTTTGTATCGATATTTTGCTTTCAATATATCGGTCATATCGATAATTTTGCTTTCGATATCAATATATCGAATAAGAAAAGACGGACTGAAACAAAATTATTATTTTATTTTATTTAAGAAGTACTGAGTGAAAAAGTTAAATATTTAAACATTCACGTTATTGAACAGATAAAAAAGAAAGTACTAATAAAATAATATGCTTCCCTTACCGTTACAAATATTATTTTCTCCTACTGACTCCTTAGCCCTCATCAACATTTTGAGATCAAATTTTATGTTTTGAGGGGAGAATTTAAAGTTGTATGGAAAAAATAAAAAAATATTGAACTTTACCAAAACATTCTTGGGTTCGGCTATGCGATTTTATAAATTTAGTCATTTCTTTTTTATTTTCTACTCTCATTATACAAAGACCAATATGTCAAAAGAAAGACCAAATTTTATTGCGGCGCTACCATCAGTTGGATCTGAAATGCCGTATTTTAATAAAAAGATGATTTTCTCGGTAGCGTGGATGATATATTTAGATTGAGGTTGTGCTGCCATTGTTGACAGTTTTGTCAACTCATCACAACCAAAAATGATGCAAAATCTCTCACGACGTTGAACTTTAATTTCTCGCGCTATTTCAATTATATATGACATGATCCAGAATCATGTCAAAATCGAATTACACCTAAAAGTGACAAATCGAAAATTAAATAATCTCATGAGATTTATAATAAGGTTATATGAAGGCTGGTGCTACACAGCAAGACCAATCTATTATTATTTATTCGATATCTATCAAAAGTTATCTTGCTCTACAAGCAGGGTTAAAATTATTGAAATATCACTTTTGATTACAATTTGCGAAACGGACCGAAGCTTCAAAAGAATAAGTAAGAAATTAGGATGAATTAGTTCCTGTAGAAATGAAGAAGAATGTCGTGCAGACATTTTCAAGAATTTTATGTGGATATTTCTTTCGAAAAATCAGAAGAAAACCGAGTGAAAAATGAAAAGAAATTCCTGCGGAAATGAAAAGATTTTTCGGGGACATTTTGAAAATACATTCTGAAAAAAATGATTTTCTGCTAAAAATAATTAGAACAATTATCCGTGAAAATGAACATAATAATTACCCGTTAAACTTCCATATTTTTCCGAAAAGTTTTCCGTGGTGAATAAAAACAATTGTCAGTCATGCGAAATTTCAGCAAGTTCAGGAGATATTTTCTTTGATCCATCGGAATATAACAATATGGATTTTCTATTGTAAATTCTGAACAAAGAATGTTTTTGATCAAAGAATTAATATTTTCCCTTATATGTTGCAAACAGATTTTAAGGAGAACTTTTTAAGGCAATTTGAAGAATTGTTAATGGATTTTCAGAAAATTTGTTAAAAATTCAATTAAATTTTTCAAAGAATTTCAGACGGATGGAAAAAAAGGGAATTCAGCGTCATGTCTTAAACGCCTTCGCTACCGGGTAAAACTACGACGAACTTCGACGTCGATGATTGTTGAGCCACCTCTAGCCGCAAGTGGGTTAAACTGTCAGGGATAAACTAATATACAAAAGTCATTTGTAATTACTTTTTAGGAGTGAAGGAGTAATAAAAGTGAAAACAAACACCAACAGCAAATATCTTTTAAATATTCGCATTTCTATAATATCATATGATTATCCGATATATCGATATTTTCATTCCAATATATCGGTGATATCGATACTATGATTCGATTATCGTATCGAATCAAATATCGATATTTTGAAGTATCGGAACGTCTCTTTACATGTATCACAAGCATCTTCTGATTTAAAAATAGGTATAACTCCAGCAGTTTTAAGGCAATCAGGGTATTTTCCCTGTTTCTGTATTGAAGAAGTTGAGTTAAAATCCTACTGAATACATTCGCGTTATTTTTGATGATATTTGCTGGAAAGTTATCGGGACCACAGCTTTACTTAACGTTTAACTATTTTATAATTAAATTAACCTCAGCAACATCAGCTGGACGCAAGAAGATTGATTGTTCTAAACAAGATACGGTGCTCAAGAGGTTATAATTATTTGCTGGAACAGGAGCAGCTAAATTTGTACCTATGTTTGTAAAGAATTGGTTAAATATTTCGCATATTTCAAAATTGTTTGAGATTATGTGTCCTTCATGTTTTAGAACAATTTTCTCAACAGTTTTCTTTTTTCCCATGATATCATTCAAATTTTTCTATAGATTCCAAAAGTTGCCTAAAATACTTATTTTTGCATGCTTTTTAGCACTGTTTGTTTTATTGGCTCTCTCAAGTGATTATTGCTGGGATTATTTTTAACTTTTTTCTATAATTATTTTTCAATTTGATCCATTGCCACACATACTAATTTAACCATGGGTAATGCTTTACTTTAACTTTTACTTTCCCACGTTTAATTCTAGTACATTCGGCAACCATTCTATTAAAGTAGATGTTATTGTTTTGATTGTTTCGTCAACATTTTCATAGCAAGAAAAATTATTTAAAATGGTAGTAAAAATATCGTTTAGTTTAGCTTTGCTTATGATTCTCTTTGTGAGTTCCACACACTCTTTTGAATTGCAAGTTTGAATTGATGAAACTATAATCAGATGATCACTAACTTCGGATATTAAAATAGTATCATTTCCAACACCCTCCTAGTTCTCTTTCCTTATGATAAAGTGATCTAAACCATCATTACTGCTAGGGCGAGTTACATGTGAGTTTGAACAAATACAATCATATGAGTCTAAAAGGCTACTGTATCGTAGAACAACATTATTATTTATCATATTTATTGGAATGTTTATATCTCCTGCTATTTAGATTTGATGTGAACTTTGAGCTGATAACAGCGTTTCGAGTTCATCGTGGAATCTCGCAAACTCAAACGATGGAGGTCTGTACTGCCCATGATCTCATAGTTGACGTATCAACCATTCGAAATTTCAGCGAATTTGACTCATTACGCGTTTATTAGGATAATTCAATCGCTGCATCAATATGATGCTTGTTCCAAGCCTTATCTAAGTGCTTGCGGGTTGAAAAGATTTGAGTTTGCGATGTTTGTCCCTAATTTTTTTTTGAAATACAAGCGAAAGTGCAATGGTTGTTACGTCAACTTTGAAATCATGGGCAGTATATATGCCTGCTATTTATTTTATTTATTATCAGACTAAGGCCGGAGTGGCCTGTGCTGCACATAAAAGACTTCTCCATTCAGCTCGGTCCATGGCTGCACTTCGCCAACCACGCAGTATGCGGAGGGTCCGCAAATCGTCCTCCACCTGATCGATCCACCTTGCCCGCTGTGCACCTCGCCTTCTTGTTCCCGTCGGATCGTTGTCGAGAACCATTTTCACCGGATTACTGTCCGACATTCTGGCTACGTGCCCGGCCCACCGCAGTC
This sequence comes from Armigeres subalbatus, assembly GCF_024139115.2. Lineage (NCBI taxonomy): Eukaryota > Metazoa > Arthropoda > Insecta > Diptera > Culicidae > Armigeres > Armigeres subalbatus. Next base: position 7,671,564 of record NC_085139.1, on the reverse strand, counting down.
GTCCGATTTTCGCGGTGTGAACGATGGATGGTTCTCCCAACATCTGATGCAACTCGTGGTTCATTCGCCTCCTCCACGTACCGTCCGCCATCTGCATCCCACCATAGATGGTACGCAACATTTTCCTTTCAAAAACTCCCAGTGCGCGTTGGTCCTCCACGAGCATCGTCCAGGTCTCGTTTCCGTAGAGAACTACCGGTCTAATACGCGTTTTGTAGATGGTCAGTTTGATACGGCGACGAACTTTATTCGATCGCAGCGTTTTGTAGAGTCCAAAGTACGTACGATTTCCAGCCACTATGCGTCTCCGAATTTCTCTGCTGGTATCATTTTCGGCAGTCACCAGTGAGTCCAAGTACACAAATTATTCTACCACCTCGATTTCGTCACCACCGATACAAACTCGAGGTGGGTGGCTCACATTGTCTTCTCTTGAACCCCTTCCTATCATGTACTTAGTCTTCGACGTGTTGATGACTAGTCCGATCCGCTTAGCTTTCCTCTTCAGTCTGATGTAGACTTCCTCCATCTTCTCAAAGTTACGTGCCATAATATCTATGTCGTGTGCGAAGCTTAATAGCTGGACGGACTTATTGAAAATTGTACCACTCGTGTTAATCCCTGCTCTTCGTATTACCCTTTCCAAAGCGATGTTGAATAGCAGACACGAAAGACCATCACCTTGCCGTAACCCTCTGCTGGTTTCAAAAGGACTCGAGAATGCTCATGAAACTCGAACTACGCACATCACCCGATCCATCATCGCTTTGATCAACCGTATCAGTTTATCCAGAAATCCGTGTTCGTGCATTAGCTGCCATAGCTGGTCCCGATCGATTGTATCATATGCAGCTTTGAAGTCGATAAATAGATGATGTGTACGAACGTTGTATTCGCGGCATTTCTGCAGTACTTGGCGAATGGCGAACAGCTGATCCGTGGTAGAGCGTTCGCCCATAAATACTGCCTGATACTGCCCCACGAACTCCCTTGCAAATGGTGCTAGTCGATGGCATCAAATTTGGGAGAGTACCTTGTAGGCAGCATTCAGCAATGTGATTTCGCGGTAGTTGATACAATCCAGCTTATCGCCCTTTTGCAGATGGGACACACGACACCTTCCATGCACTCATGCAGCAAAACTTCCTCCTCCCAAATCTTGACAATGACCCAGTGCAGCGCTCTAGCCAGTGCCTCACCACCGTATTTAAATAGCTCTCCTGGCAGTTGGTCAACCCCAGGGCCTTTGTTTTTCTTCAGTCGGCCAATATCCTCCTGGATTTCCTGGAGATCCGGAGCCGGTAAACTTATGTCCTGCGCGCGTTCCCCCATCAATAAAGAGAACTCCAAGGGCTCTCCTTAGCCGTGCGGTAAGATGCGCGGCTACAAAGCAAGACCATGCTGAGGGTGGCTGGGTTCGATTCTCGGTGCCGGTCTAGACAATTTTCGGATTGGAAATTGTCTCGACTTCCTTGGGCATAAAAGTATCATCGTGTTAGCCTCATGATATACGAATGCAGAAATGGTAAATTGGCTTAGAAACCTTGCAGTTAATAACTGTTTAAGTGCTAAATGAACACTAAGCTGCCAGGCGGCAATATCCCAGTGGTGGATGTAATGCCAATAAGAAGAAGAAGAAGAAGATGGATTTCAGGCTGGCTTGACAAATATTTGTCATCATGACAAACAGTGTACTGAGGGCTTAATATCTCAAGATATCTTAATTGCTGTGAATGTTTTAAAAGTAGCTCAAAATAAAAAAAAGATGAAGGGGCTATTTCAGCAAGATACGATGAGGTTTCAATTCAACATTGTATATTATTGAGCAATTTTCGTCTACTTGGGTATCAAACATCACCATTTTTCAAAATAAGTGAAGTTATGGCATTCGGATATGATTATAGGGACATTGGCCATCCTTGAGTTAGTACCGAGGTCCTTGAGGAAGCATCAAAATCGTCCATTTTCCAAATATCACAAACTATAGCAATATGGGTACATCAAACTTCAGAGTTTTGCAAGACAAGTAGAATTATGACATCTGGATAATGGTGACATTGGCCTCTCTGGGGTCAGTTCCGTGGGCCTTGAGGAGGCCCCGGAAGCACCAAAATCGGCCATTTTTTGAAATGTCACAAATTATGGAAATATGGGTATCAAACTTCAGCATTTCGACATCCGTATATGTTTTTATTTATTATTTATTACCAGACTACGGTCAGAGTGTCCTAAAGTGCACATAGAAGTCTTCTCCATTCAGTTCGGTCCATGGCTGCACGTCGCCAACCACGCAGTCTGCGAAGGGTTCACAAATCGTCCTTCACCTGATCGATCCACCTTGCTCACTGTGCACCTCGTCTTCTTGTTCCCGTCGGATCGTTGTCTAGAACCATTTTCACCGGATTACTGTCCGACATACTGGCCCGGCCCACCGCAGTCTTCCGATTTTCGCGGTGTGAACGATGGATGGTTCTCCCAACTGCTGATGCAACTCGTGGTTCATTCGCCTCCTCTTCGTACCGTCCGCCATCTGCACCCCATCATAGATGGTACGCAGCACTTTCCTTTCGAAAATTCCGCGCGTTGGTCCTCCACGAGCATCGACCAGGTCTCGTGGCCGTAGAGAACTACCGGTCTAATACGCGTTTTGTAGATTGTCAGTTTGGTACGGCGGCGAACTCTATTCGATCGAAGCGTTTTGCATAGTCTAAAGTACGTACGATCTCCTGGCATCATGCGCCTCCGAATTTCTCTGCTGGTATCGTTATCGGCGGTCACCAGTGAGCCCAACTACACGAATTCTTCAACCACCTCGATTTCGTCACCACCGATAGAAACTCGTGGTGGATGGCTTACATTGACCTCTCTTGAACCTCTTCCTATCATGTACTTCGTCTTCGACGTGTTGATGACTAGTCCAATCCGTTTAGCTTCGCTTTTCAGTCTGATGTAGGCTTACTCCATCCTCTCAAACTTACGTGCCATGATATCAATGTCGTCGGCGAAACCAAATAACTGGAAGGACTTCGTGAAAATCGTACCACTCGTGTCAATCCCTGCCCTTCGTATTATTTCCTCCAAAGCGATGTTGAATAGCAGAAACTCGAACTACGCACATCGCCCGATCCATCCTTGATAAACCGTATCAGTTTATCCGGAAATCTGTTTTCGTGCATTAGCTGCCATCAGAGGCGCATCCACGTTCCAAATCATGGGTAGGACAAATAGGGAAAATTAGGGCAAAAGCTGAGATGTTGATGTTTTTCGTGGAGTTGTTTCATTGACGGTGAAGATCTTAATCTACCAAAAACAAACCATGTACAAAAAATGGGTGTACTTCAATCCATAACGTTGAGTAGACAGTTCTACGTGGTGTGTTACGGTGTAAGATCTACCATGGCCACGTTGTCAGCTATAGATTAATCTTGACCCAACGATTATCTTACTCAATATGCAACTCCGTGATACTTAACACTTCATTCTTCTCTAAGTTACGGTGGAAATTTCATAGTAATCCTCATGATTTTGTGTTTTTTTTTTTTCATTAGGTTGAAATCAAGGACTACATCCGATTTGACCTCTGATAGCAATCTAGATAGAAATTGCAAAAGAACCATGAGTAATATTGATGTCCAATCTACGAAGTACACCGTAACTAGCTATGCTATGCATTGTCCATCTTGGAATGCTTCTGATTTCCGAAAATCTGACCAAGCTTTCAATAGAGTTTGCGGATCCCACCATTTTCTTTATTGGTCCTTTTAGATTGCTACAAAACTTTTTCTCGTTGGCTTTTAATAATCCATTTGAACGTGCTCTAAATGTGATCAACGAGAGAGAATTTTATTAATGTTGAATCAATCCTATTTTCAAATTCTCACAATTTCTGTTTAATCCCTCCTGGAAAACCTTTAGTCATCTTTGAACAGTCCTGGGATTTTTTTCTTTGTTAAGGAGACTTTCATCCCTAGGCTGGCTCGTCTCCGCGAATTCTGGGATTAAAAATTACTTCCTGGAGTCTTGAAGAACAATCAGCAGATTACTACTTCAGGTTCCCAGAAACCTTTATGAATATTGTTTACTTAAAAAAATAACTTTACTTATAACTTAACTTAAAAAAAAATAACTTAATGATATGTTTGTTCGGTCCAATTTAGTTGGAGAATCACTGGTACTAATCTCTTTAGATCACTTTGATCAATAAATGATAGGAGATAAGAGAAGCTGTCTCTCGCTTCCCGAGAGGTCTCACAGTTGCAGAAGAGATCATATGCTTATAATAACGTACAGTGCGCAAGAATAAATTAGTCCAAATCAAAGCAGCAAAGTGACAACGTGTCCTTTCTTTATCTCAGTTCTGTCGGAAATAAAGTTTAATTGAGGTCAAAGTACAAGTGATCCATTTCGGTCGAGTGAAAGAAGCACATATCGAAGACGTGGTCGAGGACCTCGTAGTACAAAGATCTGGACGGAAAGTTCCTTTACAGTCCACTAAGTTAAGTCCGTACCAGAACATTGTCCATCGAACCGAATTTTAACCGGTGGAATTCAGTGAACTTAGCGAATTTATTCGCCAATTCGGGTGCCCTGCTTTCGGGTGAACAATAAATGTTTACATAAGTGTCGGCCACGCTGCTGGTCATAAGTGGAACAGAGTGCCATCGGACTTCCCGCGCAGTTAGAATAGAAAGAATAGATATTGTGCAAAGTGCTATTGTGGGCATCGTGTTGCTGTTGTTCTTCTGCCAACCAAGCGGCATTTTGGCGGTTGGATGATATCCCCGGTATAGAAATCAATCATCAAACGGAGACCACGGGACGTGTCGACGGCAGAGGACATTTTGCATGAGGACAGCTAGAAGCAGTAAATGGATGCATCTCGGTTGCCGTCAGGGAAGTACTTGCATGGTTTGTGTGGTTTGGTTCTGTGTGGTTGGGTTGCATATGGTAAACAGTGGAGCAAAATAAAATTATCAAAATAAAATTTGAGCGTTTTTCTTCCAGGATTCTGGCCTGAATTGAGTTGGATTGCCCTTTGGTTTCTAGTCTCTTGACTTGATTGATTGGTTTTCGTGGCGCTAGCTGTCATTTTGCTGGTAATCGGTCCTTCGCGCGGAACGTTGGTGTAAACTATCCCAGTAGCAGTCTTCGAGATCGTGCAGGTGTAAAACAACAGTGAGTGAAAAGTGCTTAATATGTGCAATGAACTTGGTTGGCAATTTACAGTACTGCTGATAAGTATAGTTTCTGAAGTGATTAGAACATTGAACTAGAACTTAAGCTGTGAAAAGTGAATTGTCACAAATTTGAACGTGTTATCGTCATCCAGTAGTATTGTAAATTTGCGAGTGAAGTGAAAATGGTAACTGTTGAAGAGTTCAGAGAGCTGAAAAGCAAGAGAAGCAGCTGGTTGGAATTATCAATGGAATCGCCCATTTCAGCCAAGCTGAGAAGGGGAAACACGAACCGCAGATTGATGTACGCCTGGAAACCCTCGAAGAAGCCGTGAAGAAGTTCTACAGTGTGCGTCGAAAAATTGAAATCTTCTACGAAGAGCAGGAAACTGAAGGAAAACCGTCGGAGAACACTCGAGCGGAACGAGAAAAGCGTGAGAAGGGTTTTGAAGAGTCATTTCACGCAGTTCAGGAGAAGTTCTATGAAGTCAAGGCTGCCCTCATCCAGTTCCGTCCGAAGAAAGAATTTCCAAAACAGGATAACGAGAACAACAGGATGCAAGAACAGGCTGAGCTTCCGGATATTAAGCTGCCGAGTTTCAGTGGAACAATTCAAGAGTGGACCAGCTTCCGCGATACTTTCCGAAGTCTGATCCACAACAAGCCTCAGCTGGCCGACGTCCTTACCTACCTAGTTTACCTACTTGCGTTCTGCTACAACAGGCGAAGCGTTTCAGGAACTCAGCTCAGTTGACTTGACAGGAAACAATTACGAGGTGGCCTGGAAGCTGTTGGAGAAGAAATATGAGAATAAAAAACTCATTGTGAAAGCCCATCTGGACGCACTGTTTGCCGTTGAACCGATGCGTAGAGAAAGCTGCGAGTCTTTGAACCATGTCATAAGTGAGTTCGACAAAAACTTGCTGATGCTGAGCAAGATTGGGGAGCAGACAAACAACTGGTCAACGATACTAGCGTATATGGTTTGTTCTCGCCTCGATTCAGCAACCCTCCGTCACTGGGAGACACACCATAATAGTAAAGATGTCCCCAAGTTCAAAGATCTGATGCAGTTCCTTCGAGATCAATGTGCAGTGCTGCAGTCAATTGCTCCTTCAAGAACCCATGATGTTGACAATAAGCGGCATCGGTTATCAACGGCACAATACATCTTCCCAATCTCAACTGCGGTGCTTGTTTTGCGGAGACTCTTTCCATCTTCCGTTCAAGTGCACTAAACTCCAAAACATGACTGTGGCTCAACGTGTAGAAGACATCAACAGGAAGCGGCTTTGCAGAAATTGTTTGAATGTTGGTTCCACTTCGCAGAAGGATGCTCTAGAGGTTCGTGTACCCGTTGTGGACGAAAACACCATACTTTGTTACACTTCGAAAGTTCGGCAGGCAGCGGTCGTCCAGTGAAGCCATATGTTCCTGCCAGTCTTGCTCCCTTCGTTCCACGAGCGCGTAATCGACCTGATCTAGCTTCACCAGTGAGCCAGCAACAGTCACAGCAAGATCGTTCCAAAGCACAAAGCCAGACACAAACACATTCCACTCATCCATCCACACAACCACAACCCACATCGTCATACACCGTGATGCGCTCAAAAGACACTCACTCACAACCCACCACTTACCCACAACCTGCAATTTCCCTCCAAACTTCTGAAGCTACGTATGATATTAACACAACAACTCGTCAAGTGTTGATGTCAACAGCAATCGTCAAAGTAATTGACCGTTTTGGCAATATCGCTCTGGCTAGAGCTTTCCTTGATTCGTGTTCGGAGTTTTGCTACATGACCAGTAGCTTTTCCAAAGGGTTGAAATTCCACGAAATGAAGAACGTTCTGTAGGTACAAGGAATCGGCAGTAGCAGTGTGATGTCAACGAAATCAGTAAAAGCCAACGTAGAACCAAGAAATTCGTCCATCTCTTCATTTGCTGAGTGCATCCAATTCCACATTCTGCCGAAGATCACACAAAGTTTGCCACTTAGACCAGTTCGACTGAATCTGTGGGACATTCATTCCGATGTGACACTAGCTGATCCCTCGTTCGGTGAACCTGGTCCCATAGACATGATAATTGGAGCGGAGTTTTATTTCGATGTTTTGCTGACCGGGAGAAGAAAATTATTCGAGTGCGGTCCAACGCTGCAAGAGACGGTCTTCGGTTGGGTCGTGTCCGGAAGAGTACCCAAAGCGCCAAGCATCGTACCTGCGACCACCAGTTACTTCAGCTCTACAGCTGATCTACAAGAAATGATCTCCAGATTTTGGGAATTAGAGGCATGTCATGTGAATCGCACACATTCGGTTGAAGAAGCAGCGTGCGAAGAAGTGTTCACCAGAACCACAGTACGCGATCAAGAAGGCAGGTTTGTAGTAACGCTGCCAAAGAAAGACCATATGTTTGGAACGTCTAGGAGAATCCCGAAGCATAGCCATGAAGCGGTTCATCGGTTTGGAGAAGCGATTCAGCGGGAACAAGCAGTTGAAGGAGGCCTATAAGGAATTCATCCACGAATACATCCTAATGGGCCACATGAAAGAAGTCGATGGTGAACAAGTCGTTGGGAATCCGGTGTATTACATGAAGCACCACGCTGTGTTGCGGCCCGAGAGTACAACAACCAAGTTGAGAGTCGTGTTTGACGCGTCGTGCAAAACTTCAAGCGGAATATCGCTTAACGACGCTTTGATGGTGGGACCAGTAGTACAAAATGATCTAATCTCCACAATCCTCCGATTTCGCCTCAACCGTATTATGCAGGTCACGGCTGACGTTGCAAAAATGTACCGCATGGTTCGAGTGCAAGAAGAAGAAGATCAAGGTCTGCAGCGCATTCTGTGGAGAGACACACCAGAGGAACCAGTGAAGACATTCGAGCTGCTCACAGTCACGTACGGCACCGCGAGTGCCCCGTATCTGGCCACAAGATGTCTGAAGAAGTTGGGAGAAGACAGCAGTTTGACACATCCGATTGCTTCGGACAGTTCAAGAGGACTTTTACGTCGACGATATGCTGTCAGGTGCAAACACGGTAAACGAAGCACGAAAGCTGATGACGGAGGTGATTCAGTTGACTGATACGGCAGGTTTTACCTTGAGAAAGTGGAATTCGAACTCAGCAAGGCTACTTGCTAAGCTGCCCAAGCATCTACGCGATGAACGCGTCGTTCTAGACCTGGATTCGTCTAGCGCGACTGTGAAAACCTTGGGACTGCGGTGGGATACGCAGTCAGACAACTTTTGCTTCACGTTCCCTGAGTGGAGATCAAATTCTTCAACAATTACGAAACGCACTGTTCACTCCGACGCAGCATGCTTTTTCGATCCATTGGGTCTGGTTGGCCCAGTAATAGTCCAAGCGAAAATTTTCATCCAACGTCTTTGGTTACTTAAGTGCGGCTGGGATGATCCTCTCGATGAGTCACTTCAAAATTTGTGGAAGAAGTACAAGCAGAATATGATCGCTATGGAATCATTATTGATTCCTCGCTGGATTGGCTTTAACGGGGGTTCAGTTACATGGGTTCTGCGATGCATCTGAAGCTGCCTATGGAGCGTGCCTCTATCTTCGCTGTACTGCCGTGGACGGTACCACTACCGTTCGTCTAATAACTTCCAAATCCAGAGTTGCACCTTTGGAAAGTCTTCAGCGGAAAAAGAAGAAAATGAGCATTCCACGTCTTGAACTTTCGTCAGCACTCTTGCTCAGTCATCTGTATGAGAAGTACAACCAAGTGCAACCAAATATCTCAGCGTTCTTCTGGACAGATTCGATGATAGTCAAGTGTTGGTTGGCTTCATTACCCTCGCGCTGGCAAATATTTGTGGCAAACCGTGTGTCAGAGATTCAACACCTCACGAAAGACGGAGTGTGGGGTCATGTTCCTGGCACCGAAAACCCCGCAGACCTCATTTCCCGGGGAATGTCTCCAGCGTACCTTCAGTACCAAACGCTTTGGTTTGAAGGTCCACGGTGGCTGTCTCAAGATCAACAGTTTTGGCCACACACAGACGATGCTCCCAAAGTAAAACTAGATCCAACAATGCTAGAAGAGCGGCCTACGTCAGCTTTCCCGGCTCAAGCAGTTCCACCAAGTGAAATCTTTGGAGAACGGTCCTCGTTCACAGAACTAGTTCGGATCGTTGCACTTCTGCTTCGATTCAGACACAACGCACAAAAATGCAATAGACAGTTTAGAAGAATTGGACGCCTGACATTAGCAGAACAGGGGCAGGCAACAGTTGGTTTGGTTCGCTTGTCCCAGGAAGAATGCTTCTCGCAAGAACTGGCAAATTTAGCCAAAAATGGAAGAGTACATGATTCGTCCAATATCGCGTCTTTAAATCCCCAATTATGTGACGGCGTGATGCGCGTCGGCGGCCGGCTCTCTAAGACATGTATATCGTCCGATCGAAAACACCCTTACATTCTCCATCACAATCATCCGCTCGCTAGAATGGTTGTTAGACATTATCACTATAAACTCTTTCACGCTGGCCAACAACTACTGATCTCAGCCGTGCGAGGAAAATTCTGGCCAGTGCACATCCACAGTTTGGCGAGGAAAGTGATTCACGACTGCATTCCATGCTTTCGTAGCAAGCCCAAGGTTCGTGATCAATTGATGGCCGATCTCCCATCGGCAAGAGTCACCCCAGCTCCACCGTTCATGAACGTCGGACTGGATTATTGTGGTCTACACGGTTAGATCAGACAACCCAAAATGAAGTTCAAACAACTCAAAATTAAGTTCATTTCACTTAATTTGGACCGTTGGTGGGGGAAGCCAATTTTGAGTTGGATGGCCCAACTCGGATTTGAGTAGTTTCCGTTTGATCCCGTGTGAAAAAGTACCTAAATATTAAGTTGTTTCCACCTAATGTTAAGTTCAAATAGGTTTAAACAACCTAAATTTGAGTTCAACCCCTTTAACCTAGCGTTGGCTTCCCCCATCGAACTGCTATCGTTGGGTGGTTTTCTTTCTCTGTTTTTGACATCAAAGGAAGGAATGAAAGAGATGCCAGATCGAAAACAACTCAAAATTTGGGTTGTTTGATCTACCCGTGTATTCTTCGTTAGCTATCCCAATCGCCGAGCAAGTCCGGTGAAGTGCTACGTAGCGATTTTCGTATGCTTGGTCGTCAAGGCAGTTGGTTGTTGGAGTTGGTGATGGACCTCACCACGCAAGCTTTTCTGGCTGCGCTGAAAAGGTTCACTGCTCGTCTAGGTAAGCCGCAGCTGATAATGTGCGACAACGCAACTACGTTCGTCGGCGCAAAACGTGAACTGACAGAGTTCCACCGACTGTTCCATGACCAAAGCTTCCAAGACACACTCGTGAAGGATACTAGTTCTGACGGAATCGAGTTTCGGTTCATCCCACCTCGCACGCCAAACTTTGGAGGTTTGCGGAGGCTCAAGTCAAATCGTTCAAGGCACACTTCAAGAAGGTTCTTGGTACTAGAGTACTGAAAATAGACGAGATGTTGACGGCCTTGGCGCAGATCGAGGCAGTTCTCAACTCGCGCCCGATGACTCCACTAAGCAGTGATCCCAACGATTACGAAGCCCTTACTCCAGGGCATTTTCTGGTTCAACGGTCACTAACCACCATCCCGGAGCCAGATTTGCAAAATATTCCCACCAATCGATTATCCATGTGGCAGAACGCACAGCTAGTTCTGCAGCAAGTTTGGAGCAGGTGGTCCACACAGTATCTATCAGATCTGCACAACCGCACTAAGTGGACCAAACAGCAAGATAACATTCGTGTTGGCACGATGGTCCTACTCAAGGATGAAAATGCGCCACCACTGAAGTGGCACTTAGGCAGGGTCGTCAAAACGTTCCAAGGGTCGGACGGCAATATTCGCGTCGTCACAGTCCGAACAAAAGACGGATGTTTCGATCGAGGAATTTCGAAGGTCTGTCCGCTTCCCATCCGGGACAACGAAGAAGAATCAAACCAAGCATAAGTCACTCGCTGAGTGCACTCTGGTGCCACGGCATCTCTTAAGTTTTCAACATCAGCAGTCAAGTCGTCTCACGGGCAATCAAGTCGGTAGAAGGTTCTTTGGATTGGGTTTGCACGTTTGTATCGTCATTTAATTTGGTGAAGGTCTCGGCGCACAAGGCGTCGACGTTGACCAAAAGGTCATCGTAAGGTTTAAGTCACGTTATAACCACATTTGTTCATCGGTAGCACCACAGCGCTCGCTATCATCACTCTATCTGGAGGAAGCCATGGAAATCTCTCCATTGCCGCGGTCAACTGGTTGACACTGGGCTTGGCCAGCTCATCTTGCTGATCATCCAATCAAGGCACCAAGTCACGAAGTGTGGTCATCCGAGCACAAAGGAACGCAAGCACGACGAACACTGCCACCCAGGCCTCAATCCACAAGCACAGTTCTTGCCTGGGTAGGTAAGTTGTTCCAGTTTCACTAATCTATATTCGGTTAACTGCATCCAATATTTTTCGAGGAAACTATCACCAAATCTCACCACCAATCACATGACGGAGTTCGAACGTAGAAGGAAGGAAGGAAGAAAGCAAGGCAAACCATCTAGTGGTGCTTGATTGAAAACCCTACCGATACAAACCAACGACCAAGAAGAAGCCCCACACATCACTGAGAACATCGAAGAAGTCAGAAGAAGCAGAAGAAGCAAACGCCGCTGTGCAATCGGCACGACACTGAAGAAGCATAATCCTCAACAGGAAAGCAATCCAGGAGAGTTTCAGTTCAACGAGTACCAGCGCTGGAGGCGCCTCGAAGTGAAGTATTCAGCATTTCCCGACCATACGCGCAAGTTTGGTAGACCCTACATTGATATGGGATCGACGCAATTCGACAACAGCGTTCAGAAAAGTGAATTCTCTAAACAAATCTGAAACTGTTAGTAAATTTGTAGTATTAGAATCGATTATCGAATCTTGTTTTTCCCTATAAGTTCTCTTTTGAACCCCTTCTGGTTTCAAGGCGGCCGGTATGTTCGGTCCAATTTAGTTGGAGAATCACTGGTACTAATCTCTTTAGATCACTTTGATCAATAAATGATAGGAGATAAGAGAAGCTGTCTCTCGCTTCCCGAGAGATCTCACAGTTGCAGAAGAGATCATATGCTTATAATAACGTACAGTGCGCAAGAATAAATTAGTCCAAATCAAAGCAGCAAAGTGACAACGTGTCCTTTCTTTATCTCAGTTCTGTCGGAAATAAAGTTTAATTGAGGTCAAAGTACAAGTGATCCATTTCGGTCGACTGAAAGAAGAACATATCGAAGACGTGGTCGAGGACCTCGTAGTACAAAGATCTGGACGGAAAGTTCCTTTACAGTCCACTAAGTTAAGTGTGTACCAGAACAATGTTTTTACTAAAATTCATGGGTAGGACAATGCTTTGACTGTCCCATTCAGGAACATTCATTCGTAGGACATGGCCTATCTCTCCTACGCACTCCCGGCGCCACTGGCTGCCATAGCTGGTCCCGATCGATTGTGTCATATGCGGCTTTGAGGTCTATAAATAGATGATGTGTGGGCACGTTGTATTCGCGGCATTTCTGAAGTACCTGACGTACGGCGAACACCTGGTCTGTGGTAGAGCGTTCACCCATAAATCCCGTGGGGTACTGCCCCACGAACTCTCTTGTAATTGGTATTAGTCGGCGGCATAAAATTTGGGAAAGTACCTTGTAGGCGGCATTCAGCAATGTTGCTTTCGACGCAGAATCCTGTCCTATTGTTTCGTTATGGCCAAAATACTATTTTTATAACACACGAGAAAGGCTCCATCACCGCTAGGTGGATTAATCAGGGTTCTCATATTTAAAATTCATTATATGTAAAATGTGCATCGGTTCCTCAACACCAGAACTGTTGCCTGTCTCTAAATTTCCCTCATTTGTCCTACCCACGGCTTGGAACGTGGATGCGATTACGCTTTTTTACGCCTTTGCTCGCAAGGTTAACTTGAGGCCCAGACTGTAGCTTGATACCCATACTGCTATAGTTTGTAGTATTTGGAAAATACCCTTCCGGAAGCTCCTTCAAGGGATTGGAACTGTCTTTATGATGGCCAATATCCCCAGAATTATATCCCCATGACATTGTCTTGCAAAATACTGAAGTTTGATACCCATATTTCCATATTCCATCCCCATTATGGCCAATGTCCCCAGAATCATATCCGGGTAATTTTTCGCCTTCTCATCAATAGTGAATGAGTTTGTGAGAAGTTATCAAGCCGGCTTTGTTGGCGGCTACTCGACTACGGACCGAATATTTACTGTACGTCAATTCCTTCAAAAATGCCGTGAATATCAGGTCCCAACGCACCATCTATTAATCGATTTGAAGGCGGCATACGATAGCTGTAGTGACAGTCGGGGTATGATTTTCAACAGATCCAGTCAATTTATTTGTTTCGGGGACAATATGAAATTGTTGGCCGAACATTTGAAATGATGGCAGAACTGTACACTCACCTGAAACGTGAGGCAACAAAAGTTGGACTGGTTATGAATGCGTCGGAGACATAAGTACATGCTGGTTGACGGAACCGAGCGCAACAGACTGGTAATCAAGACATGAGTCTTGAACCATGCTCGAAAAGGACTTGCAAGCAATCGAGAAATTCGTGATACGAGTACTTGGGTCCATCTTTGGCGGTGTGCAAGAGAACGGTCTGTGGCGGCGAAGGATGAACCGTGAGCTCGCCCAACTCTACGTACCAGAAGGTACCTAAAGCTGGAAGGGTAGGATATGAAGGGCATGTTGGAAGAATGCCGGACAGCAACCTTGCAAAGATGGTGTTCGCTTTCTCGACAGGTACATTTTGATACTTTTTCCGCCTAGTCTTCCTAATTTTAGGTCTAGTTATGTTACGGCCATCTCAAACAAGGTAAATATCAAGGAATACCAAAAAGATCTTGAACTGCCTCGTAGATTGAACTAAATTTAGTTTCAAATTTAATTATTTTTATAATTCTCTATATAAATTGCATGATTTCTTTCTACCAGGATACACAACTTTTACTTCAAAGACACTTTTCCTTCCAGTTTTGTGGTTATCTGTCCGATAATATATGACTCATTGGACCAAATCGGTCCATTCTCTTTTAGTGGAATTAGAATTTGCAAAAGTGCACTAGGTTAAATCAAGCGTTTTCTTCTGCCTTGTTCGAAGTAAAATGTATCATTCCTTCTCTTTTTACTTGAACCTTAGTGCGGCAGCCAGTTTAGTTTACCTACTCTTGATCGCTGGCTGGCGCTCTTCGGACCTCGTCGAACGGGAGCCTTTTTCTTTTCCGATCCGATTTACATTTACGGACCGACCGATCGCCAACCGCGTCGCGAGTCGGTCGGTCGAGCCTCCTCGGAAAAACAAAAGAGCCCACTCGGTTGCACGCGTTCCGCAGTTGCATTCAGACGCGAAACCGTACGGTCGCGTGATCTATATTTCGCGTGTTTCGAGGATTTGCGAGATAATCGCCATAGTACGCCTGACGTAACGCGCAGCCAGCCTAACTGAGTTCGGTGCTGATCCCGGTGGTTGTCAACTCGTACACGGATATCGTGTCATCGCCGCCGCTGCTGTACGGGATTTGAGGTGAATTGCGGCAGGCAAGTGGTTCGAATCGATTTGCTGCAATCAAGGTTCGCCTCTACGATCGTTGGTGAGATTTTTCCCAAATTGGCCACGGGGATCGTTTGTGTGTATTGTTTAGCGTGGGGGTATTTTCCGATGGTGGAATATAATTGGGTTCAACGGAGCGAAGAGTTTTCCATTGCGGTGCCGTTAACAAGATAAGCGTAGGGGTCCCAGAGCTATCGCTTCTAAACAAAGGGGGTTGGGACAATTTATGAAAATGTGACAACATGAGTGCAATTTAGTGGCAATTTAAATGATGATGTGTTGTTAAACGAAATTAAATTTTCGTGAACTTGACAAAAAAAAAGATTGTGAGGTACAATTACGGCTCGTGCTAATTGATTCGTCATCAGAGATGCGATCTGACCATCAAGGTAGGAATTCAATGCGGACAGGATAATAATGGTGGCAGACACGTTGATTGTGATATCCACAATGGATTTGACCGGCTGGGCATGGCCAGT
The DNA here is from genome assembly GCF_024139115.2 of Armigeres subalbatus. Taxonomy (NCBI): domain Eukaryota; kingdom Metazoa; phylum Arthropoda; class Insecta; order Diptera; family Culicidae; genus Armigeres; species Armigeres subalbatus. The sequence continues at coordinate 7,656,251 of NC_085139.1, read as the reverse complement.
CATCGAAGTGGTTTGCCACAGCCAGCCATCAAGTTATCGAAGAGAAGAAGGCATGGGGAGGACATTCGCTAAAACACTACTAGATTGGTTGTGACCCGATTACGACGACGACGTTGCGAAACCAGATTATAGAAACAGGCTTGATGGTCGAGTGGAGTTAACTTTTGTAATGGACATTTATCCCAGTGAAGCGGTTGCTCCCCGGTTAGGTCGATCGATTGGTACGATTTTCTGCTTTCGAAAGCTGTCTAATTGCTTACAACTTAATTATGGGATTGGAAGAAAGGAGGAACCATCTTACAGAAACACGGATTTTTGTTTTAAAATTCTTTGTTGCTAAGTGATTTCCAAACGATGTACAGGTATGTAGAACAGAATATATTTATTTGGTTAGAAAATTGGAAATAATGTCCACTATGCGAAATAAAACATGGCTCGAATAATTGCATTTTCAACTCACTAGCTGACATTTTTTGAAATTACCATTCGAGGTTTATGGTGAAAATGTCAGAAGCTCATTATATCGCCGATGCATGATTATTCAAATCGTTATTTTACTTTTAGCTTTTTTTATACACTTACTATGGATTTAAGCAATTTAACATCTGGGTTGCTTACCCCAAGTGCTTATGGATTTCCATTTGGGGTTCAATGGTAATCCAATTAAAGGTTCAGAATGATAAAGCTTGAAAGCTACCATTGCCGGTCACGCCCATCACCGTTACGAGGAAATGGAAGGAAATGATGATATGACATCTTCTTAACGAGAGGCCAGCGACTCGCCGACACCCTCATGAATATCAATGAGCTGGATGATTGAGGGTATATAGTTTAGGAGTATCATTATAAGCAAATGATATTAAAATTGTGAAAAGACGTTGGAAGTGATTTTGCTAAAAAAATTTGGTCACTTTCTTTTCTAGCTGATGATCTTCTTCGGATGGGGCGAATAGGGTCCTGGCTCTCTGAAACGAAAAAGAGTTAAAAAATTAAAAAATCCCTTGTCCTCTTATGCTTTTTTAATTTGAATTTTATTTAATCATTTTGAATCAATTATGAGGATGAAAATATGAAGAATTCGTAAAATGTCTACACGATGATAGAAATTTTACAAAAATATTGATCACTGTGAGTGTGAAATAACTATTCGATGATATCAAAGCTGTATTGTAGAAATTCTGGATCAAAGTATTTTATTTGGATTAAAATTTCTTCAGTAGTTTTGTTACTAGTTTTGCTTCCACGCATGCAACTTTTTCCAAATGTTTGGCGGAAAACTGTTTAAAATTGCATTCTAGATTAATGAAAACTGGGTGGAGTACTATTATAGCATATGATGTTAACATGTTTCTAACTCAAATTTTTGCCAGTCAGCTGTTGAAAGATTTTACACTTTTATCCGTTCTTTTGCTAAATGCATTTTCATGATATTCTACTTTATACTATTGTGAAAGATTACTTGTGCACAACAGATGAATTAACAAAATTATCCCTCCAGGATCCTCTAACACACTAAACGAATCATTCAGTAAGGAGTTAATCATAATTCATTTTATTTGTTTCAGATTGGTTTTTACAATGTTTTTAGATTTTGAGTGTTCGGCTGATTTGGCTCTTCAGCTCTAGTTTTTATTTTAATCATTTATAAGTTATGACCCTAATGTGGCGCTGGCTACCTAATCCTACACTTATACTACTATTTACAAAAATTGATAGCCTAACGTGGCGTTTGATAACCTCAAAGCATTCGTCGAGTGTTTTCATCTCGGCCAGACGATGGACCTCAGAATTTCGAGTCCTGGGTGGGGTGTTCAAAATCATCCGCAGGAAATTGTTCTGTACTCTGGAGTTTCAGATGATGGGTATTGGCGCATCTCTCCCAGATGATTTGCTTGTAGACAGCAAGCTTATTCTTCAGGGTCAATGACGACCGGCGGTTGATTGTAGGTACAGTAGTTTTAGCAGAACGCTACATTTTGTCACCGTCTTGTCAACCTGTTGCCGGAAAATAAGCTTGCTTACAAACTTGTTCTGTCTGAGAATGTTAGTGACTCGGGTCAGTTGGTGCACAGTTGATCGAACGCTCCGGAATCAAAACTGTTCCTCGAGCATGATGTTGTTTTCATCGTCAAAATCAAGTAGCCGGCAACGAATTGCCTTTTCAAAAAGCTTGGATAACGCTGAGAGAAGGCTGATGAGACGATAGCTTTTGGGCGAGGAAGGGTCTTTCCCAGGTTTCCGGATGAGGATTACTTTTGCTGACTTCCAGGACGATGGGAAGTAACTAAGTCGAGGCATTGGTTGAAGATTAACTCGAGGTGATCGAAAAACTGGTCACTCAAATGCTTGAGCTTCAAGTTGAAGATGTTGTCGAAACCAGGGGCCTTCATATTTTTGGATGATTTGATATAGGCCGACAATTCACCAGTTGTTATCTCCAACTCCTCCGAGAAGTTATTGGGAATGAGATGAATGTTGTTTGCATGCTCACTGACAGCAGCTTCATGTGGACTTACGATGTTTTGCCCAAGATTATGAGAGCTGACGAAATGCCGACCTATCTCAGCAGCCTTCTCAGCAGGAGTTATCAATCGATCCTTAGAGCCATTATTGTCTAGCGGGATCAAGGGTGGGGGCTGCGAAATGGTGAGTTGACATCCGGGAAGGGGCGCCTAACATAGCTCTGGTCCTCACAAGTTCCAATACTCACGCTTCCACGGGTCTTCCGATGACAATTGACCGCCAGCTAAGGGTTGCGTACTTAGCTGGTAGTGCAGCCTGGGCACTGTTGTCCTTCTGACATCAGCTAGAGTGAGAGGGTGCGTCCTGTGGGGTCTGCCTAGGATGTGGTGGGGTTCGACAGTGGGCTCTGTTGAACTTCTATAAAAGCTGCATGTGTCCCAAAGCAGGTCCTATCAAAGCGACCGTGCCGCTCAAAGCGCACTAGCCTAGTCCTGGTGTTGGGTAGGACTTTAAACAAATTTGACCTGACTGATCGAGCGTCTGTCCACCAAGGAGGTGCGGCTCCAACAGCGTCTGTTCTGGCATCCAGCGGCTGAGTATGAAATGCTATTCCCCGGAAGTTATACCTACCTCTAGCAGCACAGAAGTTCCACATAGGTTACTGTAACTTATATGGGACCGAATTCGGTTACAATAAAGTTGCTGCAACCATTTTTGTCTGACTTGTGCTGCTCGGGTAAGATGGCAGCCCCATCCCGGTGGATAGGGAAACCTTGGGCCAATAACAACCTACTGTTCCCGAAACATCAATTTGTTCGAGAATCCGATAATGAAAGAATACGGACTGATTTTACGGCGACGACTCTTAGCGCGAAACAACGGACACGAATAGGAACATGGAACGTTTTAACCCTAGCCCAGCAGGGTAAATTGGCACAACTTGCCAATGAGGCACGCCGCATGAAGCTTGAGATCCTGGGACTGAGGAAGTCCGTTGGCCAAACTTTGGAGAACACAGAACGTCGTCGGGACAAGTTCTGCTATACTCTGGTTTACGAGGTGAATCGCGGCAACGCGGAGTTGGCTTCCTACTAAGCGCTCAGGCACACTCTGCGCTTATGAAGTGGGAACCTTTAAGTGAAAGGATAATCGTTGCCAGATTTAGAACACGGGTCCGAAACCTTACTATAATCCAATGTTATGCGCCAACCGATGCTGCCGATCTGCAAGACAAAGAGAACTTTTACAGTCAACTCAATGCCGTCGTAGATAAAATTCCGAAGGGTGATATCAAGATCTGTTTGGGCGACTTCAATGCGAAGATCGGATCCGATAACTCGAACCATGAGCGCATTATGGGACGCCATGGTCTCGGAGAAATGAGCGTAAACGGAGAGCTGTTCGCAGAATTTTGTGGTAATAACGACATGGTGATCGGGGGATCGCTCTTCCTCATCGACCGGTTCACAAGGTCACGTGGGTCTCCCGTGACGGCTTTACAGAAAATCAAATCCATCATATCTGCATCAGCCGAAAATAGAAATGGAATCTTCTTGGTGTACGGAATAAACGTAGTGCCGATATCGCGTCTGATCATCACCTCCTCATCGGCGAAATACGCCTGTGCATTGCGCGGATTCGTCGGCAGGAGGAAAGAGTTGGACGACGATTCAACACACGCCGACTGGAAGATGCCACGGTGAAACGGTCCTTCGTTGAAGAACTGGAGACGCGTGCTGCAGATATTCCGGAAGGTGGCAGCGTGGAAGACCAATGGACCGCCATCAAGAATGCCTTCATCGCCATCAGCGAGAACAATCTGGGCGAACTACGCACCCAGAGAAAACAATGGATCACCGATGAGACCTGGAGGCAGATAGAGGAACGAAGAGCGCCAAAGCCGCGATAGAGCGATCAAAACCAGAGGAGCCAAAGTTTTAGCCCGCCAACGATACGCGGCTCTTGAGAAGGAAGTAAAACGCTCATGTCGACGGGACAAGCGAGGGTGGGCAGACCTCTGGCCGACGAAGGAGAGAGAGCCGCCGCAACCGGGGACATTCGCCTCCTCTACGATATCTCACGACGCTTAAGCAGGGCGAAGATGAATGCAACGATGCCTGTGAAAGACGCGAATGATCAGTTATTGACCGACCCAACTGACCAGCTGAAACGCTGGTTCGAGCACTTCGAACAACTTTTTCAAGTGCCAGCCAGGCCATCACCACCTCGGCATGATCTGCCTAGGATCCGACGTATAACACGCGTCAATACCGAAGCTCCATCACTGCTAAAGATTCAAACAGCCATCCAAAGTATGAAATCGAATCGACCGCATATCAGCCAAGATGCTCAAAGCTGACCCCATGACATCCGCTCAACTACTGCATCGTTTATTTCGTAATATCTGAGACACCGCAACTTTCCCGGTCGACTGGATGCAAGGTATCTTAGTAAAGGTTGACCTGACTGTATGCGATAGCTGGCGAGGCATTATGTTGCTGTGTACCGTTCTCAAAGTTCTGTGCAAAATTATCCTAGTCCGGATTCAGGAGAAGATCGATGCGACTCTCCGGCGGCAGCAAGCCGGATTCCGTGCTGGAGATCCTGTGTGGACCATATTGTCACGCTCCGCATCATTCTGGAGCAGGTCAACGAATTCCAAGAGTCCCTTTACTTTGGTATTCATTGACTACGAAAAGCTTGACCGTCTCAAACACGAGAATATGTGGGGCGCCCTGAGACGCAAGGGAGTTCCTTGAGAAAATCATCGGCCCTCATCGAAGCACAGTACGAGGCCTTTTCGTGTAGAGTGCTGCCAATGGTTCTGTCCGACCCTATCCGGGTCGTAGCTGGCGGAGGCAAGGATGTATTCTACCACTGTTACTGTTCCTCATCGTAATCGATGAGATTCTGGTAGGTGCGATTGACCGTGAACCAAACCGCGGGCTGTTATGGCAGCCTATAACCATGGAGCATCTAAACGACTTCGAATTGGCTGATGACGTTGCACTCCTCGCGCAACGGCGCTCTGATATGCAGAGTAAGCTCAACGACCTTGCCGAGCGCTCCTCTTCGGCAGGTTTAGTCATCAACGTCAACAAAACCAAATCGTTGGATGTAAACACGGCGACCCCTTCCAGTTTCACAGTAGCCGGGCAACCAGTGGAGAATGTTGAAAGCTTCCAATATCTTGGTAGCCAAATGGCGTCGGACGGCGGTACCAAGATCGACATAGGCGCACGGATCAAGAAAGCAAGGGCTGCCTTTGCGAGTTTAAGAAATATTTGGAAAAACTGGCAGATAAGTGAACGCACCCAAAATTCGAATTTTCAACTCTAACGTGAAATCTGTGCTGTTATACGCCAGCGAAACATGGTGTGTATCAGTGGAGAACACTCAACGGCTGCAGGTGTTCATTAACAGATGCCTGCGGTATATAATTCGGGCCTGGTGGCCTCACAACTGGATCTCAAACAATGAGCTCCATCGTCGTTGTCACCAGAGGCCGATAGCAACAGAAATTCGGGATCGGAAGTGGGCTGGGTCGGCCACACTCTACGTAGGGGCGGAAACGAAATCTGTAAACAAGCATTAGACTGGAACCCAGCGGGACATCGCAGCAGAGGCAGACCCAGAGGCTCATGGCGGCGAAGCCTCAATAAAGAAATAAAAGAAGTCGACTGAAATCTAACCTGGCAACAGGTTAAAGCGATAGCCGGGCAACGCTCAGGATGTAGATCTTTCAAGTCGTCCCTTTGCACCACCGGAGGTGTACAGGATCCGTAAGTAAGGATCAAGGGTGGAATGGGCCGAGGCTTTGTTTGCAAATTTTTTGTCAACTTCCAAAACGGCTTTGTACAATTTGGGAGAGCGCGGATTTTATTGGAAAAATCATTATTTCTAAGGTCTACCATTCTGGATTTGATGATTTTGGTCATGCGATTGCAACGGGTTTTGAGTGCAGGCAGCCCAGTACGTTGATACTGTCTGTGAACCACGTTGCGAAGACGAATGAGATCTTTGGTGAGGATGTCGATGGTTAGGGAGGTGCTTACCTTACTAGCCGTTGGGACATGCTGCTCTATGGCCACCGAGATTGCCTCTTCGATGGCGCACAGCTGGCGGTCGATACTTTCAGGCGTCTCTGGACGCACCTCGTAATCGATGGTGTTGTCGATGCACTGCTGGAACCGCTGCCAGTTCACTCGATGATAGTTTCTTCTGAAGAGTGGCCGATTTCGGCCACCACCGGATAGTGATCGGAGCTCAGCTCCTGATAGACAACTGGGTACCCCGGATCTGCTCAACCGGGTGGGTGAGTCCGGGTTCAAGATGGTGTAATGGCCTTCTTCTAGATCGCTACTCCATATCATGCCGTTTCGATTGCTCCTTGAGTTTCCCCAGGCTTGATGTCTTGCATTCAGATCGCCGGCGATGATGTACTGCCCTTGGCGCCGCGTTAGTTTGACGATGTCTCTGCGGAGGGCGGCCGATGTCCCATCGATCTCCTTGGCTTGCGTTGGGCAGTATGCCACGATGAGGGTGATGACGCCGACGGAAGTAGTAACTTCTACCCCAACGGCTGGAGACTTGGTAGCAGACGACAATTGATCTTGCTTCTCAGCGCAATGGCCACACCTCCTTCCCTGGAGTTAGGCCGATCGATTCTCACCACACGGATGTCCGGAATATACGCTCACCTCGGTCTTCAGGTGTGTTTCGGTGGTGAAAGCCACGTCGATCTCCCTCACGTCGAGGAAACCAACCAGCTCAATAGTTTTGCTCTTAAGTGAGCAAGCGTTCCAATTGACCAGACCCACCCTAGCAGCCATTTTCGATGACGAACATGCCCAGGGTGAAGATCTGGTCGAAGCGTGTTTTGCACCCGCGTAGTCGCGATGCCAGTTGTGTGAAAATTGGAACAAGCTGCTCCGATGTGTAGAGCGGTGCGTCACCTTCAACCAGAAGGGGCTCGTCCTGGCGACGGAATCCAGGAGGAGGAAGCGGGGGCCATTGGCTGGCAGCCGATGGTACTTGGGTATCGGGTGCCGCGGATGGAACCGATGCAGCGAGCCGTTTGTGTGGCTGCAGCGGCGGAAGGACCGGGATCGGTCGACGGGTAGGCGTGATGGCCGGAAAATTAATCCCATTCAGCGCCGGGAGTGGACCTGGTCGACGCATGGGCTGATTTTCGGTGGAAGCCCTCTTCCGGATCTCTACGAACTCGGCGCGATTGGGACAGTCCTTCGTTGTGGCACGATGTTTTGCTCCACAGTTGGCACACTTGAGGTCCAGCTCGGTCACCCTCCTCCGTGCTGTGGTTTTTGCCACACTCGTTGCAACGGGTAGCCATGAAGCAGTTTCTGGTACCGTGGCCGAACTGAAAACAGTTCATGGAATGCGTGAAGTCGCGATGCACGGGCTTGTATTTTGTCCATCTGATAACGGTACTGTTGACCGCCTTAATCGCCTAAAGATCCTTGGAGCGAGGTGGATCCATGCTCGAGATGGACGAGGTACAGTTAGTCACGGTACTTATGGCTTTTTATCGTGCCGCGCGATTTTGTGAACTGCTACTGGTTGTAGTCCTGCTTCTGCCCTGCTCCTCCATATCATCGATACCGCGTAGCACTACCTTCAGTGGTTTAGTACCTGGGAAGTCGTGGTGTAGTACTCCCATTCCTTCCTGTTCTTATACTGCACCACGAAATCGAATGAGGCCTTGTTGGAGACCATGAGCTTCGATCCCTCTGAGCACAACCGAAAAGTGCCAAGGATGTACTTGTTCGAGATCATGTCTCGAATAGCTGGCAACAGGTTCAGCGAATCTCCTTTTACGAAGATTGGGGGTCACCGTTCCTTACGTTCGGGAAGCTGATCGTGTTGCTTCTGGGCAATCGTCTTCCGGTTCTTCTTTTTCACCGGCGGGTCACCAGCATCGCCATCCTTTAAGCAGTAATAGGCGTTATTCGATAGCAGCTTCTTTGCTGCATTGCTTACCGCTTCCTCGTCGTCACTCGCGGTACGTGGTACCCATATCGGGGCTGAATACCGCACGCGACAATGTGCGCCACACTCCAATACGACCGAATCAAGAAATCTTGCGAAAGTAAGAGCCAAAAACGTGTCACGATCACGTCGCTCGATCAAATCTGTCTCAAAACAATTCTACATCTTTTACTCATATCTATGGACATATGAGACATGGTTCATTAGTGATGAGCAGGGAATCAATATTCGAGTAACGTCTAACAATATACCCTTAGTCGTCAACAGAGTTTGTTACTGACAAACGCACCTCGCAACAAGCCTTGATCAGAACCCAAACACAATATGACAAGAATCATTCGCCATGCATGCTCTGATATACGCTGCTAATTTTGTAATCATAGTTGGATTCTCCAATATTTCCACGAAAATTAGCTGTAGAGATAATGCAGAATAACGGGATAAAAAGTTAGCAACAAAATTGTCTTCTTTTTTTGTTGCTGACAAAAATTTTCGGATCTTTGTCATTATTATCTCCGACAAAAACAAAGCTTTGTCGTTGGTTCTCTTTTGTCGCTTGTTTCGCTTGCGCATAGAAAAAAAATTGATTCTCTGGTGATGAGTTAACACTCCATTAATGCCATTCATACCTTGTTGCCATTAATGCCTTCAAGTTCATTAGTTGCAATATAATTGCCTACATTTTGGCGAATTGTCGCAATACGCTCTGAGCTTCCATAACTTGGATACATCGCATGTTCAAGAATTTGTGATATAAAGGATTTATAACATTTAAATAATATTAAATTTGGTTTAACTTTAATTTCCATTTTTTTAAATAACCTCGTTGCTACCTCTACATAAACGTCACTACTAAATTTTATTTTACGTAAAACATAAAGATAGCACACAAATTAGGTTACTCTCCAGGGTATATTAGTTCATAATAAATTATTTACATGATTAGAAAGTATTTATTGCGCTTATCGTATTGTGGAGAGCCTTTTGTTACCTAAATCGATACACCCGAGGGGAAAGAATTGGAACTCGTTCACGCTAGCTATGGTATGGCTGGTAAGAAAATTATTTTGTGCTTGGGTAAGGCTGGACTATGTCGATGACTTCACTGCCACAGGGTGAGAAACCAACCAACGCAATCAGCATCTGATAAACTCCCGTTTTACAGTTTTCCTTCACTACGCACATAAGCTTCAAATCACGATACACTATATCGGCCGAAAATAATAAAAATCGCAACATTCATGAGAAAAACCCTGATTAATCCACCTAGCGGTGTTGGTGCCTTTCTCATGCAAAAAAACTAAAAAAATATGAGTGAGTGTTTTTTAGCGTGTTTCGCACATAGAAAATAGTATTTTGGGCATAACTTCTGATCCCATAGTCCAATCTGGCCAATTTTCAATAGCAAACAATGGGACAGGGTTCTCAGTCGAATGAACCTTGCGAGTATTTCGGCCAATGCTAAGTTCCAAAAAGTGTGTCTACAACATTTTGTACACATACACACATACACACACACATACATACACACACACACACACACATACATACATACACACAAACAGACATCACCTCAATTCGTCGAGCTGAGTCGATTGGTATATAACACTATGGGTCTCCCAGATTTCTATAAAAAGTTTGGTTTCGGAGCGATCATATAGCCTTTACGTATACTTAGTATACAGGCAAAAACGGGTCAAGCCTTAGAATAGTACTTTTTCGATTATTTTATTTTGAATTTTTAAAACAGAGGCGTTATAAAATCTGGTTTCTTTGAGTAAGTTGATTTTAAATTAATTAAAGAATCGAATGACAGAATAAAAATTTCTGACGGGAAAGATCAATTTAGTCGTAAATGAGAAGGATTAAGGCAAGCATTTTTGCCATAGTCTCGAAAACCAATAAAAGAGACATCAAACTCATCTGTACCAAATCGTAAGGTCAGGAGAAACGTTCTGCTATAGTGGAGTTCAAGAATGGACGTTGCTTTCGTTGGTTTAAGCTCCTGCGACGATGGACGGAAATATCTGCTGTGTCCCTATGTAGTAGCTATTGGCTCAATCTGGGAAACGAGGGCTTGATTGTATTATTGTTTGTACGAACTTTCTTCTAGAAGGAGATTCTCATCCCGTGGTTTTTGGATAAGCGCCTCTGCTTATGAATCCACCCCAACCATTTTGGACCTTTAATTTTCAAGTCCGTGTAATCTTATTATCAAATACTTTAAGTTCCCAGTTACGTATTGCTAGTAATCGTTGTGATTGAACCATTGTCGATCGTAATAAACATTCTGAATCTATTTAGCCACCAACAATAAGATTAGGTCACAATGTGAACGAATAGCGTATAGAACCCATTTTTTTCTCGTTGATCAGCCCTTTCAATTCAAATGTCAACTTCTCGATGGTTGCAAAAGTGTGCTTTGCCACACTTTTGAAAAGGAATTGATATTCAATCTCAGGGTCGTTCCAACGTGTATGAGTATGAACTCCCATCGAATCACTTCACTACGCGGTTGCGTTGGACCGAAGCCATTGAAGTTCAGCCAGGTCGTTCCGGCACGTACTGGGGTGGACAAGCATTTCAGAGTAGGTGACGACGACGGAGAATCTTGTCTCACGTTCGTTATGCTGAGCGCGTCTGGGGTTTTCGACATTGTTACAAAATGTCACACTCGGATAAAGATCGACGATAAAAAACAAGTCGTCAGATTTTAAATATCAAGTTCGGGTCTTACCGATAGAAAAACCTATAATGCATTAGGTACGATCATTCTGACTTTCCGAGGTGAAAACTCTTGCAGTAAACGAAGTGTCTTACGGCTCAACACTTCAATTCAATAATGGCGAGTACTCTGAAGATGTTTATGATGCATTGTTCATCAAACTAATTGGTTCTGATTCTCACAGGTGTGATGTGTGACACAATCGTATGCCATTGTACTATCGTAACGTAACACGCTGTACTATGTATATAATTAGTTCTTGTTTCATCATCACCGATTGGTGTTTGTTCTCTCTCGTTATCTGTTTGACATTCATTTTATGCTTCGCGGTTTTGTAGGCGTAGCATACGCCTCAATTACCGCCTTGTATGAAACAGCTTCACGGTGGCACAATCTTGTTTGAACATACATGAGGGTGTACCTAATGATCGTCAAATTCATAAGTCACGCACTTTATCCTTGGTCGAAAGTGCTACATTCCGCCAACATCACAGAGAACCCTTCCAATATGCTTTAACTTTCAATCGGTCAAAAGCGAAAGCGAGGTCGTTCTCGCCAATTCTAAAGCACTTCTGTATCTTCTCGTGGCGTAACAATCGATCGATTATTTGAAGGCGTCTGTCAATCGCAAATTAGATCACGTACTCCGCGGTAGATCAGTGAGACCAAGGTTAGCGCTAAGAGAAGGCATTCCGGGTACGACATACTGTGCATACGGTACATAAAAATCGATCATTTTCAATCACTACTTGATTAGATGCCCACCGGTGAGTACCAGGGTAACAGCTGTTTTGCCTCTATGATTTTATTGCTGAACAGCATTCGCTTCGTAACATGATGGTTGTGGAGTTGTAATTCACACGAGTGAACGAGTTAGGCACGCGTACCATGGAACGAGCGAGTATCGTACGTGGCGCACCTACTGCTTGTATCGATCGTTATAAATGTGAGCGTTACAACGTTGGAAAGGTGGACACTTACGGAATGATTAGCGTAATTGATGGTTTCGTTGACCCCGTCGCGGACACCGGATGCAATAGTTTTCGAATAATAACCGTAATGACCAACAAGATTGAGGAATGATCGATTGTTTGTGTGATCGTATATTCACATGTACATGGACAATCAAAATAGACCATTCTCGCCACCCAATTTCACCAAAGTAAAATATTGAGCACAAAAATTCTGGCAAGGTTGTTGAAACACTTGTTCCGCATGTATATCCCTTCCAAGTTGTATAAATAATCGGGTGAACCATGTCCGAGTTCAAATTTCTAATTCCTCGCTTCAAGTTCAGACACGATGATCGAAATTTCCCGCCAAAATGGATGCTGATCTTGAAAAGTCGGCTGCAACGACGCGTTGGTGGTGGTTTACGCAAATGTTTTTGTTCTCTCTACGCCTCGAGTCAAGGTTATTGGTTTTGTTTTCTGTTGTTTGGGTGCCGAACTTGGGCACCAACCCGCACCGACGTCAGTTATGTGGTTAATGCCGGACGGTGCAGTCGGGCGGAAAAGCGAGCCATGACCAACCGCACCGTTGAGGCGTATAATTAAATGATCGGATGAAAATGCTTTCAGGTGTAAATATGCTAAATTAGTGCTTTATTAGCATGCGAAGCATTTCATTTTCTTGATTTTTTGCTGTCAAGGCTAGTCAAATAGTGCATTGGTTTTGCCTTTCTAGTATACTAAGTATGGGGCTGGGTGTAATACACTCTAAAGATCACGTCATTTCACATTAAAGGGTTGTAATCAACCAAGACTGTGCATCAAAACATTCCAGCAGATCAATTGATCCGATAAGTTCCACTCATTACTTTAACAAGCTTTAACATGCCTTTTGGTTCTCCAAAACGTCCAGGAGTTCAGAACGTGCAATCTACCCGATCACAAGTTTTGAACGATGTATCTGTCACTTGCCGTGAGTCGATAGGATTTCACTCATAAAGTTCAGCTAGTGGCTGCTTCATAAAACGATGTTCTAAGACTCGATGTGATCTTGTGGAAGTATATGGTTTATACTGAAAAATCTTCTCAGTTTCTCTGCCTTCCGCGCGGCTACAATACAATACAAAAACCAAGCCGAAGATTGCTTCTAATCCGGTCGCAGTATAAGATATTTTGGATTGAAATTTTCTAAACTTCCCTGGGCATAAAGATATCACCGTGTTAGCCTCGTGATAAACGGATGCTGAAATTTCAACCTTGCTAGAAACTCCAAAGTTGTGGAAGTGCTAATGAACACTATGCTGCGAGGCGGCAGAGTCCCAGTAACAATGATTTCTAACCCAGGAATTCGTGATCAAAGATGTTTTGGCCTTGAAAGTTAATCTTAGGGGCTAAGTTAGTTCGGAGAGCCCCATACTTTTTTATGATTAGTCCTCAATTGTGAAGATATATCATTGGTGTCTTCGAGAAAGTTGTAGAAAAAGTTGCTACGAAAAATTTTTGCTATAACTTTAGTTCTATCTGCTATAGAAGTCGAGATATGGGTCGTCATTTGTGAACGACCCTAAATGGGTTTTCACGATACTTTCATCAATATATGTTTTAGATTTTTAAAGGTTCTTCAAAATTATCCGTCGTGATAAAAAACATGAATTGGCACATGGAACCAATTGAAAAACATGAAATGATACCATGCTTTTAAAAAATCGATAAAATTTCGGAATTGAACATCCGTCCGCCATTCGTTACAAGGACATCTGGTAGTCCAAAACAGGAAAAATAACAATAACATTTATAGCTTGATTATGATCTGTTCCACTTCTCATGTGTTCTACCTCAATCCACTTAGTAAAACTATCCACCACAACCAAAAATACTTTCTCAACGGGCTTGGTGGTCATACGGCTACCGCTTCTGCCTCATACGCAGGAGGTCGTGGTTCAATCAGCCCGTTCCATTCTCCTACTTTGTATCTTTTCTTATATTTCTCATGTTCTAGCAATCGCTAGAACTGGAAATGGGCTTTCATACCGTTTCTATCTTCCATGCCTATAACTACAACTTGATTTGTTCTAGCAGGTAACCGTTAGAGTTCGAAATGAGCGAAAAAGTTCGTTTCGACATCCAATTAGAATACTACACCACCCTTTCATTACTATCATTGGCAACCGTTAACCAAGACGAACCTCTGCCATAAACCGCCCCAGATTCCAGTGAAATTCCGCAGGAACTTGTGGCGAGTGCAGATTCTCGGCTTGCATTGGGCAGTGACTACATTATCAATTCTTCCCATCCCGATGACCGTGAGGACGTAGGCCCTATCGACCTTCCCAAATACTAGAGCTCTCGGACTGTGCACATTGAGGTTGGTCAAACCCATGCTTCCATCCATTGGTTCCCTGTGCAATTGCGATTGTTCTGATCGATCACGAATAGCAGCTACGAAATGCACGGTCATCATGCTCATGCTCACCACAACCAAAATACTTTCTTGTTGAAGTAAAATTGGGCGTTTATTCTACTAAATGGTTTGTTAGTTTGAATCCATTTTGAATAAGATGGTTTCTTAGAAAGTGCAGTTTCGTTACAAATTCTGCTGCTTTCACAAAATTCTCGATGTCCTCATTCATCCGAACCAGTAAACAGTTCTGAGAGCCAACTGTTTCATTTTATTGATTCTGGATGGTTCATATGCAACATTTTCAAAATCTTCAGCTTCATAGAATCCGGAACTACCAATCTGTCCTGAAAATGATGCATCCGTTGATTTCCTCCAAGTCCTGATGGGAGATAAATATCCTTGAAACATTTGTCAATGTCGCCATCCTCTCGTAAAAACTCCGCGATCTTAGGCAAACATTTATCTGTCTCTGTTGCCTTTGCTATTTCCTTATAGTCCAGATGGATATCATCTGAAAAGTTCAGACTTTTAATGTATTCACTAAATCTCTTGCACTCCTGGTCTGTAGCAAACCTAAACAAAGTCTCGTTCCTCATCCTTGGGGACTGCCGGTGTACGATATCATACTCGTAGAAATTGCCTGCGGTTTGTTTCAAATTATTTTAGGGCCACCAGACGTCTGACTTTATAGTTTCCATTCCAGGACACGTTCCCGAGGTGTTAAGTGATAAATACTTTTCAATAGATAATGGGTATCAATATTTATAAAATACAATCTATCTATGACAAAAGGTCGAAAGACATAAGGTCGAAAGGACAAAGGTCGAAAACAAAAGGTTGAAAAGACAAAGGTCGAAAGGACAAAAGATCGAAAGACAAAACGTCGAAAGGACAAGGTCGAAAGGACAAAAGGTCTAAAGGTACAAAGGTCGAAAAGAACAAAGGTCGAAAAGAACAAAAGGTCGAAAAAGTCAAAAGGTCGAAGGGACAAAAGGTCGAAAAGGACAAAATTTCGATCAAAAACAAGTTGATAACAAGTTGGTGTTTGTGCTATGCATTTAACTTCAAGTACAAATTAACACCTCATCTCATTAATCAAAGTTGAAGATAATAATTAATGTGCGGCTGTGCCATTTTGACAGATCGATGTGAATTTAGAAAACCCAAACATCCATATTAGTTGTATTCACTGAATGAATTTTAATTAATTGTTTAAAATTTTATAATTTGATCTTATTATTCTTTCATTTTTTCGACCTTCTATCCCTTTCGACCTTTTGTCCTTTCGACCTTTTGTCCTTTCGACCTTTCCGTTCGACCTTTGTCCTTCCACCTTCCCTTTCGACCTTTTCTTTCGACGTTCTGTCTTTCGACTTTTGTCCTTTCGACCTTTGTCCCTAACCGAAGGCAACTAAGTGGTCCACCGAAATCTCCGAAACATCCGGAGAATTGCTCGCAATGAACGAGCAAAATCAATACAAGGACTACTCATTCATCCCGGATGGGCACAAAGTGGATTTTAGAAAGCTCTGTAACATAAGGAGAAATGACCAGGTGTAGAAGATTTATTTTGAAGCTGCGATTTTTATAAATCTATTGTTGGCGTTATGCTAATTCTGGAAATCCGTCCTAAAAACTATTCCTTGTTGTAGCATTGTGAAAGTAAAATCATTGCATGAACAACGATACAGTGGTTTGTTATGATGAGAGCAAAACTCCGCTAAATGGTATCCGGAACTCGGAACTTAAGAGAAATGGCCAATTTTTAATTCATCCTCGTAAACCACTGTTTCAAAACGATTTATGCATCAAACTAAGAGCAATATCATTGCAAGCAAACGTTGACCCTGGAAGGGCACTAAGTGAGTGCTCGGACGACGCTTCGAAATAGCCGAAAAGGTAATCTTCTAGAAACTTGCTCTGACAGCTGCGACTTTTTTGTAGCTGTGTGCAATCTAAATCAATTCGAGGATGATTCATTGGCATCGTGTGACCGTGACGAGAGCATCGGAACTAAAACTTTCGAAGATGTGCCAATTTTCTAAGTCGTCCTAGAAAGTTGTGAGTTCTTAGAAATCGCTTGTTGAGAAATGTGAGCGCATAATTGTGCAATCTAAACAGATAGCCACGTGTCCTTCTGAGGTTCTAGAAAATCCAAATGAGTGGCCAATCGTTCAAATACATCCAATAATGCTGCGACTTTCAATAAATCAAGTGGTGTGGTGGAACAAAATGGGATAGTACAAAATCGTCATAGACAATTATCTCTGGGTGATGTTCCTCCAGTTTTCCTAAACTTGGGGTTCCTGGTCCGATTCCACCGCGTGTAGCACCCAGCGTTCGTGGCCTCTATCTGGATCTCTGGTGAATATTGTTTTTGCTATTCTTTCTTCCGACATTCGCACTAAGTGACCGGCTCATGGCCCATGTTGTATTTTATACAATTCACAATATTTTCTTCTTTATACACTTGATACAGCTCGTGATTCATGCGTCTGCGCCACTCATCTTTTTCTAGTTTCCCATCGAGATGTACGTAGCACTTTTCGCTGAAACCCCAAAAGCTTTCCGGTCCGGTCCGGTTTTTATATACGAATCAGAGCAAATTTTACACCAATCACTGACACCAATAGGTCTACCTTTATCTTTACCCGCAACCATGTATTCCGTTTGGTAGAGTCGATGGTTTAGCCTATTCTCGCCGGTTTCCTCTTCATTAGGGCAAAAGCTCCACCACTGTGATCGTTACCAATGTAGTCAATGTCGTCCGCAATATGCCATTCTTCTGTACAGATCTCGTAATCACCCCTCGAGTACAATATTTAATAAATTTAGACGAGCCAGCCTCGGTGAAAGTCTCGATAAAAAACAATAAATTTGAAAGCGCATCACTCTGCTTCAATCTCTCCACTGTTACAAACGCTGATACGTCATCGATACGATACGAAAAAAAAATCAAAAATTGAACGCTTTTCCGGATGTGCCGGAACTTTCAAAGGTCCACATGGTAGCTCCCTGAATCAATTGTGGTCCTTGCATTGATTTTATCACAATATTAAAAAAGATTGAAGATAATATTATAAGACGAATACGGAATGTCTCTTCTCCTTCTTTTTACTTTGAACAAAAATGCTCACGATTACGCAACTGTTGAAAACAAAATGTAAGAAATGATGATTGCTTCGAATTCCGGTATTTCAGGAGGACATCTTGGTGTCCACTCGGGATCAATGAATGATATTCGAATCTCGCGCTTAGAATTACAGGGCGCAACTGTATTGATCGATTTATCTTCGTCGATGTTTTCTTTTTATCAATATAGTGAATTCTAGTATACCGAAGGTTGTAATAAAGGATGATTGCATCTTCCACCTGAAGCAAATATAAAATCGATGAAGAAAAATGGATCAATACAGTTACGCCCTATGATTCTAAGCGCGATCAAAGACTCTGTTTTATACTGCTATTACAAACGGGTTTCCAAAGTTTCTAGAACGAACTGCAATAATTGACCACTGCTCTGGATGTCCTTGCACTTCTGGATCATCATTTGCGGACCACCAGGTAGCCCTTGCATTAATTTTGCTCCCACAATAAATGATGTCAAGAATTGACCCTGCTCCGGATGATCCGGAGCTTCCAAGATACCTTAGTGTCCACCTGGAGTCAATTAGTGGCCTGATATTACTTCCTGATCGGTTATAGAAAAAGAGCAATTTCTAGAACAAACTTTCTGTATCAAATGAGGCCACCTAGGATCGAAGAGCAGTTAGTTTTGATGTGACAATGTTAAAACAAATGGTTTATGAAAAGTCACATCTGTCTAGAAGAATTTCTGGAATCGATCATATCTCAGTGTTCAATCTTATGGGCTCCTCTTGTCACCCGGCGTCGATGAGTGGCCCTTGCATTGATTTTGCACTCACAAAATTGATTCAAAACAAAATGCGGCTTTGAAAATGTTCATGAACACTCTTGACTCATCAGAGAACCTATTCCGGAATTGGTAATCCGGGGTGAACTTGTACCCAAATAGATCAGAGATAAACACTTGAGACAATTTCGAAGCTTTGCACCCTTATTGTTGGGGTTCCAATGAAATGTTTTGGAACCTGTTCCAGAATGGCTCCTCGAGTCAACTTGTCTGGTGAGCCTAGGATCATGAAGGATATGCGCAAAGTTAATTTCAAGAAGTTTATACCCATTTTGTTGATGTTCCATTGAACAATGTTCATGGCCACCTATGATCTCGAGGAACCTGTTCTGGAATGGCCACCGAAAAGTCTGCACTTGATGATGATGATGATACTACCATCTATTGTAGCAATGTTCATTCTGATAACATCTTGATAGAAGAAAATTATGAATCGAATAACCCAAAATTGTTGAAATCGGTTAAATTTCCAGAGATATAAGCATTTTAGTTTCGTGGGTACCCTACCGGCCTATTAAGGGTGTTTTTTGCCGGTCCCAGAACGGTTAACTGATTCAGTTCGTCCATTTTGAAGTGATGGAGACGAAACCGTTCTCGTATGTAAGCAAAAACTGATATTTTCAAAAAAAAAATAGCTCAAAACGACTTGTGCACCTTTCCAATTTTTGGCTGTTTGTGTATATAAATTTTCATTTGAAAAAATAAAAAATACAGTCGTTGGGGTCCGATATTTTCCTAAAATCTATAACTGAAAATCTTTTCATTCGTGCCAAAAGTTTGCAAATCGGTCCATTAGTTTAAAAGTTATGAAGGCCAAAATTTTTTTAACGCTTGTTTTGGACAATCTTTTTCTGAAAATGTCCACCCTAAGACCGAAACAAAAATACGGGTCTAATTATTTTCGGTAGAGCTCATTCATGGGGCTGCAGTGGTGAGTTGACATCCGGAAGGGCGCCTAACAGAGCTCTGGTCCTCACAAGTTCCAATACTCACGCTTCCACGGGTCTTCCAGCAATTGACCGCCAGCTGAGGTTGCGTACTTAGCTGGTAGTGCACCTGGGCAATGTTGTCCTTCTGACATCACTAGAGTGAGAGGTGCGTCCTGTGGGTCTGCCTAGGATGGTGGGGTTCGACAGTGGCTCTGTTGAACTTCATAAAAGCTGCATGTGTCCAGCAGGCCCTATCAATGCAACCGTGTGCCGCTCAAAGTGCACTACCTAGTCCGTGTTGGGTGGACTTTGAAACTTGACCCGACTGACCAGCGTGTTCCCAAGGAGTGCGCTCCAACAGCGTCTGTTCTGGCATCCAGCGGCTGAGTATGAAATGCTTTTTCCCCGGAAGCTATACCTAAGATGGCACCCCATCCCGGTGGATAGAACACGGTCAACAACCTGTTCCCAACATCAATTTGTTCGTTCCGATAATGAAAGAATACGGACTGATTTTACGGCGACGACTCTTAGAACGAAACAACGGACACGAATAGGAACATGGAACGTTTTAATCCTATCCCAGCAGGTAAATTGCACAACTTGCCAATGAAGCAATCAGCATAGCTTGAGATCCTGGGACTGAGTGAAGTCCTTGGTCAAACTTTGGAGAACACAGATCGCCGTCGGACAAGTTCTGCTATACTCTGGTTTACAGGTGAACACGCTCCCCGGCATCGCGGAGTTGCCTACTAAGCGCTCAGGCACACTCTGCGCTTATGATGTGAACCTATAAGTAAAGGATAATCGTTGCCAGATTTAGAACGGGTCCGAAAACCTTACTATAATCCAATGTTATGCGCCAACTGATGCTGCCGACCTGCAAGACAAAGAGAACTTATAGTCAACTCAATGCCGTCGTAGATAATTCCGAAGGGTGATATCAAGATCTGTTTGGGCGACTACAATGCGAAGATCGGATCCGACAACTCAACCATGAGCGCATTATGGGACGCCATGGTCTCGGAGAAATGAGCGAAAACGGAGAGCTGTTCGCAGAATTTTGTGTAATAACGACATGGTGATCGGGATCGCTCTTCCTCATCGACCGATTCACAGGACGTGGGTCTCCCGTGACGGCTTTACAGAAAATCAAATCGACCACATCTGCATCAGCCGAAAATGGAAACGGAGCCTTCGATGACGGAATAAACGTAGTGCCATATCGCGTCTGATCATCACCTCCTCATCGGCGAAATACGCCTGCGCATTGCGCGGATTCGTCGCGGGAGGAAGAGTTGACGACGATTCAACACACGCTGACTGGAAGATGCCACGGTGAAACGGTCTTCGTTGAAGAAGTGGAGACGCGTGCTGCAGATATTCCGGAAGGTGGCAGCGTGGAAGACCAATGGACCATCAAGAATGCCTTCATCGCCACCAGCGAGAACAATCTGGGCGAACTACGCACCCAGAGAAACAATGGATCACCGATGAGACCTGGAGGAAGATAGATGAGCGAAGAAGCCAAAGCCGCGATAGAACGATCGAAAACCAGAGGAGCCAAAGTCTTAGCCCGTCAACGATACGCGGCTCTTGAGAAGGAAGTAAAACGCTCATGTCGACGGACAAGCGAGTGTGGGCAGACTCTCGGCGCGACGAAGGAGAGAGAGCCGCCGCAACTGGGGACATTCGCCTCCCTATGATATCTTACGACGCTTAAGCGGGGCGAAGATGAATGCAACGATGCCTGTGAAAGACGCGAATGATCAGTTATTGCGACCCTGACCAGCTGAAATGCTAAATCGAGCACTTCGAACAACTTTTCAGGCCAGCCAGGCCATCACCACCTCGGCATGATCTGCCTGGATCCGACTAACACGCGTCAATACCGAAGCTCCATCACTGCTAGAGATTCAAACATCCATCCAAAGCATGAAATCGAATAAAGCCCCAGGGTCGACCGCATATCAGCCGAGATGCTCGGCTGACCCCATGACTCCGCTCAACTACTGCATCGTTTATTTCGTAATATCTGGGACACCGCAACTTTCCTGTCGAGCGCTCCTCTTCGCAGGGTTTAGTTATCAACGTCAATAAAACCAAATCGTTGGATGTAAACACGGTGACTCCTTTCAGTTTCACAGCCGTGGAAACAGTGGAGAATGTTGAAAGCTTCTTGGTAGCCAAATGGCGTCGACGGCGTACCAAGATCGACATAGGCGCACGGATCAAAAAAGCAAGGGCTGCCTTTGCGAGTTTTAAAAATATCTGGAAAACAGGCAGATAACTGTACGCACCAAAATACGAATTTTCAAC
Organism: Armigeres subalbatus; assembly: GCF_024139115.2. Taxonomy (NCBI): domain Eukaryota; kingdom Metazoa; phylum Arthropoda; class Insecta; order Diptera; family Culicidae; genus Armigeres; species Armigeres subalbatus. Next base: position 7,634,521 of record NC_085139.1, on the reverse strand, counting down.
TCTAACGTGAAATCTGTGCTGTTATACGCTAGCGAAACATGGTGTGTATCAGTGGAGAACACTCAGAGCTGCAGGTGTTCATTAACAGATGCCTGCGGTATATAATTCGGGCCTGGTGGCCTCACAATTGAATCTCAGAAATTCGGATCGGAAGTAGGGCTGGGTCACACTCTACGTAGGGCGAAACGAAATCTAAACAAGCATTAGACTGGAACCCAGCGGACATCGCGAGAGGCAGACCCAGAGGCTCATGGTGGCAGAACCTCAATAGAAATAAAAGAAGTCGACGAAATCAACCAACAGGTTAAAGCGATAACCGGGCAACGCTCAGGATGGAGATCTTTCAAGTCGGCCTTTGCACCACCGGAGGTGTACAGGATCCATAAGTAAGTAAGTAAAAGAAACTGATAGTGCTTTTTGATCATTTTAAGAAATCTGTGTTGCGTCCATTTGTCTGTGACACGAATATACAGTTTAAATGACCATTAGTATTTTATTCAGCATCAGTGACCTAGCCAGAAAATTGAAAATGTTCAGAACTCCTTTTTCGAAAAAAATGGTTCCAAAATTTTTCTCTGAGTTATGTCCAAAACCACCCCCGCCATTCCACATTCAGCTTGTTGCAAACCAAAAGTGACCAAATTCCGTTGGTTTTGTAGAATATGACAAAATCGATACTATGTCGAAAATTATTATACCCCACTGAACGCTCAGAAAAATATTTTTCTTTTCTATCTATGTTTTATGATGAATACCACTCTTTATTAAAATTTACAATTTGGCCAAAATACCTCCTTTTTTCCTATTGTGGCATTGGTTTAAAAGTTATGAAGCCGGAATTTTTTTAACGCTTTTTTTTGGACCGCCTTTTTCTGAAAATATCCACCCTAAGACCGAAACAAAAATACGGGTCTAATTATTTTCGTAGAGTTCATTCATATATATTTTGAGCAAAATCGAGAATTTTTTTCGACTATATTCTTTTTCATGGAATCGCTGTATATATATTAGGTGGTTCAGAAATAGATTTGGCTCCACAACGCTCATCTAATTCCGTCTCATGTTCTGAGTGCCAAGTTTGCATGCAAATTATTATGGCAAATTTTATTTTTCTATTATACTGATTATGGCGCTTCGCCATTAAGCGCAGGTTAAAAAACCTACATAGCTAAAAGAATAATCAAGAGCTTTCAGTGAGCGAAAACCGCATCTTAGTTAATCGCAATAATTAGTAATTCCAACGTTGGATCTACCAATTAAATCGAGTAGCAGAGTAAACGCTACCTTAATTGTGAATACAAAATAAATGTTTGTGCTAAATATAATTTTGGGCGGAAAGTTCGGCTGGTATAAAATAAAATAATCATTTATCGGTGCAAATCAACAACCATAACATTTTTTTAAACGGTTGATATTAATTCATTTCCGTTAACTGAACTTTCACAGATTTATTAATACCATGTAAATTTTCTTTGATGTTATGTGATTTTTTCATACTGTAATAGTAATTAATTTCCACTCTGGGTGGCCATTACCCGGCATATAGGCAAATTAACTTTGAATGTACTGAAAACCACTGTTTTTTGTTAAAGGTCCCCTTGGGAAAAAAAATCAAAATTGAAAAAAATGTTTTACGGAAACCGAGGCAATGCATTCGAATGACCGCAAATAGACATAAATTGAAGGAAAAGTAAAATCTGTCCCCTAAAGTGCAAATTTGACCTCTCTTATATTTTCCTTATTTTTATTTTAACTCAAAACGGCTACAGATCTTTGAGAACAAGATTTATATTTGTCCAACGTTTCGACACGGGTTGGTGTCTTCATCAGGGAAACTATAATTAATTGGGTAATGAGTTGTGTGTTATACATAAAGCCTGTCCACTTAAATTTTGGACACTGAGACTATCCAACTAATTTGTAGCATTTTATCTCTTTGGACAAGAAGGAAAACCCGCTGAAAGAATAACTAAAGCGGAGAGA